>NC_090938.1:471868959-472169078 GCF_040938575.1 Ambystoma mexicanum
GGGTTCCACAGGATGTGTGGGTGGGGGAATTGGCACCCTGGACTGCTTTGCCTTAGCAACGCAAGTTGCACTCTGTTCTGATTGGCCCAGTGGTGAGCCACCCGGCTCACCACTTAGCATGTATGAGTGACAGGCTGTTGAATGGGGTTTTTTCTGCATAAAAGCAGGGCTTTTGGGACGAACTTCAGAAGTCGCCACAGTACCTAAGAAATCCGAAGAGGGGAGAAGCTGAGCCATCTGCAACGACGACACCACCAGTGGAGCCCTGCTGCAACAACCTCCCCGATGACAAGAGAAGATCTTCTTCTGAAGAGTCTTCTTCCTCTGAGCTGGTGGGATCAACCAGTTTGCCTTCCATGACGTCTCTTGGTCGAAACACCCGTGCCAAGCACCCGGCAGCCGGATAGCCAAGCTTCATCACTGTGTCCACGAATGCCAGGAACGCACCTTTTAACCAACGAACTCCGCGGCTGGTTTCTTCCCTGGGCAGTGCAATGACTCCAAGTTTCCTCCTTGACGAGATCCTTTCTTCCCCTGGTCGAAACCACGAACTGCACCCGCTGCCAGGAACAACTGCCACCACTGGAGATTCCTCAACTTTAAAGATACTGTGTTCCACCTGGCCTCCCTTTCTACGGTTTGCTAAAGGTGACCCTTAAATCCTTTGCTTTCCAACTGGGATGGCCCCCAGACCTTTTTTACTTTACCTCCAGAATCAACCCAACATCTTTTTAACATTTTTACAAAGACTTGATTGCATTTCTCAACTGTGTGATCTTGGGCACATTTCACCTTGCTCCATTTGAAGTGGGCCTGGCCTATGAACTTTGGCTCTAGAGTAGACTCTGCCTTCTTTAACTTGTTTTGGTCTTTTAAAAGTGTTGGGAACTGTTTTATTTTCATGACCCGCCTTTTTCTCTCCCTTTTACTTAATTATTGGAGTGCCATCTAGGTTACGCGCTCACCTCTGTTTTGACAAAAAGTGCTGTTTTGACTTAGACTTGTCTAATAATTCTTAAGGGAGGTGTGTATACTGTTCTGATTGGGTTTTGAACTTGCTTTGATAGTGCTAGTGTATTTTCTAAAGTGTGTTAAATAAGTATATACTTTTGATACAATGCTCTGGTCAGTGTTTGCTTGCTCTGTGTTTTTAGCCCCATTGTGTATCCTCTGTATACTGCTTAACTCTTCTGGAGAGAGGTCTGACTGCTCAGCCACTGCTACCAGGTAAATCTGGGTGGTGCAGACTGCTACCAATTGGGTTTACTGCTTACTCCTTTAGTCTTAATCTTTTTGCAGTGTTCCCCAAGGGAACTGCACGTGATTCTGCCTAACAACTGCCTTCTGAACATGCCCTTTGACGGGTCTCACCTTTTTGGCAGCAAGGCTGACGAGAGCCTTGAGAGGTTGCAGACCTGAAAAGCAGCTTCCAAATCTTTAGGGGCTGCTATTAGTCAACCTCAGTCTTTTCGTGCGCCAGGACACTCCTGGAGTGGACGATCCTATCGTTACTACTCCTCATATGGAAAGCCGAGAGGAATGGCCAGAGAAAGGCCACTCGCGGTGGACGAGCAAAACATGCAAAGCCAGCTCCAGCTGCAGCCTCTTTGCCATCAGCGGCTGCAACAAACGCCAAAAAAAAACACCTTGAGGACTTGCATCACCGAACACCTCTAGGAGGCAGGCTGTCACAGCATCTGCAAGAATGGCGAGCCATTACATTATGTTTGGGCTCTAGAAATAATGGCCCAAGGTTACTGCCTTCCTTTTCTAACGCAACCTCAAAGCAATCCACCAGGGAGACACCCTTTGAAGTTTTCAGACCCACTCCTACAGCCAGAAGTTCTAACCCTGCTGGAGAAAGGTGCTATAGAACCAGTACCTGCAGCAGAGAAGAACAAGAGATGGTACTCCCTGTATTTTTTGATCCCCAAAAAGGACGGAGGACTACGACCCATCTTGGTCTTAAGAAACTTGAACAAGTTCCTCAGGAAGGACAAGTTCAAGATGGTTACCTTTTCTCAGATCCTTCAGGCCCTTCAACTACAGGACTGGTTGGTGTCATTGGACCTCCAGGATGCTTATTTTCATGTGCCGATTAATCTCAAGCACAGAAAATGCCTGAGGTTCGTAGTTGGCGGCTCACACTATCTGTTTCGAGTCCTGCCATTCGGAGTGACCTCCGCCCGAGGGTCTTCACCAAGTTAATGGTAGTGGTGCCAGTGCACCTCAGGAGAGGGGGGATTCACGTCTACCCCTACCTGGACGATTGGTTGATCAGGGCACGTTCTGCCGAACAAGCACTGGATCATCTGAGTGTCACCTGCCACTTCCTCCACAGACTGGGCTTCTCCCTAAATTTCAAGAAGTCTCAAATGACACCTTCCCAACAGACAGCTCCAGTACATAGGAGCTGTATTAGACACATCCTTGGGAAAGAGCTTGCCTCCCAAGTCGAGGGCTCAAGTCATTCTTCAGATGGTTTCCAAATTCCAAAATGCCCAAAATCTCCAGGCCTACGACTACTTAAGGTTGCTCGGCCTCATGGCACTATGCATCTTCCTGGTGCCGGAGGCACGTTTGAGGAAGCGATCCCTTCAATGGGCTCTAAAGACTCAGTGGTCCCAGTTCTCAGGTCAAATGACGGATCTTCTCCAGATTCCGAACAAGGTTCGACGAGATCTTCTATGGTGGACTTGTACAGAGAAAATCCTAAAAGGAGAACTTTTTTTGGCAACCATGGCCAGAGATCACAGTAGTGACGGACGCCTCACTCATGGGGTGGAGAAGCTCATGCCAACGATCTGACAATCAGCGGTCGTTGGTTTCCATCGTAGTCCAAACTAGACATCAACCTTTTAGAGCTGAGCGCAATCAGACTAGCGCTGAAAGCTTTCCTGCCATCTGTCAGGGGAAAAAATGTCCTGATAATGATGGACAACACGGTGGCCATGCATTATCTAAACAAAATAGGAGGTTTAGGGTCACTACCTCTGTGCAGAGAGGCAACGCAGCTCTGGTATTGGGCAATTCAGGAAGGAATCTTTTTAACGGCAGTTCATCTAGCCGGGGAGTCGAATATGATGGCAGAGCACGGTGTCCCACGAATGGTAACTGGCTCACAAAAGTCATTCTAGAGATCTTTGCCCTTTGGGGAACCCCTCAAGTAGACCCATTTGCGACCGGAATCAACCGGAAGTGCAAAAGTTATTGCTCATGGGAATTTCCATCGAGAGGAGCCCTGGAAGACGCGTTTGTGGTGGAGTGGAATTTCCCACTATTGTATGCGTTCCCTCCGATTCCCGACATTCCTCCTGTCATCAGGAGACAGACTGTTCGGGAACCGCATGATCCTAATTGCCCCGGATTGGGTCAGGAGAACGTGGTATTCGGACCTTCTAGACATGTCCATCTGTCCCCCAGTACGTCTTCTTCCGAGAGAGGACCTTATCTCATAAATGGAGGATCAGGTTCTACATCCAGAGGTCAAAACTCTCAAACTTCACGCTTGGTATCTGAAAGGCTGAGATACAAGGATTGGGACCTTCCAGATGTCATGGAGGTGTTGCTTTCGGCAAGAAGGCCAGCAACAAAATCTCTATACCATTGCCGTTGGAGGAAGTTTTGCAACTGGTGCAGAGAAAAGAATGTCGATCCTTTTCTATGTTCTATTCCGGAAGTACTGTCCTTCCTCTTGTCCCTAGCGCATAGAGGTCTAAATGTTGGTACCATTAAAGGTTACCTTGCAGTGCTTTCCATCTTCAAGCGCTCGTCGGAAGAATGCTCCGATTTAAAAATTCCTTTGGTAGTGCAATCCTTAAAAGGACTCACTAATGTGTTTCCTCCTTACCCATTCCAAGTGCCAATTTGGGATCTCAATCTGGTTCTAAGATTCTTAATGTGTGTTCCTTTTGAGCCTTTCAAAAGGTGTCCATTAAGATTCCTGACATGAAAACTGCTTTCCTAGTTGCTTTAACATCTGCAAGAAGAGTGAGCGAATTGCAGGCACTGTCTTCTGGGTCACCCTGTACTGTGTTCCATAAGGACAGAGTTGTGTTGAGGGTTAAAACTTCCTTTTTACCTAAAGTAGTATCTGATTTTCATTTAAGTCAGAAAAGGTGGAGGAAAGATTACACAGGTTGGATCCATGAAGAGCTTTAAGCTTTTACATCTCTAGGCTTTCCAAGTTTGGAGTGAACAAACAACTTTATCGGCTACACCGGAAGGAAATTGGGTCAATCGGTGACAAAACAGACCATATCACGCTGGATTGTACTTTGCATTTCAGAATGCTACAGATTAGCACAAAAAGACCCACCAGAAGGGTTAAGGGCTCATTCCACCAGAGGCATCGCGTCTTCGACAGCCCTTCAAAGAGGTGTTCCAATAAGGTCCATTTGTGAAGCAGCAACTTGGTCTTCACTGCACACCTTTTCAAAATTCTATAGTCTGGATGCTTCCCAGTCTAAGGAGCTGAATTTTGGTGAAGCAATACTAAATTCAGCCATCTAAGTGTATTGAAAAATCTAACCCCTCCTCCAGAGAAATTATCGATACTGCTTTGGTAGTGTATCTAAGATGAGGAATATGTTGGAGGACACAATCCACTCGAAGAACAAGTTACTTACTGTTAGGGAGAATTCTCTGTAAAGGCTAATTTCCCAAACCTAGTGAGGCCCCCAGCAGCTTTGCTGGATTTTTTGGGGTTTATTTTTTTCTCCTAAGAGTGAGAATTTTTCTCCCACTCTTGGACATGATTTCAGGTGTTCCTTTGACTTTGTATATGTTTTATGGGCTATGGGGTCCTTTACCCCATAGGGCTTCATGTGTTTTTGGTATGTGGGTTACACAGCACCCTCCGAGCAGTAACCCAGGGGTGTCGTAACGACCCCCAAACATAGACTTCATACCCTGGGACTGACTACTGTCTCCCAGGGCAGGTAAAGTCACCATTGGCTTTACTAGTCTTAATTTGTGAACAGAACCAGTACAAACCATCATATTGTGGACGTACTGGTCTGGGCAATTCGATTGCCCCGGGGTCTGTTCGAGGGGGCACTGTCCAGTCCCCCCGACCGAGTTTTGGCTGGTGGTAGTGGATACTAATCTATTCGACCGCGAATATATTCCTATGGGATTTTCCCATTGTTCGAGGCTACCACTTTTTAAAATATCTTCGAACATACCGCCGGTATATTAAATTAATATAAATTCCCCGGTTGGTATTTTTTGCCGAAACTCGGTTCCAAAATGGCGTTTGTGTTCGCTTCTGTGACTCCAGCCCAAGTCGAGCCCTTTGTTCCACTTTTTGGCAGGCTTCTCCACAGAAGCCTCCACAAGTGGTGCCACTCTGTCTGGGCACCACAGGGGCTGTGGGAGGGGTTTAGGCACGCTGGACTGAGTTGCCTTAGCAACTCAAGTCGCACTCTGGTGCGATTGGCCCAGTGGTGAGCCGCCCGGCTCACCACTTAGCATGTTTGAGTGGCAGCTAGGACTGATGAATGGGGGTTTTCTGCATAAAAGCAGGGCTTTGGGGACTGGAACTTCAGAAGTCACCACAGGACCTAAAGAATCCGAAGAGGGAGAAGCCGTGCCGACCTGCAACGACGACACCACCGGTGGAGCCCTGCTGAACCGTCTCTCCAGTCCGGAGAGTCTTCATCCTTTGACTGGTGGGGATAACCAGTTTGCCTGTCTTTTCGCCTTCCTGGACCATCTCGTGGCCGCCTTGCCTGTGCCAAGCACCCCAGCAACCAGAATACCACGGTTTACCACTACCGTGAAGAAAAGGGTAGTACCTTGTAACCGGAAAACTCTGCGGCTGGTTTCTTCCCTGGCAGAGCAACGACCTTCATCTTTCCTCCACGTGGAGACCGCCTCTTCTGGACGAAACACCAACTTGCACCCGCTGCCAGGAACAACTGCCCCCGCTGGAGCCTTCTTCCCATTTCAGGTACTGTGTCCCGCCTGGCTTCCCTTGCGACAGATTGTTCGGGGTGACAGTAAATCCTTAACTTTCTAACCTGGGTTAGCCTGGGGCCTGTCAACCAACTTTTTTCCTGACTTGATCTCAATCTTTTGTGAACTATCTACAAAGACTCTTTGGGCATAACCCCACTGTGTGATCCTGGACACATTGGGCCTGGCATTTGAACTTCCTAGCTCTCCAGTAGACTTAGCCTAACCTGCCTCACTGTGGTTCTTTGAAAAGTATTGAAATTGTGTGCTTTCATAACTCTGCCTTTTTCCTCCCTTTTTCTATAACTTAGTAGAGTGACATCTTAGGTTAAGCGCTCACCTCTGTCTGAAAATAAGTGGTGTTTCTCACTAAGACTTGTCTAATAAGTAATCAGGGTTGTATATATATATATAATAGTGACTGTGTGTTGAATTTACCTACCTCTTTTTGTGCTAGTGTAATTTACAAGTGTGTCTTTAAATAATTATATACTTTTACACCAAAGCTCTGGTCAGTGTTTGCTTGTGCTACTGTTTCGATGGGATTGGGTCCTCCGTATTCCATATCTATGACATGTAATCACCACAGCTGTGCTGCTTCGGAAACTTTTTTCCTGGCGTCTGCGTCCTACGTCGATGCGCCGTCGTCGAGGACCTCCTCCGACGTCATCCGATGTGATAAGTAGGACGCACGACGCCCGTAGCCTCAGTTCCGTTTTTTCCGCGAACGTGTTGCTTTGTGTTTCTCGGTTAAACGCCTCGACTCTTTGGAGTTCTGTTCTTCTCGGTTCTTCGAACCTGTTCGTTTTGTGAAAATCCTTCGTGTGAAGATGTCTTCTACTTCGTCTTCGACCCCGCGTCCGGGCTTCAAGAAGTGCGGGTAGTGTGAGTCCAAGATGTCGGTGACGGACTCGCACGATGCCTGCCTCTGGTGCCTCGGGGAGGCCCACGACACGGATGACTATCGACTGCCAGTCGCTCACATCCAAAGCCTTACGCGAACGTAAGAAGTTGTCGGTAGGTCGGGTGTCCAAGCCCCGGAAGTCGAAGTAAGCGGTGCTTTCGACGGATGATTCGAGGGGTGACTCTCCGCGTCATCGTCGGAAGTCTCGTGGGTCTCCTTCTAGGAGTCGGTCTCGCCACTCCTCAGCCTCTTCGAGGCATTCTCGGAAGCGCCGACACCGGTCGTCTTCCAGGTCCTCTTCGGAGGACTCTGCCCGGCACGTCGCTTACCCCACCAGCCGTGCGACGCCGGAGGAATGGGCTTCCTTCGGAAAGAAAATGCTGGCGATTCTTGAGTCGCAGGGTACTAAGCCGTCCGCGCCCCCGAGTGGGGTCGGCCGTGAGAGGTCGAGAGACACCGCTCGCAAGAGTGGTCGGCACGAGTCACGGGAGAGGTCCCGTTCAGACAAGGTGACTCGTTCTCGACGTACCCGTTCCAGGTCCTGGTCCTCGACACGTTCGAGACTGTGTGCACCTGTGAGGTCTTCGAGGAAGACATCGACGTCTGAGGCGTCGAGGGCGTCGACAGGCTTTCTCGAGGCTCCGGCTCCGAGGAAGTCGAAGCCGTCGACGCTCAGGTCGTCGAGGGACACGCTCGGGGCTCTGGCTTCGAGGGCTGTGTCGACGCCGCAGATGCTGGAGGCGCTGCATCTGACGTCTACCCCGATTTCCTCGACGCCGATCCTCTCGGCGCCAATGCCGGTTCTCTCGACGCCGGCGCCGATTCGCTCGACGCCTTTCGTGTCGGAGGTACCCCTTGGCACGGGAGAACCCCCTAGGAAGGCTCTGGTTAAGAGCAAGCACTCTCGGGTGCCTTCTTTTCGCCACCTGGAGTATATTTCAGAGGCGGATGAAGATTCTGATGGCCTGGTTGCTAGTCAGGTTCCAGATGAAATTGTCTCAGGCCATAGTCAGTTTGACGATTTGAGGCAGTCACTGCATGATGCCAGTGGACTGGACAACTCTCCGGAGGTGGAGTTTTGTAGACCTGAGCCTGGCTCTCATGCCGATTCCTCGTACCGGCGCCTTATGGCTAGGGTTTCTGAGTACTTGGGATGGTCTGCTCCCCCAGGGGAGTTTGTGCAGGATGATCTTACGGACATCCTTGATGTTGGTCCCCCAACTGACCCGGTACTGCCGTTCCATATGGCTTTACAGAGAAGGGTGGCGGCGGCTTGGACTGCTCCGGAGAGTCTCCCGGCAGTGGGCAGATACTTGTCGCGAAAATACCGTCCAGCCAGTAGCGACCCCTGCTACTTGACCAGGTACCGCACTCCGGAGAGTTTCTTGGTGCAGGCGGCCACGGCCCCGGCAAAGCAGGCGTCGTATCCTTCCATCCCTCCTGATAGGGACGACAAACGTTTTGATGGCTGGGCGAAGAAAGTGTTTTCTTCTGGTGGTATGGCGCTTCAGGCGGCCAACTCCATTTGTGCCTTGTCTCGTTTCACGCACACTCTGTGGAACTGTGTTGCGTTAGCGGCTGAGCATATTCCTGAAGGGGACGAATGGGATGGTTTCCTTGCTATGGTCCAGGATGGTAAGGATGCCAGGTGAGTCCGTTCAGTCGGGTTTGGACTTAGCTGAATGCGTCAGTAGGTCCATGGCGGCGAGCACCGTGATATGCAGGTTTGCGTGGTTGCGGAAGTCGGGGTTTGCTCCTGATGTGCAGTCCTGGCTCCTCAACATGCCCTTTGACGGTGAACACCTTTTTGGCAGCAAGGCTGACGAGAGCCTTGAGAGGTTGCAGATCTCAAAAGCTGCAGCGAAGTCGTTGGGCGCTGCAGTTCGCCAACCTCCGCCTTTTCGTCCTAGGGGACACCAGTGGAGGGGTGGTTCCTTTCGCTATTACTCGTCCTTCAGTAAAGCAAGAGGAGCTGGCAGTCAAAGGGGCCTACGCAGGGGTACCAGAGGTGGACGACAGGGTACCCGTGGTGCCAAGGCCGCTCGGGCAGTTGCCTCTTTGCCCTCAGGTAACGCCGCAGCCGCTCCCACTCAATCATGAGGCCATGTCCCATGGTTCGCCGGTTGGGGGAAGGCTGGCGCAGCATCTTGTAGAGTGGCAAGCCATTACTTCAGATGTGTGGGTTCTGGAGATCATAACCCACGGCTACTGTCTTCCCTTTCGGCACAGGCCTCGCGACAAACCACCGGGGAACCTCTTTGCAGAGTCCGGATCCGCTCCTTGCGCAGGAAATTCAAGCCCTGCTGGAGAAAGGCGCCATAGAACTGGTGCCTGTAGCGGAGAGGAACAAGGGATGGTATTCCCCTTATTTTTTGATTTCGAAGAAAGACGGGGGATTGAGACCCATCATGGACTTGCGCGGTTTGAACAAACTCCTCAGGAAGGACAGGTTCAAGATGGTTACTCTTTCTCAAGTCCTCCAGGCCCTTCAGCTTCAGGACTGGTTGGTGTCTCTCGACCTCAAGGATGCTTACTTCCATGTGCCGATCCATCCCAAGCACAAGAAGTACCTGAGGTTCGCGGTTGGCGACTCGCACTTTCAGTTTCGGGTCCTGCCGTTCGATTGACCTCCGTCCCGAGGGTTTTCACCAAGCTCATGGTGGTGGTGGCAGCGCATCTCAGGCAAGGGGGGATTCACGTCTACCCCTACCTGGACGATTGGTTGATCAGGGGGAGCTCTCCCGAGCAAGTACTGGATCATCTGTCCGTCACCTGCCACTCCCTTCACAGGCTGGGCTTCTCCCTCAATTTAAAGAAGTCCCATTTGACGCCAACACAGCGGCTCCAGTACATCGGAGCAGTGCTTGACACTTCCCTGGGGCAGTGTTTTCCTCCCCAGGTGAGGGCTCTTCACATTCAGCAGATGTGGCACAAGTTTCAGCATGCCCAGACGCTCCCAGCGTTCGAGTTCTTGAGGTTGCTCGGCCTCATGGCATCCTGCATTCTTCTGGTGCCAGAGGCTCGCCTGCGGATGAGACCTTTGCAGTGGCCACTCAAGACGCAATGGTCGCAGTCCTCTGGCAGGATGTTGGACTCGGTTCAGGTGCCGCCCTCGGTCGCCCGGGACCTTCTGTGGTGGGCCGTTGAAGGCAACTTGATGAAGGGGCTCCATTTTGGCTTCCCTGGCCGGAGGTGACGATCGTGACGGATGCATCCCTCACAGGATGGGGTGCTCATGCCAACGGGCTGACAGTCAGCGGTCGTTGGTCTCCGTCGGAGTCCAGACTCCATATCAATCTGTTGGAGCTGAGGGCCGTCAGGCTAGCCCTGAAGGCTTTTCTGCCGACCGTGCGAGGAGAGAATGTCCTGATCCTGACGGACAACACAGTGGCCATGCACTACCTCAACAAAAAAGGGGGGGGGGCAGGGTCACTTCCTCTGTGCAGAGAGGCGATGCAGCTCGAGTTCTGGGCCATCCAGCAGGAAGTTTCGATCTCGGCAGTTCATCTGGCCGGAGACGAAAACGTGACGGCGGACGCTCTGAGCAGGCAGAGCGCGATATCTCACGAGTGGGAGTTGGCTCAGGAGATTCTCCTGGAGATCTTCGCCCTTTGGGGGACCCCTCAAGTGGATCTCTTCGCCTCCAGTGTCAACCGAAAGTGCGAAAGGTTTTGCTTGCGGGAATTTCCTCCAAAAGGAGCCTTAGGAGACGTGTTCGTGGTGGAGTGGTCATGCCCGCTGCTGTACGCGTTTCCTCCAGTCCCCGTCATCCCGCAAGTGCTGCGGAGGTACGGAAGTTCGGTTCCCGGATGATCCTCATTGCTCCGGCGTGGGCTCGGAGGACGTGGTACCCGGACCTTCTCGACTTGTCCATCTGCCCTCCACGTCGTCTTCCCTACTGAGACGATCTGCTCTCACGGGAGGGGAGTCAGGTTCTCCATCCAGAGGTCAGATCCCTCAACCTTCACGCTTGGCTTCTGAAAGGTTGAGGTATAAGGATTGGGACCTCCCTGAAGACGTGATGGAGGTGTTGCTTTCGGCCCAAAGGCCAGCAACAAAGTCTCTGTACCGTTGCCGTTGGCGTAAGTTTTGCGACTGGTGCAGGGTTCAGAATGTGGATCCTTTTGCATGTGACATCCCCATGGTTCTGTCCTTTTGACTTTCTTTGGCCCACAGGGGCTTGCAAGTGGGTACCATTAAAGGTTACCTGGCGGCGCTGTCCATCTTTAAGCGCTTGTCTGAAGAGTGTTCTTACTTTAAAATCCCTTTAATTTCAGTTTCTGAAAGGGCTCACTAATGTGTTCCCTCTGTCATCTTTCCTGGTGCCCGGTTGCCAGGTAAGAAAGTAACTTGTACATCTCTGTACCTATACTGCTTAACTCATCTTGAGAGAAGTCTGACTGCTCAGCCACAGCTACCAGGTAAATCTGGGTGGTACAGACTGCTACCAATTGGGTTTACTGCCAACCACCTGTAGCCCTAAATCTTTTGCAGTGGTCCCTAAGCAAACTGCACAGGTATCTGCCTAACACTTACCAACTGGTAACGTTCTTTCGATTGGATGTTCCTCCAACGTATTCCTCATCGCCCTCCCAGCCTACCCCTCTGTAGATTTTTCCAGGTTATTGCCAACTAAATTCTCGCAAGGCTGATACCGGTCTACCGGCACAATCTACACAGATCAGTGTATGGATCTGCTGGAGCAGATTATCCGTTTTTCTGATCGTCCCCTGAAAAGGGCTTGGGTAGATTCTATCCTCCAAATTCAGGAAGATCAGTCTCCTGTTTTCCAGCAGGGAGACGTGGGCCATATGGACACAGAGGCATTTATACTGAAGAAGCTTCTTTTCTGCAAAGCTATGAGGAAGAACAGGATACTACGGACAACTGGGAGGAAACCCAGCAAGGTGGTCAGGATCCATGTACACAGCAAGATCAGAACTCTGTTTTGTGCCTGGATTTTCCTCCATCCACCCCGGCTCGCCAGGCCTTTCCTGTAGATGACCAAATGGCATTCAATTCCATGTTGAAAAAAGCAGCTGAATACTTTAAGATTAACACTCAGGAGGCAGTTCCTGAGCAGGATTTTGTGGAGGATATTAAGGAAAAACCTCCAGCGAGTCGAGCCACCCCCCTCCTTAACTCTTAAGATAAGGGTAGCCCCCTCATTGGTGTCACCAGCTCAAACCCGAGCAGTGAACATGAGAGGCAAAAAATTATTTCGCCCTTTCGGACCCTCTATACATCAAAGGGCACGCCATCCCATGTTCACTGGTAGTGACTACCACTCGGAAGAGGACACGGGTACCCCTTGCCACCGGGGAATCGCCACCGGATAAGGAATCTAAGCGGCTATATGCGTTTGGCAAACGTCAAGTCAGCGGCCGCATACACTATACACATTGCTAATAATACAACATTATTAGCAAGCTATGCTGATGCCCAATGGAACTTGCCTCAGAAAGGCCTCCAAGAGGTCCCAGAGCCCGCCAAGTCAAAGCTTCTCTCCATTGTAATGGAAGGAAGACAAGTTAACCAGAACATGGTGAAAAACACCCTGGACACTGCGGAAACTCCAGGCAGGTCTCTTGCTCAAGGGACCCTGCGGAAGACACGCTTGGCTGTGTACATCAGGATTTAAACCCGAGACTGAGGCCTCCCTCATTATTAAACCCATTGAGGAGTCTAACCTCTTCGGGAAAGCGGTGGATGAGGCTTTGGAAACAGCCAAGAAAGAGCATGAGACTCTTAAGTCTCTGCAACAAATGACGCCGAAACCCTCCTCCCAAAGGGGTAATAACTCTCAGCGGTTCTTTCAAGGGCAGGCCCGTGCTGGCCAAAACAACTACGGCACGGGGTAACTTCAACGCAGGATAAACATCTGGAAGCCCCTCTTGCTACCCTGCAAGGGGTCAGAGATACGGCAAAGGTAGAGGCAGAGGCACCAATCCAAGAGGAGCCACAGCCTCTGGTCAGAAATGACCACCAGGTCCCCTCCCATGTCACCCCGGTCGGGGGGCGATTAACATCTTTCCTCATGGCATGGGAGGGGATAACTTCAGACCAGTGGGTCTTAAAGACGGTCGCCCACGGTTACTGTGTGGAATTCGCCTGACCTCCACAGTTCAAACCACCACGCTCACGGCGCCTTTCACCGGACCATCTGGAGATCCTGATGCAAGAGGTGGAAGCACTGCTGGGAAAGGACGTCCTAGAAGCCGTCCCTATTATTCAGGTAAACAAGGGTATTTATTCAGTGTACTTCCTTGTACCCAAAAAGGATTTCACCATGCGCCCTGTTCTAGACCTGCGTCCAGCGAACAAGTTTATAAAACCCCAGAAGTTTTGCATGGTGACACTGCAGGAGGTGATCCCTTTGCTGAAACAAGGGGACTTCATGGTAATATTGGACTTGAAAGATGCATACTTTCATATTTCAATGTGCCAGCACACAGGATATATATAAGGTTCATGGTCCGGGACAGGCATTACCAGTTCAAAGTACTCTCCTTCGGCATCGCCTCGGCGCCAAGGGTGTTGACCAAGAGCCTGGTAAGGCAGCAGCACACCTGCGCAGACTATCGGTTCCTTTTTACCCTTAACTCGACGACTGGCTCATCACGGGGGACTCGTTTGACGCTTGTTTTTGAAACACCCAAAAAACAGTAGATTTCCTCTTCAGCCTGGGTTTCTTATTCAACGAAAAGAAATAATTTAGTCCCCAGCCAAAAAAACAATTTCTGGGGGCTCTAATTCGGATGAAGGACAGTCTCGTCTTCCCCTCTGAGAGGGTTCAGAACATTCTTTTTCAGATCCGTCAATATGTAGCCAGTCGGGAGGTGACAGTGCGCAAAGCCATGCGCTTGCTAGGAATGATGGCGTCCTGCATATACTTGGTTCCCCACGCACGACTGCGCATGCGTCCCATGCAAGAGTGGCTCAACAGCCAGTGGTGTCAGGCCAGCGGACAATGGGAAGATCTGGTAGTTGTCTTGTCAGCCATCGTTCTCTCTGCAGTCGTGGTCAAGAGAAAACCTCTTGAAGGGGAAGTCCTTCACCACCCCTGCAGTTGAAGCCACTCACGACGGACACATCTCTCACTGTGTGGGGAAGCTCATCTGCTTCAACAGACAGCGCACAGGGTTTGGTCTCCTCCAGTAGCGTACAACCATATAAACTTACTGGAGCTATTAGCAGTATTCAAGGCTTTGAAAGCCTTTCAGGTGCAACTACAAGGGAAAACCGTGCTGATTCTAACAGACAGCACTACAGCTATGTATTACCTGAACAAGCAGGGGGGGGGCACTCGCTCTCCAGCTCTATCCAAGCTGTCCCAAAACATTTGGATATGGGCTCTCAAACACAAGATGTTTTTGTTGTCCCAACATGTTCCAGGGGAACCCGATCTTCTGGCAGACGTACTTGGCAGAGATTTCCCTCTGCCCAAAGAATACGAATGGCAGCTGCACGAAGACATTGTGTCCAGTTCTTCGCAGATTGGGGTTTCCCAGAGACCATCCTGTTCGACTCAGGAGAACGCCTAATGCCAAGACTATGCCTCTAGGTACCCCCAGAACCGATCCAAGGGGAACGGTCTCTGGATAACCTGGTCGGGGAAATTTGGCTACGCTCCCCCCCCCCCGCCGCCTCCCCTTCTCAACAAGATGGTGCACAAGATGCACCAGGGACCAGTTATGATACTGGTGGCCCCGCCAACCCTGGTTCGCTCACCTGATGGAAATGTCCCTCTCCACCAGTCAAACTACCCTGCCCGTACAACATGTCTCAGGACGGGGGGGGGGGGCTACACCCATCCCCAAAAACTCTGGATTTAGCAGCCCAGCTCCTGAGGTCATAGAGTTTGGGCACCTGCAACTCCCTCAAAGGTGCATAGACATACTCTGGGAATCGAGAAAGCTTAATACACGTTATTGCTGTGCCAGCAAATGGAAACTTTTTGTCATCTGGTGCAACTCAAAGGGCGTCAATCCCATCGATTGCTCAACCTCACACATTGTGCTTGTATCTAACCCTTCGAAGGGATTGTTTCCTAAGTATTCCTTATCTTTGATATACGTTTCCAGCTTGCTGGCCTCGGAAATTTTTTCTCTGTAGAGGGTGCTGCGTGTCGACGTCCGCCGAGTCGATGTCCCTCGACGGCCACCGTATCGGCGCCGACGTCACCATGCCCATAAATGGAAACGTGCTGCGTCCGTTGCTCAGTTCTGTTTTTCCGCGCTTCGTGGGGCCTCGGAACATTCAGTTTATCTAAATCTAATTCGATGAATATTCCTTATCGTTCTCGATGGCTTCTTCATCAGAACCGACGACGCCTCGATCTGGCTTCAAGAAATGTCGAGACTGCGGTAAAATAATTTCAATTACGGATCCACACAGGGTCTGTTTATGGTGCTTGGGGTCCGAGCACCATTGTTCGGAGTGTGAGGACTGTATGTCCATGACGGCGAAAGCCCTGAAGGAGCGAAAGGGGAAGCTCGAGAGAGGTAAGTCAGCCAAAACCTCCTCGACGGTTTCGTCAGCCGAGGCATTCGTCTCCTCGCCGTCGAAAAACACTCCCATTCTAGATCTCGAAGCAGCTCCCACCATTCGTCGAGATCTAGACACTCAAAAAAGAGACGTCGAAGGTCCCATTCCTCGTCTTTGGTGTCCCCAGAAAGAGTTTCCTGTCCCACCACAGTTCTCAAACTGAGTGGGAGGAATTCAGAAAGAAAATGTTAAGCGTCTTCGAGAACGCGGCCTCGACCCCCTCGAAGACAGCTGAGGGTGATACCCCGGGTGAAAAACCCAAAAAATCAAAACGCCGCGAGTCGCAGAACCCAGCCCACCCGAGAGCGCCATGAGCCATCGGGTAAGAAGGCACCGTCTTCGCCGTCGTCGAAGATTCCCTCGACGTACGGGTCGGCGCCATCGACGCCGTTGTCGAAGGGTTCCTCGACGCATCGGTCGGTCGACTCGACGCCGATGAGAGGACCAAGGCTCCACAGCCAACTGTGTTTTCAAGGGCCTCCGGCACGACGCGGAGACCGTAGTTGATGCCCTAGAGTAGGATCCCGATCCTCTCGAATTCTTCGTGGCCCCTTCCAGTTTTTTCGACGCCATTTTCGGCGCCTTCGAGGCCAGTTACATCGGCGTCGACGACTTCGACTTTTTCTCGTCCAATAACGACGAGTTTGGCTCCTTCAGTCCTAGAGATGGGCTTTACTCCATTTCAGAGAGAATACCCTGGTCTTTCTTCAATTTATGAAGAAAGAGAAGACTCTGACCAAGAAACTTTTGGTTTACAGAGATCCCCACTGCCTGCTGCAGATGATTTCACCTCTGAAGAAAGAAGGCTAAAGGAACTATAGGACTCACTTCATGAGGCCAGTGGACTTGACACTTCCCCAGAAGTGGAATTTGTAAAGCCAGACCCAGGGGAACATGCAGAAACACCATATAGAACCCTGATGGCAAGAATAATTGAGTTTATGGGTTGGTCTGCGCCGTCACCTGTTTTCCAACAGGATGATCTAACGGATATATTGGACAAAGGCCCACAGGAGGACCCGGTGGTCCCCTTCCATGCAGCCCTACAAAGAAAAATTGCATCCAATTGGGAGACTCCCGAAGTCATCCCAGCAGTCAATAAAAGACTGTCGACAAAGTATAGGGTAGCGGCTGCTGACCCTGAATACCTGTCAAAACACCCACCCCAGAGAGCCTGGTGGTTCAAGCGGCAACTTCATCCAGCAGTAGGACTGCTTACCCTACTGTCCCACAGGACAGGGATGACAAGAGGTACGACTCTATGGCAAAGAAAGTCTTCTCTGTCTGTAGTATGGAGTTGAAGTCCATCAATGCCACCTGTACGCTCGCCATGTTCAGTCACACATTATGGGAGTGTGCTTCATCAGCGGCTGACTGCATACCCGATGGAGAGGAGAAGGAAGCCTTCCTTAACATCTTTCAAGATGGCAAAGATGCCATGTGCGAATCTCTTCAAACTGGCATCGATTCCGCTGACAGTATCAGCAGGGCCATGGCGGCTAGTACAACAATCCGCAGGCATGCGTGGTTACGAAAGTCTGGCTTTGCTCCAGATGTACAGGCCAGACTTTTGAATATGCCCTTTGACGGCTCTTCGTTATTCGGAAAAAAGGCTGATGACAGTCTGGAAAAGTTGGACTTCTAAAGCAGCAGCAAAATCCTTAGGAGCCGCTATCCGCCAAACTCCTTTTCGTCCCACAGGAACCTCTGGGAGAGGAAAGTCCTTTCGCTATTCCGCATTCGGAAAAGGCAGAGGACAGCCGGCTCAAAGAGGCCAAAGAAGATCCACCCGAGGTGGACGGGTCAAAGGTACTAAAACGGCAGCAGGTGCCTCTTTACCCTCGGCATCTGCATCAGCCGCCCCCAAACCACTCTGAGGCCTTTGTACATAAGACACCTGTAGGGGGCAGGTGAACTCACCATCTGACGGAATGGCAGGCTATAACGTCAGATGCTTGGGCGTTGGAGACAGTTGCCCAAGGTTACTGCCTACCCTTTCTACACATCCCTCAGTCATCCACCGGGGAACAGCTCCCGAAAAGTTCCAGATCCGCTCCTCTTGCAGGAAATTATGGACCTGCTAGAGAAAGGTGTCATAGAACCGGTACCTGTAGCAGACAGGAACAAGGGCTGGTCCTGCCCCCCCCCCCCCCCCCCCTTACGTTCTCATACCAAAGAAGGACGGAGGACTGAGGACTGAGACCCATCCTGGACTTAAGAGAATTAAACAAGTTCCTCAGGAAGGACAAGTTGAAGATGGTAACTCTCTCTCAGATCCTTCAGGCCCTCCAGCTCCAGGACTGGCTGGTATCTCTGGACCTTCAGGATGCTTATTTCCATGTGCCAATCCATCTCGAGCACAGGAAATACCCGAGGTTCGCAATTGGCAACTCTCATTATCAATTTTGAGTTCTGCCATTTGGGCTGACCTCCGCCCCGAAGGTCTTCACCAAGCTGATGTCGGTAGTGGCGGCGAGTCTAAGGAGGGAAGGGATCCACGTCTATCCTTACCTGGACGATTGGCTGATCAGGGCCGTATCTTGGGAACAGGCCCGGACCCAGCTACATTATGTCTGCCTCTTCCTTCACAGACTGGGCTTCTCCCTCAATTTAAATAAGTCACAGATGATATCATCTCAGAGACTCCAGTTCATTGGAGCGGTCCTGGACACTTCCCTGGGAAAAGCCTCGCCACCAGAGGTGAGGGCTCAAGATATTCTACAGATGGTCACCAAGTTTCAAAATGCCCAACGTCTCCCAGCCTTTGACTTTTTGAAGTTGCTAGGCCTTATGGCATCCTGCATCTTCCTTGTGCCAGAGGCTCGCCTGAGAATGAGATCTCTTCAGTGGGCACTGAGGTCAGTGGTCACAATTCTTAGGGAGAATGTCAGACCTATTCCGGACAAGGTAGCCCATGACCTTCAGTGATGGGCCTATTCAGAGAACATCTTGAAAGGAGAACTGTTCTGGCAACCATGGCCGGAGATAACAGTAGTCAGACGCCTCGCTCACAGGGTGGGGAGCCCATGCCAACGACTTGACCATCAGCAGTCGTTGGTCTCCATTGGCGTCCAGACTACATATCTCTCTATTAGAGCTGAGAGCGATCAGACTAGCGCTGAAAGCTTTCCTGCCATCGGTACATGGGAGAAATGTCCTGATAATGACGGACAACACGGTGGCCATGCACTACCTCAACAAAAGAGGCGTAGGTTCACTACCACTGTGCAGAGAGGCAATACAGCTCTGGTTTTGGGCAATTCGGGAAGGAATCTCTCTATCGGCAGTCCATCTAGCCGGAGAGAAGAATTTGACAGCGGACGCTCTGAGCAGGCAGAGCAGTCTCCCACAAATGGGAGCTAGCTCAGGAAGTCCTTCAAGAGATCTTCACCCTTTGGGGAACCCCTTAGGTGGATCTGTTCGCCACAAGCACCAACAGGAAGTGTGATCTGTTCTGTTCAAGGGAATTTCCCCCGAGAGGAGCTCTGGGAGACGCGTTCGTAGTGGACTGGGAGTTTGCACTCCTCTACGCGTTTCCATCAGTCCCTGTTATTCCTCAAATGATCAGGAGGTTGAGAAGATTCCGGAAAACCATGATCCTAATTGCCCCGGACTGAGCCAGGAGAACGTGGTACCAGGACCTTCTAGATATGTCCATCTGTCCTCCAATCCGTCTTCCACTCGAAGAGAATCTTCTCTCGCAGAAGGGAGGTCAGGATCTCCATCCAGACATCAGAACCCTCAACCTTCACGCTTGGCTTCTGAAAGGTTGAGGTACACGGATTGGGATCTCCCTGATGACGTCATGGAGGTGTTGCTTTCGGCCAGAAGACCAGCAACAAAGTCTTTATACCGCTGCCGTTGGAACAAGTCTTGCAGCTGGTGTAGGGAAGAGAATATCGACCCTTTTTCATGCGATACACCAATGGTGCTATCGTTTCTACTGTACTTGGCAAACTCAGGCCTTCAAGTTGGCACTGTAAAAGGCTATCTCGCAGCGCTTTCTATCTTCAAGCGCACTGCGGAGGAACCACCGTATTTCAAAATTCCTCTAGTGGTACAATTTCTCAAGGGTCTGACTAATGTTTACCCTCCAAAACCATTCCAGGTTCCATTATGGGACTTAAATTTAGTCTTAAACTTCTTAATGGGCACTCCATTCGAGCCACTTCACTCTTGCACTTTAAGATTTCTCACACTTAAAACGGTCCTACTTGTAGCACTAACATCGGCTAGAAGGGTGAGTGAGCTTCAAGCTCTCTCCTGTAAACCCCCCCATAAAATCTTCCACAAAGACAAGGTTGTCCTCCAGGTGAAGCCTAATTTTCTCCCAAAGGTAGTTTCTGAATTCCATATTACTCAGAAAATTACCTTGCCTTCATTCTACCCTCCTCCCCATCCGGGGAAAGAGGAGGAAAGGCTACACAGGCTGGACCCTAGGCGAGCTCTCAGCTTTTACATCAGCAGAATGGCTAAAATCAGGCAAGCAGACCAGCTGTTTGTAGGATACTCGGGTCACAAGTTGGGACTACCCATAACAAAACAAACCATCTCCAGGTGGATTATCTTGGCCATCCTGGAATGTTATAGACTAGCAGGGCAAGAGCCACCCCAAAACGTCAGGGCTCATTCAACCAGGGGTATCGCAGCTTCTTCGGCTCTCCAGAGGGGTACCGGTCCGGGACATTTGCACGGCTGCCACATGGTCGTCCGCACATTCACAAAATTTTACAATCTGGATTCCTCCACTGCTCAAGAGACCAGATTTGGCAAAGCCGTATTACACTCGGTCCATCCCTAAAGGGATATATAACACTATCACTCCCTCCTCCAATTACATACCACTGCTATGGGAGTCTATCAAAGATAAGGAATACGTCGGAGGACGCAATCCCTTCAAAGAACAAGTTACTTTCTTACCTGGTAATGTTCTTTCGACGGGATGTTCCTCTGACGTATTCCTGATCGCCCCTCCCATCCATCCCCGGAGTGATAACTTCCCTTGTGGTTGCAACTTTCGCTCCTTCAAGGTTAATAACCACTTCAGACATGTCTTTCTTATACTACAAAACGGAACTGAGCAACGGACGCAGCGCCTGTGTATTTATGGGCATGGTGACGTCGGCGCCGATACGGTGGCCTTCGAGGGACATCGACTCGGCGGACGTCGACGCGGAGCGCCCTCTACAGAGAAAAAATTTCCGAGGCCAGCAAGCTGGAAACGTATATCAAAGATGAGGAATACGTCGGAGGAACATCCCGTTGAAAGAAGGTTACCAAGTAAGAAAGTAACTTGTTCATCTGTTGGACACTGGATTAGTCTTCAATTCCCTAAAGTTTCATCTGGCTGCTCTTTCAGCCTACACCACATCACAACAAAAGGTATTGTGGTGGAAAATACCGGTGATTAAAGCCTTTATGGAAGGGGTTAAGAGGATTTATCCTCCCATTTCTCATCCAGCCCCTGGATGGTATCTGAATGTGGTTTTGACCAGGCTCATGGAGCTCCCTTTGAGCCTATGCATAAAGAAAGTCAGAAAGACCTGACTTACAAGACAGCCTTCCTAGTGGCTATCACTTCTATCGGAAGGGTTAGCGAACGACAGTTTTTCTGTTCTAGACCCCTTTGTTACAGTCCACAAAGATAAGGTAGTTCTGCGCACACATCCCTTGTTTGCGCCCAAGTTCATCTCAAAGTTCCCTGTCAACCAATCAATCGAACTACGCACTTTCTTCCAGCACCCTACTAACATGGCCGAAAGAAGCCTTCACACACTAGACGTGCGCAGGGCAGTCGTGTTTTACCTGGAACGAACTAAACCACTAAGGAAGACAAAACAATTCTTCGTTTCAGTGGCAGCTGGTAGAGAAGCGGACCCTGTCTCTAAATCGGCTATCTCAAGGTTGATTGTCAAATACATCACACTATGTTACACTCTCTTGCTAAGAGAGAACTGCCCTTCAAGCCTAGAGCCCATTCTACTCGAGGCACTGGGGCATCCATAGCATTCATTGCAAATGTTCCACTTGAAGTCCATTTGCAAAGCGGCAACCCGGAGTTCTGTACACACCTTTACAAAACACTATTGCCTACACACTCATTCTAGGTCTGATTCTCAGGTGGGACAAGCAGTATTAAGACATCTTTTTTCTACTGTTCCTTCTCACAACCCACCTCCGGGTACTGCTCGCTAGTCTATGCCCAGCATATGATTAGAAGCAGATTAACAAGCATCTGAAGACATGCATTACTTACCGTAGTAGCATTACTGATTGTATCTACTTAGATTCGCACGCACCCTCCTTATCTCCCCGGTCGGGGTGGAAGGAACATGGGCGTCTTACTACTTTCTCTCTTTATGTACTCACTCACTAGAGCCTCGGGATCCCTCATGGCAGAAAAAATACAATCGGAGGGACCTCGGCACGTGAGGGATATTGGGTACACTACATGTCCTGATGGGGATAGTGTTACAGACACTCCTATGCCAACGTCCCCTTTTGGCCCCGAAAGACAAGATGCAATACTCTGCGGTTACCACTGGATGTCGGACCATATGCACAGCAAGTGAATCTAAGCAGATACAATCATCAGAAATGCTATTACGGTAAGTAATGCAGGTCTTATTAATGGCTACAAAGTTAATCAAGCATTGATATATCGGAAAAAACATTTGTCTGAATCACATTTGACTTTCTGGGGTTTACTCCCTTACCTATATCTTACATGTGCCATATATGCTGCATCTTCCATTTTATTGCAAGTATTCTGAATGTGTTTGGATAGCCAGAGTACATTTGACACTATAATGGGGGCAGTGACTTAATTTACATCCTGTAGCCTGGTATTCTAGCCCTCAATCAGGACAAGCCCACCTTCTGGATTAATTGGTTATTGTGCAGTTGCCTGCAGCCCATTGACTTGAGCAGGAGTTTACCTTTTGCTGATACTAATGTAATTCGTGGGTGAGGCATTTGCAAGAAAAACAATATCCCGGCCCATCCCAGCAGAGATGTTATGTGAATCTCCACAAAAACGTGATTATTAGTCTGGATATCAGAGGCAATGTTTATTTTTTTTACTGGAGACTGTATTACAAAATGGCTGATATCCTCAATGCAATGCAGATCTTTGCTGATGTACTATGGATTTTGCTCCTTTAGACCATGAAGTATGCTTGTTGGAAGCAGTGAGATGTCTGTTTCAATATCGTTCTCCATTAGATTTGCTATGTGTGGCCATGTGATCCGAACGTTGATTAAATGGCAAAAATGCATTACTTGAGTTAAGGTAGGGTAGCTGAAAGAGCAGTACGGTTCGCTTGTAGAGCCTTCCTTATTGTTTCCCTTCATTGAAAACACTAAAGGTGATGTTTTGCTAGCTACTGGGGTAAACTGGGTCGAGCAAAGATTTGACCCCACAGATAGTCCAAGAGTATTGCACTGCTTGAAAGTTGATTGATGGTTATTGATTTTCAGGAATTGAACCGGCTGAACTTGGAGTCCTCCAATGCGAAGTACTCTCTAAACACGGATTCCTCTTTATCGTACATTGACTCAGCAGTGATCTCTCCTGATGCCATGCCCCTTGTGTCAGCAACATCAATACTAACAAAACAGGTTCAGAATAAACCAAAGGTTGGTCGGAACTTACTTGGAGGAACAGCCACTCTAAGTCCTTTGACGCCTAGGTAAGCTATTGTTCACTCATGACTGTAACCAAACATTCATATCTGATTCCTGTTGTGCTGTTGAGAGACCACTGAATATTATCTCTTCCTAGCAGCAATATTGCCTCCTGTCCTGATTTCTCCAGAATAATCCGGATTGTCAATTTCAAATGGACTTAATTAGGGCCTTTCATGGAAAGCATAGCGAAAATAGAAAAACTATGAATGGGTGTTTCTATCCATGCACTGTTGTCTGCCTTGGGAACTCTCTTGCTTATACCTCGTGCCCCTTAATTTAGTTTTTAGGCCCCTATTTGCATATCAAACTCATTTTTCAATGGGGTTCGATTTGTGGGGTTGAGTTGCTGAGGTGGGGGTTGGTGAGTTAACGTGTCATCACTTAAAGCACTTTTTGGACTGGTCTCTTGTTGGTAAAGATTTCCCTTTTGCACTTTTCGTTCCATATATTCCTATGAGAACCCCATTCTTTATGCTTGTTTTTTAACCCTTCCCTGACTTTTGGAGGTCCGTAAAGCCCGTTTTGCACATTTTTATGGGGAAACTGACTAGTCCCTAGTACTATCAGCAGAATGTCTCCTTTTTGATTTCTTGTATTTTTACAACCGCAGATATCTCCTTATAATGAAGTGCTGTTAGGATGCTTGTATTCTTATCTACGCGTATGTCCCGTCCCCCTTCCTCCATACATTTGGGACATTCCGTCCAGTTGGACGGGACCGGAGCACTTTTGTAAAAAAGCATCAAATTGAAAAATAGTCTTCTTTTAGGCGGGGTATCGCATATGGCCGGATCCCCCCGCCTCCTGAGCTCCGCCTGTGCATCGCCCTTCAGTCCTTTTCTCCGCCCGGTCGGGGCTGGCCACACTTGCATCACCGGGAAGACATTTTTTCTTCTTTCCCGTTGTCGTCCTCTCCTGCTCCTGTGCTACGGTCACGTAGTCCTCTGTTTATGCCGGATCGTTTGGGATTTGTCTCTTGGTCCTCTTGCGAACGTCGCTTCGCTAGGGCGGATCCCTATTTTCTGTTTGGAGTGTGTGGGACCAGATCACTGTTGGGACTTGTGTTTCTACTGCGACTCCCTTTCGGTCCGGGCACTTCAATATTGTCTTCGTCGGTGGGAGGAGGTCTTCCAGCGAGTTCCTCCACTGCATTTTCAACTCTTCATACATGAAAAGAAGAGACACACGGTAAGTTCCTTGCTTTTTGGGGGACTCCTTCCTGTGATCCTCCAGGTCCGGGAGGGGCTTAAAGAGCTCTCATAACAGGGTTTCCCCTGAGGTGCCTCGCAGACCTAATGGGCGTTCCGGGGGATTTCTTCGAGGTGTCCCGCGAGGGGCCTGCCGACACCGGATTACAATCCGAGGTTCACCAATCGGGTGCTAATAGCCAGCCCAGTTGTACTGAGGCTTCGGGTACCAGAGTTTGCTCTGACGTCTCCTTGTCTGGAGCTTCCCATACAGACACCGGGGTGCTGCCTGAGACCTCTGAGGCTTTCTGTACCGAACCACGGTTCGAGGCTCCTCTTAGGGGAGCTATACAGATCGGACTCTGTTCCGAGGTTCCTCTCATTGAGGCTAAGGTTTGTAATGACAGAACTGAGAGACCCGTTAAGGTCTTGTCTGTGGGGTGTATTCTACAACCTTGCTGCGCTCGCAGTTATATCGGTTCTGTTCAGGGGGCACAGGGAGAGGTTGCTGACCAGATCTCCTCCGTTACCGGCTTTGCCGAGGTTCCTCTGTTGGAGGCTAATTCAAGGGGCCCCTTCAGGATGTCCAGTAAACATCCAAGGCCCCTCAGTACCGTCTCTGCCGAGGATCCTTGTGTCAAGGCTAAAGTTTCGATCAAGTCCCCTGACCATCCTGTGGAGATACCTGCCTCATCCACACTTGTGACGCAGTTCCCTTCAGGTGTGTATAAAATGGCGGCCATTTTGGATTCTTCTCTTACACCCACGTTATCTACGACTGGTGCTCGCAACCTTTTTGTTGAAAGACCGTTTCCACGGGTCATTGTGAATCTGTTCCGCCCTTCTTATGACTGCCGTGCTCTGATGTCACTACCGCATACAGTCTCGCTTCCTGGCAGCCTTCCTCATTACGTTTGTGGGGATATGGCCCTTATGAGCGGCCTCTTCCCACCCGAGTGCCAAAATCTTTGTTGGAGGATGCCTTTTTTCGGGAAGTTTCAGAGACGTATGCACTCTGACCGCATGAGGGAGTACTTTAAGGGCCTTTTTTGTAGCTCGGTCACCAGGTTTTCCCCTGAGGTGCCAGAGATTCCTCAGAGGGTCCTGACGGACCTGCCAGTACCGGACATTGTTCCGAGGTTCACCATCACAGTGCTAAAGTCAAGCCCAGTTCAGTTGGGTGCTGGGATACCAGGGTTCACCCTGAGGTCTCAGTTTCTGGAGCTTTGGCCACTGTAACCAGGTTGTAACCTGAGGTTCCTCTTGTGGAGGCTAAAGTCTCTATCGACAGAACTGAGAGGCCTTTTCAGAGGGTTTTGTCTGTGAGGTATTGTCCAACTGTCCCACGCTCAGGGTCGTGGTGGTACCGGTTCTGTCGAGGGGGCAAAGAGGGGGGTCACGGACCTCATTCCCTCTGGTACCAGCTTGTCCGAGATTCCTCCGTTGGAGGATAATTTTGAGACTGTTTCGAAGATGTTAAATTAACATCCGAGACCAGGTACCTACTCTGCCGAGGATCCTTGCAAGGCTAAAGTGTTAAGTCCCCTTGACTCTCCTGAGGAGGCAATTGCCTCCGCTACGCATGTGATGCAGTTCTCTTCAGGTGGCGACAAAATGGCGGGTCAACCTGCGTGGCCTATGGCGGCCATTTTGGATACCTCCCTCACACCTACTTTCGCAACCTCTGGTGCTGGAAGCATTCCTTTCGGCAATAGTAACCCGTTCGCACTTTCTATTGACCGGCATGCGTGGGCTCTGCAGCCTCATACTGTCTCGCTCCCTCCTGCTTTTGCTCCACTGATCTATGTGGACCCGGCCAGTGGTGGACCCTCCTGGCAACCATCCTCGTGTTTGGGGGGGGGGGGTAGGTCCCCTACAAGCGGTTTCTTACTCTTAGACACCCAAGCCCTCGGCTAAGGATGAGTTTTTTGGGAAGTTTCAGCAGTGATCAAGTCTTTGCCGTGAGAATACCGCCCAGCCAGTAGTGACCCCTGCTACTTGTCCAAGCACCCTACTCTGGAGAGTTTGGTGGTGCAGGTGGCTACGGCCCCGGCAAAGCAGGCGTCGTACCCTACCATCCCTCCTGATAGGGACGACAAGCGTTTTGACGGCTGGGCGAAGTGTTTTCTGCAGGGGGTGTGGCACTTCAGGTGGCCAACTCCCTAAGTGCCTTGTCTCGTTTCACGCACACTCTGTGGAACTGTTTCCTTGGTGGCTGAACATATTCCCGAAGGGGACTAACGGGATGGTTTCCTTGCCATGGTTCAGGATGGCAAGGATGCCATGTGTGAGGCTGTTCAGTCGGGTTTGGACATGGCATATTGCGTCAGCCGGTCTATGGCGGCAAGCACTGTGATGCGCAGGTTTGCGTGGTTGCGGAAGTCTGGGTTTGCTCCTGATGTGCAGGCCCGGCTCCTCAACATGCCCTTTGACGGGGAACATATTTTTGGAAGCTAGGCTGACGAGAGCCTTGAGAGGTTGCGGGCCTCAAAAGCTGCAGCGAAGTCGTTGGGCGCTGCAGTTCCGCCTCTTTGTCCTAGGGGACAGCAATGGAGGGGAGGTTCCTTTCGTTATTACTCATCCTTTGGTAAAGCGAGAGGAGCTGCCAGTCAAAGGGGCCACGATAGGAGTGCCAGTGGTGGAAAACAAAGTACTCGAGGTGCCAAGGCCGCTCGGGCTGTTGCCTCTTTGCCCTCAGGCAACGCTGCAGCCGCTTCAGCTCATTCATAAGGCCATGTCCCATGGTTCGCCGGTTGGGGGAAGGCTGGCGCAGCATCTTGCAGAGTGGCGCGCCATTACTTTAGATGTGTGGGTTCTGGAGATCATAACCCACGGCTACTGTCTTCTTTTCCGGCAGAGGCCTCAAGACAATCCACAGGGAATCTCTCTTTGAAGTGTCTGGATCCGCTCCTTGCGCAGGAAATTCAATCCCTGCTGGAGATAGGCGCCATAGAACTGGTGCCTGTAGCGGAGAGGAACAAGGGATGGTATTCCCCTTATTTTTTGATTTCCAAGAAAGACGGGGGATTGAGACCCATCATGGACTTGCGCGGTTTGAACAAACTCCTCAGGAAGAACAAGTTCAAGATGGTTACTCTGTCTCAAGTCCTCCAGGCCCTTCAACTTCAGGACTGGTTGGTGTCTCTCGACCTCAAGGATGCTTATTTTCATGTGCCGATCCATCCAAAGCACAAGAAGTACCTGAGGTTCATGGTTTGCGACTCGCACTTTCAGTTTCGGGTTCTGCCGTTCGGATTGACCTCCGCCCCAAGGGTCTTCACCAAGCTCATGTAGTGGTGGCAGCGCATCTCAGGAAAGGGGGGATTCACGTCTACCCCTACCTGGACGATTGGTTGATCAGGGTGCGATCTCCCGAGCAAGTCCTGGATCATCTGTCTGTCACAGGCCACTCCCTCCACAAGCTGGGCTTCTCCCTCAACTTGAAGTCCCACTTGATGCCAACTCAGAGGCTCCAGTACATCCGAGCAGTGCTCGACATGTCCCCGGAGCAGTGTTTTCCTCCCCAGGTGAGGGCTCATATTCAGCAGATGGTGCACAAGTTTCAGCATGCCCAGAGTCTCCCAGCGTTCGAGTTCTTGAGATTGCTCGGCCTCACGGGATCCTGCATTCTTCTGGTGCCAGAGGCCAGGTTGCGGATGAGATCTTTGCAATGGGCACTCAATCTCCAGTGGTCTCAGTCCTCCGGCAGGATGTCGGACCCTGTTCAGTTGCCGTCCTCGGTCGCCCAGGACCTTCTGTGGTGAGCCGTTGAAGGCAATCTGATGAAGGGGGCTCCATTTTGGCTACCCTGGCCGGAGGTGACCATCGTGATGGACGCATCCCTCACGGGATTGGGAGCTCTTGACAGTCAGCGGTCGTTGGTCTCCGTCAGAGTCCAGACTCTATATCAATCTGTTGGCGCTGTGGGCCGCCAGGCTTGCCCTGAAGGCTTTTCTGCCGACTGTGCAAGGAAAGAATGTCCTGATACTGACTGACAACACAGTGGTCATGCAATACCTCAACAAAAAGGGGGGGCAGGGTCACTTCCTCTGTGCAGGGAGGCGATGCAGCTCTGGTTCTGGGCAATCCAGCAGGAAGTTTTGATCTCGGCAGTTCATCTGGTGGGAGACAAACGAGATGGCGGGCGCTCTGAGCAGGTAGAGCGTGATCTGTCACGAGTGGGAGTTGGCTCAGGAGATTATCCTGGAGATCTTCGCCATTTGGGGGACACCTCAAGTGGATCTCTTCGCCTCCAGTATCAACCGGAAGTGCGAAAGGTTCTGCTCGTGGGAATTTCCTCCAAGAGGAGCCTTCCTGTAGTTTCCTCCAGTCCCCGTCATCCCGCAAGTGCTTCAGAGGTTACGAAGGTTCGGTTCCCGGATGATCCTCATTGCTCCGGCGTGGGCCTGGAGGACGTGGTACCCGGACCTTCTCGACTTGTCCATCTGCCCTCCACGTCGTCTTCCCTACCGAGACGATCTGCTCTCACGGGACGGGGGGGGGGGGGTCAGGTTCTCCATCCAGAAGTCGGGTCCCTCAACCTTCACGCTTGGTTTCTGAAAGGTTGAGCTATAAGGATTGGGACCTCCCTGAAGACGTGATGGAGGTGTTGCTTTCAGCCAGAAGGCCCGCAACAAAGTCCCTGTACCGTTGGAGAAAGTTCTGCGACTGGTGCAGAGTTAAGAATGTGGATCCTTTTGCATGTGAAATTCCCATGGTTCTGTCTTTTTTGCTTTCTTTGCCCCACAGGGGCCTTCAAGTCTTAACCATTAAAGGTTACCTGGCAGCGTTGTCCATATTTAAGCATTCGTCTGAAGAGTGTTCCTGTTTTAAAATTCCTTTAATTTCTCAGTTTCAGAAAGGGCTCACTAATGTGTTTCCTCTGTCACCTTTCCAGGTGCCTGGTTGGGATTTGAACCTTTTTCTCAAGTTTCTGATGGGTGCTCCGTTTGAGCCTTTCCATTCGTGCCCTTTGAGACTTAACTCTGAAAACTGTATTTTTAGTTGCGGTCACTTCAGCTCGCAGAGTGAGTGAGTTACAGGCACTTTCAGTTAAGCCACCCTTCACTGTGTTTCAGAAGGACAGTGTTGTCCTTCGAGTTCGTCCTCCTTTTCTTCCGAAGGTGGTGTCAGAATTTCATTTAGGCCAGAAGGTTGTTCTTCCGGCATTTTATCCTCCTCCACATCCTGGTAAGGAAGAGGAGAGGCTCCATAGGCTTGATCCCAGGAGAGCGTTAAGCTTTTATATTTCACGCATGTCCCGGGTCAGAGTGGACGATCAGCTCTTTATTGGTTACGCTGGAAAGCGTTTGGGACAGGCTGTGACGAAACAGTTTTTGTCTCACTGGATTATTTTGGCTATCTGAGTGTTACTGCTTGGCGGGTAAGGACCCACCGGTCGGTTTACGGGCCCTTTCTACCAGGGGTATGGCTGCCTCTACTGCCCTGCAAAGGGGTGTTCCTATTCGCAACATCTGTGATGCAGCCACCTGGGCTTCGGTATATACTTTTGTACGTCACTATTCCCTCGATTCCATCTGGTGGCAGTATCTGGCCTTTGGCAACGCGGTCCTTTACTCCGCAATTTGATTGGCCATGCTAAATTTCTGTTTTCTAAATTCTTTCCCCACCTCCTTGCATTGGTACTGCTTTGGGAGTCTGTCATAGATATGGAATACGTCAGAGGACCCAATCCCCTCCAAGAACAAGTTACTCACTTACCTGGTAACGTTCTTTCGATGGGATGGTCCGACGATGTATTCCATATCGCTCCCTCCCTACCTTCCCAGCTTCAGAATTTCTTATGCGATTGCAGCTTACGTTTCCGCAAGGCTTTGTGTGTCAGACTGGCACAAGACTGGTGGCACACTTTTTGGGAAAAAACTACAACTGAGGCTACGGGCGTTGTGCGTCCTACTTGCAACATCCAGTGACGACGGAGGAGGTCCTTGAGGGCGGCGTATCGACGTCATTGACGCAGGACGCAGACGCCGAAGATTTTCCAAAGCAGCACAGCTGTGGTGATTACTGTCATAGATATGGAATACGTCGTCGGACCAGCCCATCGAAAGAACGTTACCAGGTAAGAGTAACTTGTTCATCTGTACCCATACAGTCCCCCACCCGCTTTTCCTATGCACTTCAGATGTACCCTGTCGGCTAAACCCAGCACTTGCCACTTGCTGTCTGCACTACCACCGTTTTTCGCTTTTATTCATAATTATCTGTTTCGCCTCTGTTCTGCACTTTCCACTTCTCCCCCCCCCTTTCCATGCACTTGCACATTGTCAATGTCACTGGGCCTAGTAAGATTGTTGTTTTTGTTCTCCTCTGTTCCCCTCCCTTGCCTTGTCGCGCTCTGAAACACTTGTGTACAACCCTGTTATAAATAAAATGTATCATATATAAATGTCAACCATAGAGATGTGACCCAGTGTTAGATCGGGCCAAAAAACCATAAGCCTCGTCTTGTACAAAACAAGCCCCTTATATTCGCTTTTCCAGGATCTTGAGTTTGTCACTGTAGTTGTGGAAGTGGACGAGGACTGACCGCGTGCCTCCTGCCATGCCCCCGGCCCTGTGGATCCCTTCAATGTTTGCTTCGTCAATTGTGTCGTTATCAAAGATGAGTTTAGTAATTTCGTACAGGGTTCTTCTCCAGTTCTTCTGTTTCTCCCTCTTTGTCTGGGATCCCAAAGATTCTGAGATAGTTGCTCCTTTTACGAAATTCAAGATCATCCATTTTAAGCATAATCTCCACCTCTGGGACTGGTTATACTCTAACTCCTCCAGTCTTTCTTCTATTTAATCGATCCTTTGAGTAATTTTATCGACCCTACCTCCAATGTCCGCTCTCATGGTCCTAATCTCCCCCATTAGTGCCGCTACATCTTTTTTGGTGACAGTGGATTCTCACTCCACCAAAGACCTGGTGTCCTGTTTGGCTATTCCTCTGCATTTTTTTCTTGGGGTATATTCAAAGTTGGCTCATTTCGATCTAGCGTCCATGTGCCACCACTCCCTTGTCGACCTGGTCAATCCCCCAAGTAATGCTTTACGGTGGACTAGCTGCAACCTCACTCCATGGGCCATGAGGAATCTCGCACCCCAGGCCACTACTTTGCCATCTCGGGTATGTCACCAAGGCCAGACTGACCCAGGCCCCCACTGCTTCATGTCCAGGTGGGGAGGCGGGCATATGCCCCTGGATAGGGAGCCCACACCTTTGTTCCTTCTCCGGCCCTACAAGCCATCTTGAACCCTGCAGGATTCCTGGGTGCCACCAAAACTCCTAACTCTTCCTGGGCCTCCCTTTTTTTTGCAGGTGCCTTCTGCCTAGCTGAGGGGCCTCAAGACCACAGAGCCTCCACCCTGCACCAGATCACTATTGAATTGATATTTTATTTATATCGCCCTCACTCACAAGTGTATCAGAGCGGTGGACAAGACGACACTGCTGCCACCGTTCCCTCTGTGTGTTGCAGTTTCAAGCACCTCCTGTGAGGGCAGGCCTTTGGAGCTGCTCCTCCTGATTCTGCCCCACCACCTTTGTGGCAAATGAAAGGTATAACCTGTGAGGGTCTATGGATCCTGTGTGCGTCCCCCGGCACAGATCCTCTTAATCCCTCTTCCTCAGGGAGGGCCAGAGAGGGTAGTGGGCAGCTCGGGTCACTTGATGGGCACTCCTGAGGGGCCCCGGCAAACTCTGGGGTCCTGAGTATTTCCTTCAGTGTCCAGGTGCCGGTTCAGAATGTTGGGGAACGGCCCATGCCCCCCCTGGGCAGTGCGAGGGCCGGGAATGGCAGGGGCTCACCCACCTCATTGTAGCCTGTCAGCTTGTTTCTCCTGCTCTGCGGGCCTCCCTGGTGGCTGGGCCTCCTCACACTTTTACTGCGCTCCATGTCCTGAGCGTGACGGAGCACTTTTGTTTTCGGCCAACACTTCTCCACAGCAGTACTCGGCGAGCACTGCACGGATTTGCTTTGTTGTTTCTCTCTCTAGGTCTTCAGTTCTCCCGTGGCGCGGGGTTGATTACCTCAGGTGAGGGTGCAAAAAGTGGGGGCTCCCTCCAGTTTTCACATCTGCTACGAAAAAGACAGGCAATCAGGCAAGAACCATCAGCGCGCCCCCTGGTGGCGTCCGATCAGAATAATAATTTTAAAATCACTACCCCCTAAATTTTCCCTGATTCAGACTTTGAGGAGAATATCCTTAAGTAGAAGGTCTCTATCGGCCAAGCTATTCCCCTCTTGAACTCTGTGAAAAACGCCTACCTCCCTCCTTGTTGATGCCCTTGTTCACTCTGGCAGTCTACCCTCGAGTAGAAAAGATGTTCCGCCCAGGTTGCATCAGACCCTCTGCATATCGGAGTTCCTGCTGTTCCAGACTCCCTGGAAGTTTACACCACCAGGAAACGAGCAGTGGTGCCGCTATTCTAGTCTGTGTCCTCCATACAAGGATGCATGAAGCTGTACACTCTCGGCAAATCTGTCAGCACCACTGCTGCCTTTTGTACCCGAATCGCCAACACCACAACGCTCCTTGATGGCTATAGTGAGTTACAAATTGGATTCTTTCAGGAAAGCCTCCATAACGTCCTGGAACCAGCCCGCATCCAACTCTTAATTCTTAAATGTTAAAGGTATTTGTAACGCGCACCGTCATCAACGGAATTGGTCCCCAGGTGCTCTGGCGGATCTGTAAGGGGTGGGTGGGGTGGGTTGGTAAGGTGAAGAGGGAGTAGGATAGTGAGAGGAGTGGTGTTCTGTTGGCAGCTTCAACTCGGTATACACCAGATGCTGAGCTTTGGTGCGGGTATTGGATCGGTGACGGGCCGCGGTGCTGTTGGTCCGGCTTATGTTGTTGTTGCAGTGTTGTGAAGTGCGTGCGGCTTGTTGTGCGAGAGATGGTTGTGAGTTTTTTGAGTGAGATAAGTACGCAGAGTTTGAGCTTATATTGGTTAGTGGGTTACCTGACCTTTGGCATGCTAGCATTTGCAATTCTGTCCCAGTGTGGCACCAGTTGACCCCCACAACTCTATCTGGATGTGGCGTGGGCCAATGTTTAGAATTCTATCTGGGTGTGGGCAAGCCAACATTCACAGCCCCATCCAGATGCGGCGCAAGCTATGGTCTAGAGATCTGTCCAGGTGTGGGCATGCTATCATTCGCAACCCTATCTGGATGCTACGCAGGCTGGTGTTCACAATGCCAAGTGTGGCACACACCAACATTCAAGTTTCAGCTAGGCGTGGGCTTGCTATCATTCAATCAATCCCGTCTAGATGCCCACAATTCTAGGTGTGGCCTGTGCTAGTCTTCAGGTTTCGCATAGGTGCAGGCATGCTAACGTTCGAAGTCCTATCTAGATGCGATACAGGCTAATATTTCACAAATCTATCAGGTGTGGGTATGTTGGCATTCAGCTTTCACCTAGGTGCGGGCATGCCAACATTCATGGTCCTATCTAGATGCGGTGCAGGCTGATATTCTCAATTCTGTCTAAATGTAGACATGCTAATATGCTAACTGTGGTTGCTTAAGTATGCCAGGTCACACCGCATTCTGAAAAACACCCTGGATTTTGCTGAAAAAGCTGTACCAGTCCTCACACAAGGGTCTCTTCTGAACCACCATGCCTGGCTGAATAATTCAGGTTTTAAGCCAGAGACCCGGCTTCCTTCATCAATAAGCAGATAGCCTGCCTTCCCGAAAAGAGCAGAATCATCTGAGGTCCTGGAAAACCACTAAGAAAGAGCACAAGACTTTAAAATCACTTAACCAAATCTTGGGAAACACTTTGGCCAGATAGAGGCATATACTACCTGCCAGTCTGTCATGGTCATGAAGTCAGGGGCACAGGCATGCAGGGGTTGCATGCACAGGAGACCTGGGTGAACACTGTCCTGGCGCCTTTGGCGCCAGGCTCATGAACAAAAGTAAACAAGAACATCCATTTAACACCAAAAAGCTTTTATTATGGTCATAGCACTTCAGATGCATTAACCTTGAAAATTCCATCCATTAAGCACCCCCAAGTGTATTTTTGGGTGTGGCTGCTAATGGATTGCCTTCGCATGTGCTCAATCTCTACGAGTGGCAGGGTGTGGCTGGTAAGCCGGCCCTAATGGGCGTGCCCACGATCTCAACTATATAAGCTGCCCCGATCCTCAAGACAGACGCTTTGCGTTATTCTGCACTTGCAAGCAGCGTAACGCTCCCTGTCGCCTGAGGTCAGACATACCTTTGAAGATCCTGCTTCCTGGACATCCTGCTTCCTGCCAGCATACTTACCAACTGGGGGAAGCTGTTCTTACCTGTAAATCTCTTCGTCGAACCAAGTATTCATCTTTACACTTTCCGGAACGCCGAAATCTTCTTGGCACCGCAGCAAGACACGCTCCATCGTTGACAGCAGTGCCTGCAAGGAAAAACAGAAGACCAGGTTAGACATCGAAAAAATTGTCCGTTTAAGGTTGCGCTTCGCCATACTTCACGCTTTTCCTTAAACCATCACCTACCTGCAGTTGAACATTGCAGTAGCATCCATCTTCCATCCGGCCGCGTCACGTGTCTCACAGCTGCATTGAGGCCGCATTTCCATCTAAGGGAAGAAAACAGAAGATACATTATTACGGGCATAAACAGGAGCAGCATATGAAGACATGAAACGGAACTAACAGCATGACAAGAGCTCAAGAAAGACTTATTTAATCATAAGGAGAAGCATAGTCACAGCTGGACTGGACTAATCCTTATCAGGGATTAGTGAAGGAACTAGATCCCATTCGATGCGCCCCTGCCAGAAGTAGCAGGACGGAGATCTTATCTTCCATCATTCACTGGTGAGCTTTGTGGGCTGGCTTATGCTCACAGAAACCATATTTTGGGGTGAAGGGTTCGAGAGGTACAAAAATCGCAGAATGGCGCACTCGCACTCTTATTTCCACGCAGGAGCAGTATCACCACATATCACTGCTCACAGCTTTTCTACTGAGGGAGAGGCCTGAAGGGTGTGATTCAAGTTAAGGGAGGGCTGCAACCGTGCCCCAACGCCTCCGCAGAGACAGGTGAGCGTAACAGTCCTTTCGCTGGCAGTCTCTCTCCCATTTCTCCCAGGGGCATTACTGATCAGGAGGAGCCCCTTGGTTTTCCAGTCAGGGTACCTCTAGTGGCTTCTATTACCCACAACAGTTGGGATTTCGACACAGGAAGGGCAGAGGGAGAAACTCTGCAACCAGAGGATCCCCAACCGCAGCCAGCAAGTGACTCAGCAGTACTGGTCCCCTCCCATGTCTTCCCAGTTGCAGGTTATCTAACATCTTTTATCCACACATGGGAGGGGATCACTTCAGATCTGTGGGTACTCAAGACCGTCGCCCATGGGTACTGCATAGAATTCCTCCAGCCACCCTGCTACCATCCACCCAAGAGCAGACTGTCTTCAGAGCATCTGCAAATCCTGCTGGAAGACATCCAGGTCCTTCTAGAAAAGTGAGCGATCGAAGTCGTCCCTCATTTTCAGGTAAACAAGGGTATTTATTGAATCTACTTTTTGCCCAAAAAGGATCTAACCTTTCGTCCTGTTTTAGATCTGCAAACCAATATGTCATAGCCTCAAAAGTTCCTGAAGAGTTGTCATCCTGAAGTAATCCCCCTGTTAGAACAGGGGGATTACATGGCCACATTGTATATGAAAGATGCATACTTTCATATTTCAATGTTGTCAGTACACAGTAACTCCGGTTCAAGATTGCCTTGCCTCAGCCCTAAGTGTGTTTACAAAGGTACTAGCAGTAGTGGCGACTCACCTGCGCATGCAATCCATCCCAGTGTATCCTTCTCTTCATGACTGGCTCGTAACTGGAGACTCTGCTGGAACGTGTCTGGAGAACACCCTAGACTATTGATCTCCTTATCAATCTGGGATTCTCTTTCAATGAGAAAGTAAAGCCTGGACCCCAGTCAAGTCAGTTTCTGGGGGCACTAATTCAGACCGAAGACTGACTTGTCTTCTCCTCCAATGAGGGGTGTTCAAAACATGTTCCTGATCCTTCACCATGTAGCCAGCCGCTGGATAACCATACTGAAAGCCATGCGGCTACTGGGGAGGATGGCATCCTGCATCTTCCTTGTACCACAGCCCCATCTGTGCCCCATGCAGGAGTGGCTCTTGAACCAATGGTGTCAGGCCATTGGGACGATCTAGTGGTTGTCTCCACAGCCCTCGCTCAGTCTCTGCAGTGGTGTGGTCAAAGCATAATCTTCTACAGGGGAAATCCTTTACCCCCCGCCCCCCTGTAGTGTAGGCAACTCTCACCATGGATACATCTGTCAGGGCGGGGGGAGAGGGAGCTCACCACCTAAAACAGACAGCGATACGGCATGTTTATCAGTAGCATCCAAGCATAGCCTGTTGGAACTACTTGCAGTGTTCGAATCCCTAAAGGCCTTTCAAGCACAACTACAACAAGACAATTCTTGTCCTTGGAGATTGCACCACGGCCATGTACTTTCTGGACAAACAGCTTGGCAGTCGCTCGCCAGGGCTGTCCAAACTTTCACAGAACATTGGAAGTGGACACTCGAGCACAACATGGTCCTATCACTACACGTTCCAGGGGAACACAATCGTCTGGCACGCAAGCTCAGCAGAAACTTGTAGAGCACGAGTTGCGCTTGCAAGAACATATTTTACTCCATATCTTTGCAGAATGGGGTTATCCAGGCATCGACTTGTGACTCTGGAAAATGCCCAATGCCCTGATTACACCTCCCGGTGCCCGCAGAGGCAGTCAAAAGCGAACAGTCTCTGAATAACATGCTCCCAGAGATTTGCCTGAGCTTTTCCTCCGATTCCCCTTCTCAACAAAATAGTGCACAAGATGCACCATGAAGTCGCGATGATCCTGGTGGCACCAATGTGGGGCCGACAGCCATGGTTCTCATCTCATGAGAATGTCCCCCCACCCCACTTCTTCCCGGAAACTGCCCTGCCTGTTCAGCATGCTGTTCCAAGACCTAGGGAAAAACCTGAACCCGTGCCCACAAACTCTCAACTTCGCAGCTCGGTGCCGGAAGTTGTAGTTTGGGCCTTCAACTACCTCAAAGATGTATGGACACACTTAAGGAGGCACGAAAGCCTAACTCCAGACATTGCTACTCTAATAAGTGGAAACCTTTTGTAAAAACATAACACTATTGACTGTTCACCTAAAGGTATCCGTTAATTAACACCTATTGTTAGAATGGATTTCTAAATTCTGCTCTGATGAACAGAAGTTTAGGAGGCCACCCTTGTTAGTAAAACAGGGAAAACTTCTGGGAAGATAGCCAGACGAATTCACAGTAGCTTGGAGAGCAGTCAAGGCTAAGTCACAGGAGGAGTGGGGGCGATCTGAGGTCCTTTATAAGCACACAAAGTAAGGCACCAAGAATTACCATTAGTCTACGGAAATATACATTTTAGCCCCAAGAATTAGACACAAGTGAATAATGAAATGCAGAGTAAAATCACCACTCCAACAACACACTTTGTAAAATATATGTGGTTACTTTGGTATCCCGCCAAACCCTGTAAATGGAAAGGGCAGGCAAACTTTATAACATCGACCATCTTCAGAGATGGATAACCTTAACTTTAAGTCCACCCCTACCATGAATGGAGCCTTGCACGCGTAAAAGCAGTCGTTGTTGGGGAGAATTCTCATTTATGGCTAACTTCCCTCACCTAGTGAGTCCCCCAGCAGCTTTGCTGGACTTCTGGACTTTATTTATTTCCACTTGGTAAGAGTGAAACCTTTTCCCCCCACTCTTACCTGTGTTTTGCTATGTGTTTCTACCTGTTTTTGTGATTGTGGACTCTGAAGTACACCACTTCAGTAGCCCCCTTCTTTTTGTCACACAGCACCTTCAGTGCCGTGGCACAGGGTTGTCTTTGAGACTTCCCTCGACTCCATTTCTGAGGCGACTACCGTCCCCAGAAAAGGGTAAAGATACCATTAACTTTACTTAGTCAACCTACCACAGATCCAGTACACCCCATCTTCCATGGAGTACTGGAAAGGGTTAACTCGTATCCCTTTTTATCTGTACCTCCTAGAGCATTGTTTCTTTCAACATTTAGACTTGGCTGGTGGCAGTGGTATCTACCCTAACTTTTCTACCGCGATTATATTAGATAAACGTGGTACTGTTCTTGGCTATTATATTAGCCTCGAACATAAGCCCGCTTGATCAAATTGTCTTTCTTTTGGCTCCGGTTGGGTTTATTCACCATTTCTTTTTGTTAAAGTCCTTCTTGTGTCTTACTTTGCGCGGCAAACTAGGTTCGCCTTGTTTGTTCACTTTCTTTTGGCAGGCTTCTGCTCGGAAGCCCTCCTCAAGGCGCCTGGGTGTCTAGGTGGGCTGAATGGGCGGGAGGGGTGAAGTCACCCCCTGCACAGGGTATCCTAGGAAACCCAAGTCACACTTTGTCATGATTGGCCAGGGTAGTTGTCCGGGCTGGACAACCCCCCTGCTGGGAGATTGACAGCCAGGCTGTGTGAATGGGGGTTTTTCGCATAAAAGGCAGGTCTCTTGGGCTAGAAGTCAGAGAGTCACCACTGGAACTACAAGGAACCGAAGAGAAGCGAAGAGAACGGCTGCTGCAACTACCCTGTCCCGGTGAAGCCCTGCAGCAGTCCTGAGCTATCTTCCCTTCAACGACTTAGAGATGATCCAGTCCGGAGTCGTCTTCCCTTGAGCTTGGTGGGGATAACCAGCTCATCATCTACAGCCAGAGGATCCTCTTCCTTGGTCGAAATCGCTGCACGCTGCTGTAGTGGTCCAGATAGCCACCTGAAGAGCCTCTTCGGTTTTTAAGGAGCACACCTTTTCTTCCTCGCTGCTGCTGGCATCATCTGTGTGGTGCAGACCCCCGTCAGACGTCCTCCTTCACAACGAAGCTCCTGGAATCGTGGGTCTGCAGGAAATCAACAGGAACTGCCAGGGCACCAGCTGCACCATTGGAATAAGGTACTGTGTTGTTCTTGTGGAAACTGGGTGAATACCTTTTCTTCATTTCCAAGGCTTGCCCTAGTCTTCCCTCCTTCTTATAACTTTTGCTTCCGAACATTGACAATATCAAAGTACTTTTGGCTACGTTGAATCGTGAACTGTCTGACTCTGTGATCTTCGGCAACTGGCCCTGGTGTCTTTCTGTGTTTCTTGATTCTGCCTGCTTAACCAAATTATTGCCTCTGATTTTTGCCTCCAACTCCCTCTGGGTATCTCAGGTGCTAAGTGTGTTTTTGCCCCGGTAGCATTTCATGTCGGGGATACGCGTTTATTTAGTAGAACAAGCTGTCAGGCCGGGGATCCTCTAAAAGAAAAAAAGTTTCACTTTCACTTACTATATTTCTCCTCTAAAACTATCTCTGTACTCTGGGCCATACTGCCTCCAGCTAATGACGGTCCACTCCCTAAGCCCCTCCTCTGGCAGCCATCTTCAGATTTTTACTGCACGTTCAACTGTTGAGTCTAGTTTTGCTCTGTGAGATACTGCTACAGTTTTGTCATTTTCTGCAGGAAAAGTTTCTATTTTTGTTAAAGAACCTTTGTGCTGTTCTCTCCATCTGCTGACAGCAGGGATTCGTGTCTGTGAATTTCAGCGCCCCTCAAGAGCAAGGATAGTCATAATTTCATAGAATTTTCCAGAAGGCCATCGAGCCTACTCTGCACCTCCGGCCATGACTTAGCAGGAGGAGGAAGGAAGATCCATTTTCAAGCTCTGCACCAGATGCAGACTACGGAAAATGTTTGTGGAGGACAAACTCCTTCACTGTCTCTGTCTTCATCCGGACCACAAAGAAGGAAAGTGCGGGATCTGCCTCGACTTCTCCAAGAAAACGATGGATCAACACAGTAGACTGGCGGCGTGGCTAAACGCCAAGGACTCTGCCCAGTCCCCCAAGCAGGGTCATGCCTCACCCAGGACCGGCCAGTCCGTGAAGCGGACCTCCAAGTCCTTTGAGGGCACCCCCCCCAGCACTCCCCGGGACCAGGTGCAGCACTGCAAGTACGGGGTTGCCGTGTGAGTGGGTCCCGCGATGGGCAGGGCGTGATCAATGTCACCATCCGCCCCATCGCCAGCCAGCGATCCAGCTCCTCCTCAAAGAGGAAATGGTCCAAACTGGCTAAGCTGCGGGAGAAACCAGAGTTGTCCAGTGCGGAGGAAAAGGCGGCTGACTTTCCTTAGAAAGCCTAAGCGGCGCAGGAGAAATCATCTGAACTTGTGGCGGCTGCTCTCTACGGCCCAAGGGGCTGACCACAAGAAGGTAGCCCCTACTGCGCCCGGCGTGTTACTGCCTCCTAGGTGGGGGAGGCCTCAGTTGGGGTGGTGGCGAAGCCTGCTTGCACACAGGAGGAGAAGCCGTCTCCGAGCATGGCCCGACCCCTCGGGGTGAAAAAGGAAGGGGGGGGTGCAATGAAGTATCAGGCCAACCATATGCCCTACCCTAGACCAGAAGTCCCTGCACACGGTCCACAAGGATGTGGAGGAACTTGGCGGTGTCAACGCCAATGACATGGGGCCTAATGTTCCGACCACACAGATGATCCGAGAGATGCATCCCTGGACATCCTTTCAACCCTATACAGTATCAGAAATCCGGAAAAGGATGCCTCGGGCCCTGGTCCTGGCAGCCCCGGGATCAGCCTCTGACTGAAAAGAGGAAGCGTCATCCGACTCCCCCGTAGTAGAAACCTGGACGGACACGGCAACGCCGACTATATTGTCACGGCGGGTGCATCTCCGCAACCAAGAACGTCCCCACCAGATGAGGTAGTTTCATTCCATGATTGCCAAAGCCTCTGAACTTTTCCAATTTACGGCCAAGGAAACCAAAAAGGAGGGCTTCTGTACCAGAGGCGCAAGGCCAAGAGGAAGACCATCATGGCGGTGCCCCTCTTGGAAGACAAGTGGGAGCAAGGCCTGGCCCTCTAGAAGAATCCTTGCATGCTCTCAGCCAAACAGGATAGGCTGGCGAAAATGTGCTGGGTGCTGGAGTCCGCTCCCAGATGTCTGTGGTCGCAACCATTGCCAGACTGTGGTTTCGGCGACCGCAAGGAAGAGCTTGGTCAAGCCCTTCCTAGTCATTCTCTGTTCCTCCGCACAGCGAGGGGACAAAATTGGACACCATGGGGAGGAAGGCTATTTACACCATGGCGTCCACCAAGGCTGCCAACGCACCTGCTATCCTGGCCAGGTACGACAGGAAGATGTAGTAAACACTGGGCCCGATTCTAGAGTTCCTGCCCGATGACGAAAGGACGGCGGCGATCGCCCTCTTCCAGGAGGGAGAGGTGGCTTCGGACTGTGCCATCACAGTGGCGCTGGACATCGCTAAACCCAGGTTTCCGACAGATGGGCAACAGTGTCTGCCTCCGTCGTTGAGGCTGGCTGAGGGGCCACAAATTTCCACCAGGAAGTCCAAACGAGGGTGCCTTTCGGGGATAACCTCTTTGGGAAGGCCTTCAACGAGTCCCTGCAAGCCATCAAGGCGGATAGAGATGGCTTGTGCCCTGGGCACTCCAACTGCATTGCTCTTCCTTTTGCACCTCCAGAGGCAAGTCGGACTGGTCAACGGGAGGGTTCTCCTCGTCGTACCGTCTGCTCTCCTGGTCCACGGCCTAGGAAGCTGCAGGAGGCCGTTCCAGGTCCTACGGTGGAGGTGGTCAGCGCCACTGTCACCCTCAAGGAGGAACACCAGCGCAGAAGCATAACTAAACTGGCCAAGACATTGGGGGGCCCCGATCCATTCACCCCAGAGGGAGGCCGGCTGACTGGATTAGTCAGCGAATGGGAGAAGATCTCCACCGACAGATGTGTGCTGGACGCTCTCGCCCATGGACATACTCTGGAGTTTCAGCACAAGTGTCTGCAGATCCCTCCGGTGGCCTGGAAGGAGCAGCACATCCCTCTCCTCTTAGAGGAGGTACGGCCCATGCTGCGAAAAAAGGGCAATAGAGATGGTTCCACGACGAGACTGGGGATCCGGAGTCTACTTCAGATACGTTTTAGTCAAACATTAAACCGGGGGCTGGCGGCCCATTCTAGACCTGCAGCGTCTCAACAAGTACCTCAAGTGCCAAAAATTCAGGATGGTCACGTTGCAGCACCTCCCGGATCAACTGGATGGAGACTTCTTGAAGTCACACGAAGTACCGAAATGTCCTACGCTTAGTAGTTCAGGGACGGCACTACCAGTTCCAGGCCCTGCCCTTCGGCCTGAAATCAGCCCCCATGGTGTTCACGAAGTGCCTGGCAGCAGTGGCGGCCCATCTGCATCTACAGGGGATACACATGTACCTGCACCTCAAGGACTGGCTCATCCGGGAGTTTAGCTGTCGAACAAACGGAGACTGTCCAGCTGCGTATGGATCTTGCGTTCTCAATAATTACCCGAGGCCCTGCTTGACACCATTGCAGAACGAGCTGTTCCTATGAGCTAGCCTCAATACAGTCTCCTGGCTAGCGTCGCTCTCGGAGGAGAGGGTAGCCTCCCCGCTCCCCCCTCCTGTTTCTAACCCAACTCCTGGATGGGACTTGAATTTTGTTCTCACACTACACTTGTGTATGTGCGTGTTATAAATGCTCTATCGGATCATATATTATCATATCCAGGTTAATGGGACCTCAGGGGCAGCTGGTAGAGAAAAGGACCCCGTCTTTAAATCGGCTATTTCCAAGTGGATTGTTAAAAGCAGGTCACTGTTACACTCTTGCCAAGAGAGACCTACCCTTTACGCCTAGAGCTCACGCAACTGGAGGCACAGGCGCTACTATAGTCTTTATTGCAAATGTTCATCTAGATTCTATTTGCAAATCAGCAACCTAGAGTTCTGTTCATACTTTCACCCAACACTCGTTCTTAGAGAGACAGATTCACAAGCATTAAGAAGACATACATTACTCACCGTAATCTTATTTCGAAGGGATTGTGTCCTCCGACGTATTCCTTATCTTGATAGATTTCTTCCAGCTTGCTGGACTCAGATTTTTTTTCTAGTAGAGGGCGCTGCACGTCGACGTCCCTCGAGTTGGTGTCCCTCGACAGCCTCCGTATTGGCGCCAACGTCGTCATGCATATAGACTCGCGCAGCATCCGTTGCTCAGTTCCGTTTTTCCACGCTTCGTGGGCCTCGGAATCGTGTTGCTCAGTTCGTTCAAGTAGATTCTACTTATTCCTTGAAGATATTGTACTTTATTAGATGGCTTCCTCATCCGAACCATAGACCCCACGGTCCGGCTTCAAAAAGTGTTGATTGTGGAAAGAAAATGTTGACGGATCCTAACAGGATCTGTTTGTGGTGTCTGAGATCTTGAGCATCATTGTTCAGAATGTGAGGACTGCATGTCCATGACGGCGAAAGCCTTGAAGAAGTGTAAGCGTAAGGGGAAGCTTTAAAGAGGTAAGACTCTTAAAACTTCTACTCCTTCGAAAGTTTCATCGGCAGAGTCGAGACATTAGTCACAGGAAACATTCCCGTTCGAGGTCTCGAAGCGGTTCCCATCAGTCTTCGAGATCCAAACACCCGAAAAAGAGGCGTCGTAGATCACCCTCTTCGTCGTCTTCCATTTCCCCGGAAAGGGTCACCTGCCCCACGAAACACAGCTCTCCAGCTAAGTGGGAGGAATTCTGTTAAAAGATGCTTGGCGTCTTCGAGAAAGCGGCCTCAACCCCCTCGGAGATGGTAAAGGTGATACCCTGGGTGAAAGACCCGAAAAATCGAAACGCAGCGAGTCGTTGCACCTGGCGAAAGAAACTGTCCGAGCGCATCATGGACCCTCGAGCAAAGGCAGTTAGACCGCGTCATCGAAAGTCCCTTCGACTCACGAATCTGCATCATCGACGCCATTATCGAAGGGCCTGTCGACACAGATTGGTCGAATCGATGTAGTTGACGCCGATAAAGGGCAAACCTACTGCTGTCACTACTTCTCAGTCAGTAGATGTACCGAGGGCTTCGACCATGACCTCGAATGTCGTCGATAACCTCGAGGACTCCGAGTAGGATTCCGATCCTCTCGAGTTCTTCGAGGTCTCGTCATACCTTCTCGACGCCTTTTTCGGTTTCATCAAAGCCTTTGACTTCTGCGTCAACAACTTAGAAGTTTTCTTAACCGGTTACTAAAAGCTTGGCCCCTTCTGCTCTAGAAATGGGGTTTAAGCCATTCCCAAGGTCAGATTATTTCAGAGCCTTGTCCTCTATGACGAAGGGGAGGATTCTGATCATGAAAGACCTTTTGGGTTGCAGAGGACTACAACACCTGTACCAGAGGAATTTATCTCTGAAGAGAATAGGTTGAAGGACCTTCAAGAATCCTTGCAGGAGGCAAGCGGTTTAGATACTTCCCCAGAAGTAGAATTTGCTAAACCAGACCCAGGGGAACATGCGGAGACCCCTTACAGGATTTTAATGGCCAGAAGAAAAGAATTCATGGGGTGGTCTACACATTCACCACCTTTTCAACAAGATCTTACAGACATTTTACTTAAAGGCCCACAGGAAGATCCTGTGGTTCCCTTTCATACTGCATTGCAGAGGAAAATATCGGCCAACTAGGAAACTCCTGAGGTTATCCCGGCAGTTACCCTATATCTGTCAGATAGTTTATCTGCTTCTGACCCAGAATATTTGTCCAAACATCCAACTTCAGAGAGTCTGGTTGTACAAGCAGCAATTTCATCGAACAGTAGATCTGCATACCCTACTGTTCCAGAAGACAGGGATGATAAGAGATTTGATGCTATGTCAAAAAGTCTTTTCTGCATGTAGCATGGCGCTTAAATCCACTAATGCTACTTGTACGCTCGCAAGATTCAGCCATACACTTTGGGAGTGTGCTTCATCTGCGGCTGACTGTCTCCCGGAAGGAGAGGAAAGGGAAGCATTTCTGACCATCATTAAAGATGGTAAAGATGCAATGTGTGAATTCCTTCAAACTGGCATTGATTCTGCTGACCGTATCAGCAGGGCCATGGCCGCAAGTACTACAATCCGCAGATTTGCGTGGTTGTGAAAGTTTGGTTTTGCTCCAGATGTACAGGCCAGACTTTTGAATATGCCCTTTGACGGCTCTTTTTTGTTTGGTATGAAGGCTGATGACCGCCTAGAGAGGTTAAAAACATCCAAGGCTGCAGCGAAATCCCTTGCAGCTGCAATCCATCAAACTCCCTATCGCCCCTCAGGAACTCCTTGGAGAGGTAGGTCCTTTCGCTTTTATTCCGCATTCGGAAAAGGCAGAGGACAGCTGGCTCAAAGAGGCCAAAAACGATTCATCCGAGGTGGACGGGTTACAAGTACAAAAGCCGCAGCAGCAGGTGCCTCTTTTCCCCTCGGCATCTGCGTCAGCCGCCTCTAAACCACTCAGAGGACCCTCCTCACAAGACACCAGTAGGGGGCAGGCTATTACGTCAGATGCTTGGGCATTGGAGACAGTTGCCCAAGGTTACTGCCTGCCTTTTCTACGCACCCCTCAGTCATCCACCCGGGAACAACTCTTTGAAGTTTCCAGATCTGCTCCTTTTGCAGGAGATTCTAGACCTGCTAGAGAAAGGTGCCATGGAACCGGTACCTGTAGCGGAGAAGAACAAGGGTTGGTATTCCCCCTACTTTCTAATACTGAAGGACAGAGGACTGAGACTTACCTTGGACTTACGAGAATTGAACAAGTTCCTCAGGAAGGACAAGTTCAAGATGGTAACACTCTCTCGGATCCTTCAGGCCCTCCAGCTTCAGGACTGGCTGGTATCTCTGGACCTTAAGATTGCTTATTTCCATGTGCCAATGTCTCAAACACAGGAAATACCTGAGGTTCGCAATTGGCAACTCTCATTATCAATTTCGAGTTCTGCCATTTGGGCTGACCTCCGCCCGAGGGTCTTCACCAAGCTAATGTCGGTAGTGGCTGCAAGTCTGAGGGAAGGGATCCACGTCTACCCCTACCTAAATGATTGATCAGAGCTGTATCTTCGGAACAAGCTCAGATACAACTAGATTATGTCTGCCACTTCCTTCACAAACTGGGCTTCTCCCTCAATTTAAAGAAGTCACAGATGATACCATCACAGAGACTCCAGTTCATCGGAGCGGCCCTGGACACTTCCCTGGAGAAAGCCTCGCCACCATAGGTGAGGGCTCAAGATATTCTGCAGATGGTCAAGTTTCAAAATGCCCAACGTCTCCCAGCTTTCGACTTTTGAGGTTGCTAGGCCTCATGGCATCCTGCATCTTCCTTGTGCCAGAGGCTCGCCTGAGAATGAGATCTCTCCAGTGGGCACTAAGAACTCCGTGGTCACAGTTCTCAGGAATAATGACTGATCTCCTTCAGGTTCTGGAAAAAGTGGCTCGTGACCTTCAGTGGTGGGCCTGTCGGGAGAACATTTTGAAAGAACTGTTTTGGCAACCATGGCCAGAGATAACAGTAGTCGTGGATGCCTCACTCACGGGGTGGGGAGCCCATGCCAACGACTTGACCATCAGCGGTCGTTGGTCTCCATCGAAGTCCAGACTACATATCAACCTGTTGGAGCTGAGAGCTATCAGACTAGCGCTGAAGGCTTTTCTGCCATCTGTACAGGGGGAAAAATGTCCTAATGACAGATAACACAGTGGCCATGCACTACCTCAACAAATGAGGTGGCGTAGGATCACTGCCACTGTGCAGAGAGGTGCTGCAGCTCTGGTTTTGGGCAATTCATGAAGGAATCTCTCTATCAGCAGTTCACTTAGCTGGAGAGAAGAACTTGACAGCGGACGCTCTGAGCAGGCAGAGCACAGTCTCTCACGAGTGGGAGATAGCTCAGGAAGTCCTTCAAGAGATCTTCACCCTTTGGGGAACCCCTCAAGTGGATCTGTTCGCCACCAGTATCAACAGGAAGTGCGATCAGTTTTGTTCAAGGGAATTTCCCCCGAGAGGAGCTCTAGGGGACGCGTTTGTAGTGGACTGGGGGTTTCCACTTCTGTACACGTTTCCTCCAGTCCCTGTCATTCCTCAGATGATCAGGAGGTTAAGAAGATTCCAGAAGACTATGATCCTAATTGCCCCAGACTGGGCCAGGAGAACGTGGTACCCGGACTTTCTGGACATGTCCATCTGCCCTCCGATTCGTCTTCCACACAGGGAGGATCTTCTCTCGCAGAAGGGAGGTCAGGTTCTCCATCCAGACATCAGAACCCTCAACCTTCACGCTTGGTTTCTGAAAGGTTGAGATACAAGGATTGGGACCTCCCAGATGACGTCATGGATGTGTTGCTTTCGGCTAGAAGGCCAGCAACAAAGACTTTATACCGCTGCCGTTGGAACAAGTTTTGCAGCTGGTGTAGAGAAAAGAATATCAAGCCCTTCTCATGCGGTACACCAATGGTGTTCCCTTTTCTACTCTATTTGGCGAATTCGGGTCTGCAAGTTGGAATGATCAAGGGCTACCTCGCAGCGCTATCTATCTTCAAGGGCACTGCGGAGGAGTCGTCATATTTCAAATTACCCCTAGTAATCCAATTTCTGAAGGGGTTAACTAATGTCTATCCCCCAAGACCGTTCCAAGTTCCCTTGTCGGACTTAAATGCAGTCTTAAATTTCCTGATGGGCACTCCTTTTGGACCACTCAACTCTTGTTCGTTACTGTTTCTCACCCTTAAAACTGTCTCATTAGTGGCTTTGACATCTGCCAGGAGGGTGAGCGAATTACAAGCTCTATCTTGTAAACCCCCTCATACAATTTTTCACAAAGACAAAGTTGTCCTACAAGTGAAGCCTAATTTCCTCCCAAAGGTAGTCTCTGAATTCCACATCACACAGATGATAACCTTAATTTCATTCTATCCTCCTCCCTATCCTGGGAAAGATGAAGAGAGGCTACATAGGCTGGATCCAAGGCAAGCCTTGAGTTTTATATCAGCAGACTTGCTAGGATTAGGCAAGCAGACCAACTGTTCATAGGTTACACAGGGCACAAATTAGGATTGCCAATTACAAAACAGACCATTTCCAGATGGATTATTTTAGCCATTCTAGAATGCTACAAATTGGCAGGGAAAGAGCCCCCTCAAAATCTTAGGGCTCATTCAACTAGGGGTATCGCAGCCTCTTCGGCCCTCCAAAGAGGTGTACCGATTCGAGACATGTGGGGCTGCCACATGGTCGTTTGCACATACCTTTACAAAATTCTACAATCTGGACTCCTCCTCTAGCCAAGAGACTAGATTTGGCAAAGCTGTGTTACACTCTGTTCATTCTTGAAGGGGAATATGGCAATTTTACTCCCACCTCCGTTTACACACCACTGCTATGGTAGTCTATCAAGTTAAGGAATACGTCGGAGGACACAATCCCTTCGAAGAACAAGTTACTTCTTACTAGGGCTGTACCGAATAGCATATTTAGTATTCGGCTGAATACCAAATAGTTTGTCAACTATTCGGCCGAAGCCGAATAGTTGCTTTATTTAATAAATAATGCTCCAAACTTCAAAAAACACACTTATTAAAAAAGCAATTAAAGTACCATTTTAAATGCATTCTATACTTTTATTTCTCTTCATTGTAATTAATGTAGCATCTTTATTTAAAGTATAAAAGCGAGAAATAAAGTAGATTTCACCAAAATGAAGGGTTGCAGATTGTTGCATATTCAGTGCAAGTTAAAGTAGGAGGCTTCACAAATGCAAAAGGACTGCCTTTGAGAATCAGATGCATTGCATTCTCTATCCAGTTGCAAAGTCGATGCGGTCGAGTTTCGAAACTTCTTTGCAGCTCACATAGAAATGTATAAAATGGTTCATGTCGGCTAATGCAGGACACAAGTCGAGAGGAAATCTGAAATGCGTAAACTCCATCTCACCACTATTGACCTCACCCAAACAAATGCTGCTCACTTTTCACTTATCCTAGCCACTCTTTCGCGCCAATACACAAACATATGCAACATAAAATTTCCTGTCAAAATATCAGATAATGTTAAACTCAGGACTCAAGTCCTTAAAAAAATAAAATGGGGGACCATGACGTATGCAATGGGAAGTGACATGACAGGAACTGAAAGTATCTATGCACATTTCTTTCAGTTTGTTTTTTCCAACTGAAAAAAGTGCACATTGCATATAAACATTTGCCAAAAGAAAAGATGTTCCTGTATTGTTGCAGGCTAAGTATAAAAGATGAGCACCTTTTTTGTCTAAGAATATGTAACAAAACATGCCCTAAAGAGCAGATTACAATACAAGATATTTTTCAGCTGTGTGATAGCAATTTGTCTGATCTATTTTTATTCAGTTTTGTAAACTGAAGTCTGATTTGCCTTTGAGTTCATGTTGCATTGTATTCAAATGAGAATGTCAAAGTATTCTGCAAGAGCCGAATAGCAAGAACCTATTCGGCCGGAGCTGAATAGCTTTTTTTCAGCCGGAATTCGGCTGAATACTTACTAGAAGCCGAAGTTCGGTACACCCCTACTTCTTACCTTGTAACGTTCTTTCGATGGGATGTTCCTCCGACGTATTCCTTATCACCCCTCCGATCCATCCCCTTAGGAAAACTTCCCTTGTAGTTGCAGCTTACGCTCCTTCAAGGTCAATAACCAACTCATGAACAGCTATTCTTGAGCTTCAAAACGGAACTGAGCAACGGACGCTGCGCGAGTCTATATGCATGATGACGTTGGCGCCGATACGGAGGGTGTCGAGGGACACCAACTCTAGGGACGTCGACGTGCAGCGCCCTCTACTGAAAAAAAAATTCCGACGCCAGCAAGCTGGAAGAAATTATCAAGATAAGGAATACGTCGGAGGAACATCCCATCGAAAGAACGTTACAAGTAACTTCTTCGGATTGTATCTGCTTGGATTTACATGAGCCCACCCTTCCTCTCCTCCTGGAGTACAAGGAACATCTTCTGTACTCGCTCACACTTCTGTAAGGCTCCCTCACAGCAGAACAAAAACAAAAGGTGGGACCTCGAGGCGTATAGGCTTTTGGGTACACTACACGTCACGTTAGGTATAGTTAGTCACACCCATGTCAACGTCCCTTTTCCATCTTCGAATGAATGATGCGATTACCACGAGATGTTATATATTTCAGAGGTTTATGGAATCTGCTTAGACCACATGCTATGCAAAGGCCGACATCATCTATTGGAAGCTGCAGAGTATTTGTTTCAAAACTCAAAGGACGTCAACAGGGCGTGCCAGTAATCCTATCCCTAGTGTGATATCCATTGTACCCATGTTGCTTCACGCGTCGTCCTTCAGATTGTATTTTTCCTCCATCATTGTCGGACGCTGAAAGCGGAGTTCCTTCTGGCTAACGCCATTTTTGTTAATCCTAATTAGAGCTAGTTACTCTTACTGTCCTTTTCTTGGCCGTTTCCCTACAATACCTGCTTCGTGGACTACCTTCGTCGTCGGCAGAACTCGCCTCGACAAACGTTTCCTAAAGGCCTTGGATGGCCGCTTCGGGCCTCTGCCCTCACAGTAGGGGGAGTGGGGGTGGTTTTACATTTTTTAGACCTCTTAGAGAATGCATATATCCTCTTCTTCCCAGTTTATTCACCAAGCTGCCTTTCCCATACAATCGAAAATACACAATTTAAATGTCCTACTTGCCATCGAACATTTCCCCTCTAAGGCCTTGCACCTGGTGCAACCTTTGTCTTCCAAGGGACCATAACGCGGACCACTGCAAATCTTGCAAGCTCTTCAAACCCAAGACCTTAAATCGCCAAAAAAATGAAGCACTGGGCCCACCACGCCATGCAGGCCGAGGCCGCCATGTATGTTGAGGGTTGCTCCAGTGATGGCAGCATCTGCGTCTTTAGTGAAAACGGGATCCCTCGGATGCCTGCATTCAAGCCCCCAACCCCATAAGGCAGACTGGCGGCTCTTTTAAGGGGGCACCACCTGATGGCAGTGGCACAGACAAACATACCCACACTAAAGACACAACCCACGGCCACAAGTTGACTTCTACACCTACCGGAAGGCCACACACAGCGTCAAGGGGGAGGTCCAGTTCCCTATCCACTGGGCAATCGGGCTCACGACAGGCACCAAAAATCAAATCAAAAATCTTGCTCCGACGCCGTGCCCAAAACTACCGAATCCACGCGCGCCAGACACCAAAACATCGAAAGACGCATCGACGGCCCGTGTGGTCGCCAAGAACAGACAGTCAAGACACATCGCCATCCCCCTCAGAATCCCCTCAGACTTCTAAAATGTCTGAACTCATTAAAAATGTCCCAGACTACTCAAAGGTCGGACTTCGAAACTCCACGTCCAAGGACCACAAGGCTAAGCAAAAGGGACTATGTCCCAGGGGGCGGGAACCATTTCAGTGGCCATGAGACTCCAGAGACACCCTGAGCCAGCTCCCACTCCTACTCCAGCTGTCCTACTGTCCTTAGCTCTTCCCAGTGGTCTGCTGAGGAAATAGTTGTGTCCTCATTGGCCAACTTCGACAGCCACCTAGAGGTTTTAGAGAATCTCCAGAGCACGCCACCAGCTAGTGGGTCGCACTTGTTCAACCCCCTGCCAAGTGGGCTCATACAGACACCTTACAGGCGGCCACCCCTCTGCTGAGGACCAAGGGGACATGGGAGAGGGTGACCAGTTTTACGACGACTTCGTCATGCAGTCACCCGATCATACCGACCCACCAGTGGCCGACTCGCTGGTCTACAAGCAGAGTTTCGAAAAACAAACTGTAATACTCTGCAGCATCCTCTAGATGTTGGCCTATGCACAGCTTGTGAATCTAAGCAGATACAAGCATCAGAAATAAGATTACTGTGAGTAATGTATTATATATATATATTTCTGAGGCTTGTGGAATCTGCTTATATCACATGCTGTGCCTAGGCCGACATCTAGTGGAAGCTGCAGAGTATCCACTAGATGTCGTTACGTTGTCATTAGGCATCCAAGCGCAAGCCCCCGACCTTAGAGGACTGTCCGGCGGGGCAGTTATGGGGACAACACCAGGCGGCAAGAGCGCTACCCACACACCTTCATCTAAGCATACTAACCCCACCCGAGACTCGACACGTGTGTCGAGTGATCGACAGAAAAAGGCACAGAGCGCTCCGCAGAATCGGTGTCCTCTGGGCGCTCCAGGTCACGGTCACCCCATGACGCACAGCAACCATCTACGATTGCTAAGAGTGCCATGTTACCTAAGGTCACAGAGGTATGGTCGTCAGAAGACTAATCCCACCTCTACCCCCAAGCAGCACGTTCAAAGTCTACTCCGGCAGTTCATTCTACGTCTGCCTCCGAGTCTCGACGTCCATCTAAAACTCCAGAACCTCGTGAACCCACCTCCGAATCTCGACGCCAGGCGTCGAAAGATTCAGGGAAAGCCGAAGAGTCAGGGAAACGTGCCTTTACACATGGAAAAGGGGAGAAACAGAAAAAATCTTCTGAACACCAGTTTCAGAAGGAGAAACACAAATCTTTAAAGTCCAAGACCCCTGTCACTAGGCCTAAAGTTGTCCCTCCCACTCCCCACGATATGGGAATAGAAGAGGAACCACAGCAGGAAAAGGGTCATTCCCAGTTCCAAAGAATGGAGCTTGGAAGACATTGACAGAGTGATGAGGAGAATGTCTTTTATGGCTAATTTTTACGAGATAAACCCCGAATACCCCTGCTACCTCTACCCCTTCGGGATTCAAAGACCCTCAGCCTCCTACTAAGACTCTGTACTGAGACTCCAGTTCAGGGGTAGATTTCAGACCCATTCACTATTGAACCTTACCAGCAGTATGGTGAGGATCCAGAGATACAAACACTGGACGACCAGGCAGGGGTCGACTATTATGGAGACGATTAGGACCAGGAGGAGGAAGACTAGGCAGAGGCCTATAGTCTCGACTCCCCTATTCCCATGGACCCACCGGTGAATGACTCACCTGTGGATAATCGGCCATTACTGAACAAGGTCTTAGCTAAAGCTGCAGCCCACTTTCAGATAGACACGCAGGGGGCTCAAGAAGAGGGACTTTGCAGAGCAAATTATGGGGGATAGAAAATCCATTGCCCAAGCCATACCAATTCTGAAGTCTATTCAACGCAGAATTGACCCTTCTCTTCTCACCCCTAATCTTACCGGGCAGTTAACCCAAGAATAGAGATTATTCAGGGCCGCCCCCTCCGACCCACTTTACATAAGGGGTCAGCTTAAACCTGACTCAGTGGTTACAACCACCAGGAAGAGGGCGGGGACATCTCTGGCATCTTCTGAAGCTCCCCCAGCCAAAGAGAGCAAAAAAAGATATATGGGCTAGGAAGGAAAGTGGCCTCCACTTCCGCTTACCAGGCAAGAATTGGGAATACCACCACTCTCCTGGTAAGTTACAACTGTCACCAACGGGAACGGGTAGCTGCCCTCATTGCCTCCGCACCTGAACCTCTAAAGAGCCAGTTGGCTCAGATTGCGTCGGAAGGAAGATCGGTGTCCGGATGCATTCTCAGGGCTACCTTTGACACAGCAGACAATACAGGCTGGCTTATCGCAGAGAGCGCAGTAAACAAGAAACGCGTTTGGCTGAGGCAGTCAGGGTTTAAACCCAAGATCCAAGCCACCCTCATCAACATGCCGGTGGAACCAAATGTCTTGTTTGGAAAGGCGGTGGAGGAGGCGCTCAAAACAGCCAGGGGCGAATATGACACACTAAAGTCCCTTGGACAGCTAACTAATAAACCCACAAACCAACGAGGGAATAATAATTTTCATCGCTTTCGCAGCCAATATTCTCAGAGTGTCACATTACTTTCAGGGCCAAGGAGCATTGTGGGGGAGGTAACCAACAAGCTACCCAGGGTTTCGCCAGAGGTCAAAAGAGGGGCTGTGGTAGGCGGGAGAGGCTGTTAAGCTCACCTTGTATCCACGGGGACGCCACCCAGCCAGTTGGTCGTTGGTGCCCTTTCCAAAGATTCCCTAGTGTGGTCTCGGTGTCGATGGGATTCCGCCTGGAAATGAAGACTATATTAGGACTGGGCTACCAAGGTAAGTTTTCCCCACCTCCCTTGTGTTTCCAGCCCCTCCAGGTTCTCTTCTCACCTGGTTGTCGGAATCGGTGGGCTCTCCGTCCTGCTCTCTGGGAAGGGGCGTGTTTTCTTTTGTGGGCGCGGGCGGTCCAGTTACTTCACTCATTGCTGCCCTTGTAGTGTCTTTCAGGTAGATCTTATTGCAATTGATGGCGTCGTAATTCTTGCATGCCTTTTCTCTGGTCTAAGTGTGTTTTTTTTATCTCCCTAGCAGCGCGAAGTGTCCGCTTGGAGAACTGGATATTCTGGTTCTCACCGGGAGATGGCGCGCTATATCGCTATGATGCGTTAAGGAGGCGCTTTGTGTAGCGCAGCAATGTCTTGTCCTCACTGACCTGTGCTTTTCTCTTTTCGTAGGTTGTAGTGAGTTCCCAGCGCAGATGGAGTTCCGGAGCTATGCCGGCCGAAAAGCAACCAACCAGGTAAGTCTTTAAGCGCTTTGTGGTTGTAATGTCTCCACTACCTCCTTTAATTATGTCTTTCTCGTTTTCTCAGGTCCTTTGATCCGAGTGGTGAACTCCACCAACAGAGCTGCCCAGGAGCTGCGAGCAGTGAAGGTTGATGAATGCAGGGAAGATTCTGCTGCTAACGATGTTCTTGGTTTTTCTGCAGGTCCGGAATTCACCAGGCTCGTGAGAAGGCTGGACACGGTGAGCGTCACGTTGCTAGAAGCAAAGTAACGCAAAGCGTGTTGTCTTGTTCGGGTGTGGTTTTTAAATATCCACTGTAAAGTATTCCAGGTAAAGTAGTCCCTAGGCCACCACACCAAAACACCAGACCGCATAGCTTGGTTCTAGGAATCAAGCTATGTGGATGCCTCCATGTTGGCTGAAAGCCTAAATAAAGTAGTTCCTCAAGCAGATGTCTTTCCTTACTGATGAGCCTGGCGCCAAAGGTGCCTGGACTGGCCCAAGAGGGCCTGAGAACTGGATGCCAGGCCTTATTAGTGATCTGAGCCCTGATTCCACCTGGCCAATGGGCTTGCCAGTGGGGATCAGGGCTGAGGGTCGTGACAGCAGCAGCCCAGATAGAGGCGCTACGCCCCCAACAAACACTGACATTCCGCTCCGGTTCCCTTCCCATGCATCCCCAGTAGGGGGACGCATTTCCACCTTCACCCACACATAGGAAGGGATCATTTTGGACAGATGGGTGCGGTCCACAGTGTCCGCGGGATACTGTATCGAACTGTTGGAACGCCCCTGCGACCATCCTCCAAGACAGAAAATACACTCCTTGGAGCACCAAAGAATCCTCATCAAGGAGATCGTCATTCTTCTTGCAAAGGACTCTATAGAACTCGTCCTGATCAACCAGGTAAACAAGGGTATTTATTCAAGTTACTTCCTTGTGCCAAAAAGAGATAGAACAATGCGCCCAGTATTAGACTTTTGCCCTGCAAACAAGTATGTCGGGCCTCAGAAATTTCGCATGACTACACTCCAAGAGGTAATCCCCCCTACTAAGAAGAGGAGATTACATGGCAACATTGGACATGAAAGATGTCTATTTTCATATTTCCATGTTCCCAGCGCTCAGAAGGTTCTTGCGTTTCAAGGTAGACAGCCAGCACTACCAGTTCAAGGTGCTGCCATTCGGTATAGCCTCGGCTCCAAGGGTTTTCACCAAGGTACTGGCGGGTGGAGCAGCGCACCTACGCAGGGAGGCAATCCCAGTGTACCTTTACTTGGATGACTGGCTCATCACAGGGGAAACCCCTGTAATTTGCTGATCCAACATTCAAAGAACTATCAACCTCCTCTTTCAATTGGGCTTCTCAATATAAAATCAAGCCTGGTGCCAAGCACCTCCAAACAGTTCCTAGGAGCTGTTCTAAACACGCAAGAGGGGATGGCCTTTCCATCAGAGGAGATAATTTGGAATCTGTTACTGCAAATTCCTCAATATCAGCCAGATAAGGGTGCGCAAAGCGATGTGTTTACTAGGCATGATGGCATCATGCATTTACCTGGTTCCGCACGCACCCCTCCTGCGCATGCGTCCCATGCAAGAATGGTTGCCGAAACAGTGGTCTCGGGAAAGTGGTCAGTGGGACGATCTAGTGGTCATTTCGCCAACACTAATACAAAGTCTTTGCTGGTGGACAAGAGAGAATCTTTCAAATGGGAAACCCTTTTACGGCCCAGAAGTACAGGCCGTAGTCGCAACAGGTGCGGTGGGAAGCATACCTCCAACACAGCTCATGGTCTCTGGTCTCGCACAGTGGCTCAGAATCACATCAACCTGCTAGAGCTTCTGGCAGTCTTCAGAGAGCTTCGGGCGTTCAAATCCCACCTAATCAACCGGTCAGTGCAGATCCTAGCGGACAGCACGACTGCAATGTTTTACATAAACAAAAAAGGGGGGCACTCGTTCGCCAAATCTGTCCAAGCTTGCCCAGAAAATTTGGATATGGGCACTCGGACGGAACATTTACCAGTCGTCTCAACATGTTCCAGGGGATCTCAATTCACTAGCGGACGCTTTGAGCAGAGATCCCCTCCCAGAAGGACACGAATGGTGTCTACACGAAGTCGTAGGAGACCTCTTCTCACACGGGGGTTTCCCCCACTATAGACCTATTCGCCACAAGCGAAAACAGACAATGCCCAGGATTCACATCCAGGTTCCCCCAGCCAGGCTCCAAGGGGAATGTTCTATGGATGAACTGGTCAAGGATGTTTGCCTATGCTTTTCCACCAACCCCTCTGAGGACGGTGGTCAACAAGATACACAGGGAATCGATGACTCTCATCTTAGTTGCTCCCCTGTGGGCAACACAACCGTGGTTCCCGCACCTGCGCAAACTGGCGGTGTGTGAACCCATCAGACTCCTGTGCTGGTACAACCTACTCTCCCAACACAGAGGACAAACAGTGCATCCTCAACCCAACTCGAACTTGGCAGCATGGCTCCTGAAGTCATAGTTTGGCCATCTCAATTTACCACAGAGATGTATGGATATCTTAAAAGAATCAAACCTAACACAAGGCACTGTTTGTTTGAAAAAAAGATTCTTTATTTAGTGCCAGAATAAACAAATCAACCCAGTTGATTGCACTCCTTCCAATAATGTCACCTACATGCTCCACTTACTGGATGCAGGGTTGGTATTTAATTCACTCAAGGTACACCTGGCGGTGCGGTCAGCCTACACCACCACCCATAACAAGGTGTCATGGTGGAAGTTGTCAAAGCCTTTATGGAAGGGGTGAAGACTCCACCCTCCAATTTCTAACCCAGCACCAGGGTGGCGACCTTAATGTAGTGCTTGCTAAACTCATGGGACCCCTCCCCCTTTGAACCCATGCATAAAGCTAGTCTCAAACACCTGACTTATAAAACTGCCTTCTTAGTAGCCATTACATCCATAAGAAGGGTCAGTGAAATTCAGGCTCGGTCAGTGCAGGATCCTTTCTTTACTATACGGATAAACCTGTTTTACAGACTCACCCTAGGTTCTCACCTAAGTTTATTTCCGAATTCCATGTTAACAGTCCATTGAGCTACCAGCCTTTTTCCAAGAACCCAAGAGCTCTGCTGAGGTGAAATTACACACCCTCTATGTGAGAAGAGCGATCCTCTACTACCTGGACAAGTCCAGACAGCTAAGAAAAACAGATCAACTGTTCATCTCCGTAGCTACAGGCAGAGAAGAAGATCGCGTCTCTAAAGGTCCCATCTCCAAATGGATAGTTAAATGCATCCAGCTGTGCTACTCCCTTTCTGAAAAAACACTGCCTTTTACGCCAAGGGCCCACTCCACTAGAGGTACTGGGGCCACTCTGGCCTTCATTGCAAATGTACCCCTTGACACCATTTGCAAAGCAGCTACATGGAGCTCTATTCACACTTTTACTCAGCACTACTGCATTGACTCTCATTCCAAGACAGATACTCAAGTGGGACAAGCGTTTCTAAGACATTTGTTCGCTCATGACCCTTCTCACATACCACCTCCTTCTAATGCTGCTTGCTAATCTATGCACAGCATTTGATCTAAGCAGATTCCACAAGCCTCAGAAGGGATACATTGCTCGCTGTAATCGTATTTCTGATGCTTGTATCTGCTTAGATTCACATGCGCCCGCCCTTTCTCCCCTCTGAGAGAAGGCGCATGAATGCTTGTAGTCTTACCTATCTATCTGCTTGGATACTCTGTACTCACGCTACACCTCATGTTATCTCATGTCAGAACAAATACAATCTGAGGGTCCTACACATGTGAGGGATCATGAGTACAGTGGATGTCACACTAGGGATAGTATTACTGGCACGCCCTAGTTCGCCCCTTTTCGAGTTTAAAGAAACTGTAATACTCTGCAGCTTCCACTAGATGTCTGCCTATGCACAGCATGTGAAACTAAGCCGATAAAAGCATCAGAAATACGATTATGGTGAGTAATGTATTATATATATGCTGTTGAAGGCGGCACTCCATCGTTTTGCCAAAAGAACACGCCAGACTTCTGCTCGATTTCCGTGAAAAAGTCCTTTATTATTAATAGGTGGACAAACAGAGTACAAAAAGTGAGCACACAATTACGCGTTTCTCCCAAAACGGGCTATGTATGTGTTTTTCGAATAGAAAATTCTCGGCAGAGCGCTGTGCTCGAGGTCGTGGCGTTGATTGTCCCTCGACGTATTCCGTACTCTGTCGACGTCACCGATGGTATAAATAGCTCGAGCCGCGCCTGTTGCTTCAGTTCCATTTTTCCGATCGCTTCGCTATCGAACGGCGCGCTTCTATTTTCTGTGAAGAAAATGTCGTCATCCTCGACACCCAGAACTAGGTTTAAAAAGTGTGCAGATTGTGGATCTAAGATGTCGATCAACGATCCCCACCGGTTTTGTCTCTGGTGTCTCGGTTCCAGTCACCGAACCGACGACTGCGGGTCCTGCCAATCGATGACCGAAAAAGCTCTTTGTGAGAGGAGAGGTAAACTGTCGGTGGGGAGGGAGGCCTCAAAAAAGGTTTCGTCAAAAAGACATAAAGCGACTGATTCTAAGGGATCGGATCGCCATAGGCACTCGAAGAGATCACGATCTAGGAGTAGATCGAGACACTCTTTGTCATCATGGAACAAAATGAAGAGGAGACATATATCTCCCTCATCTTCTTCAGAGTCGACCGAAGAAATTCGTTGTCCGACTAAATCGGGATTCTCCCAGTAAGTGGGAAGAATTCTGCAAAAAGATGGAGGTTTTCGAGAATGCGGCCTCAACCCCCTCGAAAGACCCTCAAAAAAGCCATACCCCTGAAGTCGCTCCATTGGACGACATAGGGAAGTCCAAGTCTACTATGGCCAAGCCCAGTAGCGTTTAGGAATACAAAAAACCTCGAGTCGACGTAAAACCGTCGAATCTTCGAGAGTCGAGCACCTCTCCAGTGCCGTCCAAGAAACACTAGTCGTCGATGACTTCGACAACTTCGTCGACGCCCTCGACGTCGATAATTTCGACGCCAAAGCCAAATGCGTCATAGACGCCATTATCGAAGTCCTCTTCGAAGACACCCTCAAACTTCGAGGGATTTGCCATTTCTTTCGAAGCAGATGGAAGAGGAAGAAAGGAGATTCACTCCTTTGCCCAGATCAGACTTTTTCAAATCTGTCAACAATCTATGAAGAGTCTGCTTCAGAAGAAGACGAGGTTACTCCTTTGGGCGTTATTTATGGTACAAGACAAGTTCCTGAGGAACTTATTGACCAGGAATCTAGAATGAGAGACCTGAGTGATACTCTACATTCTGCCAGTGGAGTTGACACATCCCCAGAATTAGAGTTCGCCAAACCTGATCCTGCAGAACATGCAGATGCTGGGTACAGGGGTCTTATGACCAGGGTAGTTGAATATATGGGTTGGGGTAATATGTCACCCATTTTTGAACAAGATGACATGATGGATGACAGAGATCCTGTTCTCCCTTTTCACGGGGCCCTTCAAAGGACTATGGAGAAAAACTGGGAGAAACCAGAAACTATTGCTGCTGCAGATAGCACTTTTCCAAGAAAATATAGACCAGCTGGAACAGATCCTGAATATTTGAATAAACATCTGACTCCAGAGAGTTTAGTCATTCAGGCAGCATCTACCTCAAAACAAACTGCTTATCCAACTATCCTTCCAGATAGGGAGGATAAAGAAATTGAGGCCTGGGCACGTAAAGTTTTCACGTCAGGCAGCATGGCACTCAAATCGGCAAATGTCACCTGTACCCTAGCCAGGTTTGCCCACACCCTGTGGGACTGTATTTCGGCGGCATCTGATCATATTCCGGAAGGCGAGGAAAGGGAAGGCTTCCTGAATATAGTCAAAGACGGGAAAGAGGCAATGGGGGAATGTCTCCAGTCTGGACAGGATACTGCTGATAGCAGATCCATGGCTGCAAGCGTTGTGCTACGCAGATTTGCCTGGTTGAGGAAGTCTGGTTTTGCACCGGACGTGCAAGCTAGACTCCCCAACATGCCCTTTGATGGCTCGAGGCTCTTTGGCAGAAAGGCTGATTAAACCCTGGAAAAACTTCAGACCTCGAAAGCGGCAGCTAAATCACTTCAGCCTCTAAAACCCTGTTCCGGCTCATCTTTCTGGAGGGGTCTTTCTTTTCGATACTACTCCTCTTTTGGTAGAGGAAGAGGACAGGCTTCTCAAAGGGGCAAAAGAAACTTCCCACGTGGAGCACGAGGTAGAGGTGCAAAATCAGCCTCAGGAGCGGCATCTGTACCCTCAGCCACTCTTGCAGCCGCTTCCAAATCCCCTCGGAGACCTTGGTACACAACAGCAGTGGGAGGCAGGATTTCTCAACATCTGAAGGAATGGCGGGGCATTACCTCAGATGCTTGGGCACTGGAAACAGTAGCCCAAGGTTACTGTCTCCCCTTTCTAAAAAGGCCTCGGAATCATCCATCGGGAGCCAATTCCGCCAAAATTCCGGATCCGCTCCTGTTGCAGGAAATTTTAACCCTGCTAGAGAAAGGTGCCATAGAACTGGTACCTGTAGCGGAGAAGAACAGGGGTTGGTACTCCCCATATTTTCTCATCCCAAGAAAGGATGGAGGACTAAGACCCATCTTGAACCTGAGAAACTTAAACAAGTTCCTCGGGAAGGACAAGTTCAAGGTGGTGACTTTCTCAGATCCTTCAGGCTCCAACTCCAAGATTGGTTGGTATCATTGGACCTTCAGGATGCTTACTTTAATGTGCCAATCCATCCAAAGCACAGAAAATACCTGAGGTTCGCGATTGGCAATTCTCATTATCAGTTTCCAGTTCTGCCATTCGGGTTGACCTCCGCCCCGAGGGTTTTCACCAAACTGTTGGCGGTTGTGGCAGCAAGTCTCAGGAGAGGAGGTATTCACATATATCCCTACCTGGATGACTGGTTGATCAGAGCAAGTTCTCCAGAACAAGCTCGGGAACATCTTTCGATCACCTGCCACTTCCTCCACAAATTGGGCTTCTCCCTCAATTTCAAGAAGTCCCACTTGATACCATCCCAGAAACTCCAGTTTATCGGAGCAGTCTTGGACACTTCATCAGGAAAAGCCTCGCCTCCCGAAGTGAGAGCTCTCCACATCCAGCAGATGGTAACGAAGTTCAAGAATGCCCAACATTTACCGGCCTTCGATTTTTCTCAGGTTGCTCGGCCTCATGGCATCTTGCATTTTCCTAGTACCAGAGGTCAGGTTGAGTATGAGATCCCTTCAACGGGCACTCAGAACTCAGTGGTCCCAGTTCTCAAGGAATATGTCAGATCTTCTGCAAGTCCCGAGCGCGCAGTTGCTCAGGATCTTCTATGGTGGGCTTGCAACGACAACATTCTCAAGGGAGAGTCTTTTTGGCAACCATGGCCGGAGATAACATTAGTGACGAACGCCTCAATCACGGGGTGGGGAGCACACACCAACGATCTGACAATCGGCGGTCGTTGGTCTCCATCGGAGTCCAAACTACACATCAACCTGTTGGAGCTGAGGGCAATCAGACTAGCTCTGAAGGCCTTTCTGCCCTCTATAAAGGGAAAGAATGTCCTGATAATGACGGACAACACGGTGGCCATGTACTACCTCAACAAAAGAGGAGTAGGGTCACTGCCACTGTGCAGAGAAGCAATGCAGATCTGGTTCTGGGCAATACGAGAAGGAATCTGTCGGCAATTCACCTAGCCGGAGAGAAGAAGACGGCGGCAGACGCTCTGAGCAGGCAGAGCACGGTCTCTCACGAGTGTGAGCTGGCTCAGGAAGTCCTTCTGGAGATCTTTGCCCTTTGGGGAACCCCTCGAGTGGATCTGTTTGCCACCGCGATCAACCGGAAGTGCGATCAGTACTGCTCAAGGGAATTTCCTCAAAGGGGAGCTCTGGGAGATGCATTCGTAGTAGAGTGGAAGTTTCCACTGCTTTACGCGTTTCCCCCAGTCCCTGTGATTCCTCAAGTAATCAGGAGGTTGAGAAAGTTCAGGAAAACCATGATCCTAATTGCCCCGGATTGGGCCAGGAGAACGTGGTACCCGGACCTTCTAGACATGTCCATCTGCCCTCCAATACGTCTTCCGCAAAGAGAGGATCTTCTTCTCTAGCAAGAGGAAGGTCGGGGGTTCTCCATCCAGAGGTCAAGACACTCAACCTTCATGCATGGTTTCTGAGAGGTTGAGATACAAGGATTGGGATCTTCCGGATGACGTAATGGAAATCTTGCTTTCGGCCAGAAGACCAGCAACAAAGTCGTTGTACCGATGTCGCTGGAATAGGTTTAGTAACTGGTGCAAAGACAAGGATGTGGACCCTTTTCAGTGTGACACCCCAATGGTGCTTTCTTTCCTGTTACATCTAGCCAATCTGGGGCTCCAGATAGGAACAATCAAAGGATACTTTGCTGCGCTGTCCATTTTCAAGCGCTCCTCGGAAGAGGTTTCATATTTCAAAATACCGTTAATAATTCAATTCTTAAAGGGGCTTACTAATGTATACCCTCCAGTACCTTTTCATTTACCAACTTGGGACTTAAATTTCGTATTAAAATTCTTGACTTGCATATCTTTTGAGCCTCTGCACTCATGTCCATTGAGGCTTTTGACTCTAAAAACTGTCCTCCTTGTGGCCCTTTCATCAGCCCGCAGGGTTAGCGAACTTCAGGCTCTCTCATGCAAACCACCATATACTATTTTTTTATAAAGCTAAGGTAGTCCTTAAAGTTAAACCTTCCTTCTTGCCAAAAGTAGTCTCGGACTTCCATTTGTCACAAAAAAATAGTACTACCAACTTTTTATCCTTTTATCATCCTCCTCATCTGGGCAAAGAGGAAAGATTACACAGATTAGATCCCAAGAGGGCTCTTAGTTTTTACATCTCTAGGATGGCTAAATTGAGACAAGATGACCAACTGTTTGTGGGTTATACTGGTCATAAATTAGGCTTATCTGTAACAAAACAGACCATTTCCCGCTGGATCATATTAGCCATAGTTGAATGCTACAGATTAGCGGGAAAAGAACCACCAGATGGGCTTTCTGCCCATTCTACAAGGGGAATGGCTACTTCTGCTGCGCTAAAGAGGGGAGTCCCGGCAGAAGATATTTGTGCAGCTGCAACCTGGAAAACAATGCATACTTTTGTTAAACATTATTGTTTGGACACTGCCTCCTCTAACAAGGGTTTATTTGCAAAGGCAATTCTGAATTCTGTCCACAAACTGAATTTAGTACTCCCACCTCCAAAAATTGATACTGCTATCGGAGCCTATCACAAGATGAGGAATACGTGGGAGGACAGCATCCATTCGAAGAATAAGTTACTTATCAACGGTAACATTCTTTCGACTGGATGTTCGTCCCACGTATTCCTCATCGACCCTCCCATCCTACCCCACAGTACAGTTTACGTTTTATTACACTTTCCCCTCACGAAGAATGTATCGGCCATAGGACACGCCTGGGTGTTCCTCATATCTATATCTATATCTATCGAAAAAACAGAACTGAAGCAACGGGCGCGGCTCGAGCTATTTATACCATCGGTGACGTCGACAGAGTACGGAGTACGTCGCGGGACAATCGACGCCACGACCTCGAGCACAGCGCCCTTTGCCGAGAATTTTTTTCCGAAGCAGGAGATAACGATTTATCACAAGATGAGGAATACGTGGGAGGAACATCCAGTCGAAAGAACATTACAGTTGGTAAGTAACTTGTTCTTCTAAGGCTTGTGGATCTGCTTAGAATCGCGTGCTTTGCATAGGACGATATCTATTACTTGGTACGGAGTAATACTTTTTATTTTGAAAAGGCACTTCAGCTGGGCGTTAATCCCTGACATGTACTGTACCCATCATTCCTCTGCGTTGCGGTCTTCATTGTTTTTTTCGCCACCATCGAGTTGGTCTCACTTTGCAGAGTTCTTGAAGTGTTCTCCTCGTTACCGAGCACTCTTTTGAGGTGTGTGTATGTATATTGCAGTTAACCGTTCTGCCGATGACTCCTGTCTCTGCACTGCAGCTACAGGCCTCTCCCTTCACAGTGGGGAAAATACACTTGCACACTTAGTCGCAGAGAGTCCCTCCTAACATTTCCCTCATTTTATCTCTCTCCTGCAGTGTCTGACATGGAGAAATCCTCCTTTAAATTTTGCCCATTATTGCTTTCCTTGATTTTACCAGGAGTCTTTGTTTGCTTTTTAAGCCTAAAACACTAAAGGATCAGAGGTTGAAACGCTGGGTGGCTTTTGAGATGCAGGTTGACACATCTTCAGTCTACCCTGCTGGAGCAGAGTGAGCCAGAACAGTATGCCCGTTGCCATTATGAAAGCTAAAGAGATCTGTTCGTGAGTCTCAGGATACCCATAGGTGGATCCCCAGCTCCAAACTGCAAACGTTGTGCTGTGCTATGGCAACAAGGCTAAACCTGCTAAATCCGTCCATGGCAACATGTAGGTGCATGCTGCAGGAAAGCAGAGCAAATCAAAACATGTTACAGGGTCTTGACACATTTTGCCAAATGGAACTTCTTCGACGCTCCTGTCAAAGGTCTGAAATCCTCCGCGGAGAAGACTATGTCAACACCTCCCAGGTCAGTTGAACAAAGGACACCCATTTCTAGTGTTTCTCACTTAACGTATGACCCTAAACCTATGTCCACGCTGTCCGCCTCAGCACGGAAGGATTCCATATCTAAAATAAAACAAATACCGAAAATTAATTTTGGGCGCATGTTTAAAAACAATACATACGAATGTCGAAGTTACTTCTCCTTTGTCAGTCTAAAAAAGAAAAATCCAGAAGAGCAGAACATTCAAAGAGTTTACTTTTCCCCTGCAAGAACCCCGAGTCTCTTCAGGGAAATGGACTAAAAGGGTTGAGGTAACCATGTTTCTAGAAAAACAACCCTTTCAGAAGAAACGCTTTTATTTTTTTTATTTGTAGAAGAGGAGGTGCAGTCTAGAAGACGAGAACTGTGCTTTTCAGTTCCTTATGAGTTGCCAGTAGAAATGGCTTTTTCACAGATGAGGATTTGGCGGTGTAGAACATAGGTACTGACCTGGATGACCTTACTGTGGTGATGTCCGATGTCAAGGACCACGTCTCTTATTTCCCCTATTGAGAACTTGCATCATAATGACCTACTAAAAGTGGCCAATTGTTTTAAAACACACAAAAATTCCGAGGAGGACTATTTTGTGGATGATTTCCTGAACAAACAAAAGGGAGATTGGCCAATAAATCCAGCTGCTTAAATATATAAAGACCGCTTGCCCCATCCTTGACTCCAGTGGTATCACAACCAGTTAACCCTTGGGTAGAAAAAAGATTTAGACCAGCACCTACCAACCCCTTCTCTTATCTTTAACCATACTCAACAGTCTTCACCACTACACGAAAGCTACATTGAAGGAACCTCCTGATAAGGAGAGTAAAAAACTGCCTTAGACAAACAAGAGGCAAACTCTGCAGCATATCAAATGCGCATTGCCAACAACACAGACTTAATAGCTAGCTTTAATAGAGCTCAGTGGGACCATGTAGAGGAGCTTGCTGCTAGCGTCCAAGAGACCCTAACATTGTTAGGGAGTTTTACAAAAGTCCACCGTAGTTAGGACTTTGGAAGACTCTCTGATGGGACCCAGGGCTCCAACTCTTGGTATAGGCCTGATCCACACACGTTTTGTTGGTAGCAATGGCTGAGTAGCCACTCTTATATTAGAAGAGTAAGAGCTGTAGGCGTACCAATAACAGAGTATACACATAGGCCAAAGAAACACTAAAACTCAGTTATATAACAATGCTTTATTTTATATAAACACTAAGGTAAAGGTGATTCTTAAGACCGGTAAGTACTACAATACACAATGAGTAACTTTGGAAAAGCCAAAGCAATATTCATTGAGTAAAACACTTTGGTATACTTTGTCAGTATGTAATTCAAAAAGTAATAAACTTTTTTTGCAATAACTGTTCCAGGTTAAAATGAATGGAACACAACCAACATAAAGCAGGTAAATGCTTTTTCACACTTGGCCTAACACTTTAGAAGCCCTGCCCTATCTAGTTATAAGAGTCACTTTGGAGGACAAAACGGCCAAGGCACAAGCTGTAGTAAGTAAATAGTTCCAGAGGAGATTTCTGTAACAAGTAAAGATTTTCGGTTGTGAAATTGGCCCATGGACTTCAGAGAAAGCTCCCTGAAGAAACACAGGTCTTGGGCCTATACGAACATAAATGGGTGAACTCACAAACAGAAGTATCAGCAATCCACCAACACAGGAGCAGCAGAGCTACTCTAGGCAAGTTCTACCTAGAGTCTCAATACTTTAGGAGTGAAGAGGAGGATGCAGCACAACCCCCCTGCGATGCAGCAGCAGTCCTGGTTACTGCATTCTTGGTCTGGCAAACAGAAGAAGGGACACTGGAATGGATCTCGAAGCAGCAGTCGAGTGAAATGGCTCGAGGCAAAGTATTCTTCGTGGTTCTTGGGAGGATAGCTCAGGGGCAACGTGCTTGCCTTGGAAGCAGGACCACACGGAGCACCACAGGTTCGATCCCCGGGTCGCGCTTAGAAACCTGGGTATTAAGCGCTTTATAAATAAAATATCATTTCATATCTTGCGCCCTTTACAAAGCACCAGTGAAGAAGGGTTCCCATCGGGTTGATTTCTCTCTCCTTCTCGGTCCAGCACTCTGTTGAGTGGACTTCAAGGAGTGGTATCTTGGAGGTCTGGAAGGAGTCCACAAAAGTTTTGGGAGGATCCAATGTTCGGAAAGGCGATGCACTGCACAATACCCTCAGGTCTCAGGGTATTGCCGTTTTGCAGCTGGTGAAGGTCACACCTTGTCATGGGATGGCTTGAAATGCAGGGAATCTTGAGACTGATTGTACCCACCAGTTTAATGGAGAGATTCCTACTTTTCAGGGTTCCCTGACATTTGGAAGAAGGGGTCGGACAGCAGCGATTACTCCAAAGGCAACCCTGGTCATCTAGAAATAGCTACGGGCGCCTCATCTTCATTCTCGTTTCTTCACTTCCTGTAGTCAATTTGTAACCTCAGGATCTATGCCTCTTGGGCACGAACCCAGCCAATAAGCACCTTGCACCATTCAAACTGTGGGTGGTGTCAGCCTACCCGTTGGAACTGGTACCAGGCAAGCAGACGAACAGCAGTTTCATGGTCCTCCCCCATTTTCTGTCCTTGGAGAACCTAGCACCTTCTCTGGCTTCACAAAGGGATCCCGCCGAGGACGAGTCATAACAGGACCTGCCCTTGCCCTGCACGGACAGAAGGACCAAGAAACAACCATCTCGAATTGGTGAAAAAAGCAGTATTGCCATTTTAGACCGACGACCCCTCTTTGCACTACCGCGGCTCTGAGTATAGCCTCGGAGTAACAAATGCACACAAGTAGGGAGGATAAAACCACTGCCATCAGACTTTCAGATTAGCTTATCACTGTAACCAAAAGGTTACAAGAGAAGAGATCAAGGGGATACTGTTTAGCCCCTCAGCGCTCCACGTGTGGTGTGCTGATCTCGCAATAGAAAATAGGAAGAATAAATATCTCCATGTAACAGAAAATGAAGAGAGGCTCAGTCTCCCAGCAGCACTGCAGAGAGTTGTGCAATGCAAAAGTCAGACGGATGCCACAAAACCTAGAGGAAAACATGACTCCAAGAAAAAGGTATAAAAAGAGATGCAAAAAGATCTCTAAGATATGGTAAAGGAATGAGTGAAGAAAAAGGTTCCCACATACTCAAGAGAACTGATTTTAAAAAATCCAGTAGTGCAGCAAAAAGTGCTGGGGGACTAACATGTGAAGAGAATTTCACATACATATGAAAATCTACTTGAACAGTTATTCAATGGGAAACAGCTGCAGATACAGTACTTGAAAACACCCTAGTCGCAGATTCTGCCGGGAGAATCCTTGCAGAGGGAACTATATTAAAGTGACATGCGTGGCTCTGAAAATCAGGCTTTCATGCTAGGGCTCAAGCCACCCTTTTAAAAATGCCAATAGAAAATGAAGTTTTTTGGCAAAGCGGTTGATCAGGCCCTAAAAACAGCAAAACAGACCATGAAACTATGAAGACACTCAATCAGATTTCTAACCGTCCCTTCCAGCGAAAGGGAACAGTCAGGCTGGCGATGTTTTTGTGGCCAAGGCTACTCCAATTTCTTGTGCTCAAGTAAATTACTCTGGTGCAAGTTCCTGCTCATGGTTCAGGATCCAAGGTTAATCATCTGCCTCTTGATCTTCATTTCCGAGCCAGTTCAGATGGGGGTAGAGGAACAGACCAAACCGCCACTTCCGCAAAATGATCACTCCCTGGTTCAGGTCACATCCTATTTCACCCCATTAGGCTGGGATATCACCACTGGCAAGTGGTTGCTGTCAATGGTAAAACACAGGTATTGCATCGAATTTCAAGAACCGCTCAATCACCCGCCAAGACACAGGATGCTAGCAGAACAATTGTAGATGTAAACAAGGTTATTTATTCTTTTTACTTCCTTGTGCCAAAGAAAGACGAGACAAAATGGCCAGTGCTAGACCTGAGGCCAGCAAACGCATACGTATAACCATAACAATTCAGGCTGATTACACTTCAAAAAGTCATCCCAAGGGAGACTTTATGGCAACACTAGAAATTAAAGAAGCATACTTTCATGTTTCAGTGCTGCCTGCACATCGGAAATACCTATGTTTCAAGGTGGGCCAAGCGCATTATCATTTCAAGGTGCTCCCCTTTGGGATCGCATCAGCCCCTTTTGTATTCACAACAGTACTAGTGGTAGTGGCAGCACACCTACTCAGAGGATGTGTATTTCAGTGTGCGGTTGTCTGTGCGACTGGCTAATAACAGGAGAAACACCAGACATGTGTCCGCTAAATACACAGAAAACCTATAAACCTACTGCACAAATTGGCTTTTTCAATCAACAAGATGTCCAGCCTAAGCCCCAGTCAGCAAAAACAATTCTTGGGGGCCATCGCTCAGATTACGAACACCTTTCTTTTTACCTCCAATGAAAGGGTCCAAAATCCTTTTGAAGAAATTTCTTGGTATACAACCAATCAACAGATAAGTCAGAAAGGCTACGCGCCTTTTCGACATGATGGCGCCCTACATCTTCATCGTGCCATGTACAAGTCGTCTTTTGCGTCCACTGCAAGAGTGGTTAGTGAAACAATGGTCTCGGGCAGAGGGTAGTTGGGACGATCTAGTGTTTTTTGCATAGACTGGTGTCAACTCTTCAATGGTGAACAAAATTAAACCTGTTACAGGGAAAACCTTTGGTCAGTCCACCAGCATACCTCACAATCGCAACAGACGCAGCCCTTTCAGGTTGGGGAGGTCATTGTCTCCACCAAACAGCACAGGACATGTGGTCACGCAAACTGGCCATGAAACATATTGACACTGTAGAGTTGCTAGCCGTTTTCAAGGTGCTACAAGATTTCCAGCATCTGTTACTTAGGAAGAATAAGCTAATCATTAGTGCAACTGCCATGTTTTACATCAACAGGGTGAGACTCACTAGTCTGTCTACACTAGCAAAGAAAGATCTGGAACTGGAGCATCCAAAGAGGAATACATCTCCAATCCTAACATGTTCCAGGGAAAACACCTGCCTAGCAGACACTCGACAGAAGCACGTATCAGCACTCTGAACACAAGTGGAAGTTGCATTCAGACATTCTCCTGGTTCAACTCCTAAACAACCTTGTTAGCATTCCCCTAAACTTCAGGGCCCCAACTCCAATAAAGCCTCCAGTGCTGAGACTAGGAAGAGGGAGGAGTTGATGCAGGTTGAGAGAAACACAAACTTGATTGTGCATACTCGTTGTTTGGTTAAATCACAAGCATGCAGTACATTTAAAATAGGCATCTGTACTCAAAGTGAAGACGGTCAGGGACGGGACCATGCCGAAAGAAGTCAAGGGAACAGGCACATCTATGCGGCAGCTCGCAAACACAGGAACCACATACCGGTGTGGGCCAAGGAAGGAGAGACACAGCAGCACCTTTTGGAGGACCGTGAGAATATCGGGAGCATGGGAGCAACAGTGGAGCAGATATGGCCTTGCCAAAAAGCATCATTCTCCAGTCCAGGTCACAGTGAGAAGCTGACGGTAGAGCGCAGAGCTGAAAGGAACACTCGCAGAAGGTCTACAGGAGGCTGTCCCAGAGAGGAAGCTTCCTTGCAGACACACGCCATGGGCCTGGAATGCTGCAAAGCGAGTCTGCCCAAAGAAAGTGGGGATCCCGGGGAATACCGACAGGCATGTATACAAGCATATATATTAAGAGCATTTGAATATCGACCAGATAAAATGCAGCAAAAAACTTGACGCGTCCCCATGTATGAGATGTCAATGTGGGGAAAGTTGGAACAAGTATTACCTTTAGCAAGCAAATGGAAAAACAGAAAAGTGATACAACTGTGGCATACTTGACCCCTTAAGTGCCAAGGACGAGGTATCTCGTCCTTGGGATAACCTCCAGGTTGCCAAGGACGAGATAGTCGTCCTTTTTGCACTTTGTTTTGCGCAATCCCTGCAAAGCAGTGATCGCTCAAAACAGTAATCCAACCCCCGGGCTATGTGAGGGGGAGGTCCCCCCCCCCCCCTCACTGCCAGGGGGTTGGATTACCTTCTGTTTCACGTCGGCGAGCGCAACGCACGCCGACATGAAACAAAGTATTTTCACCGCAGCAGCCATTTTCGGCTGCCGCAGTGAAAACACAAGGTGAGTGTCCACCTTGCTCTGCCTCGATCTCCGACTGTATTTGAAGCCGGAGATCGGGAAAGGTGTGGTTGGAAAGGGAAGATTCTCCCCTTTCCAACGACACCTTTTGTGTAAGCATTGCCTCGCGCGGATCGGGTGCAGAGCACTTGATCAGCAAATGCCACTAGACCACCAGGGATGTGTTGGGAAAGCAGGGGCATGGGGGCTGCTTACTAGGTAAGAGGCCCTTCGAATACCCCCCACTCCGCCCCCCGAAGCCCTAAAGCATGGGGCCACAGGTATGGAGACCCCTGGGGGCATATGAAAAATAATTAAACGCAATGGGGAGGAGGTTGGGTGGGGACCACTAGTCGCCATAGATTTTTGTTGGGACATGAAAGGGTGGTGTCGTTGGAAAGGGGAGATTCTCCCCTTTCCAACGACACCTTTTCTGTAAGCATTGCTGGCTTCGGATTGGGCGCAGGGATGTGTTTGCAACGCAGGGGGAGGGGGGCTTCTTACTAGGTAAGTGGCCCCCTCACCCCCCAATGCCCCAACGCATCTGGCCACAGGTATGGAGACCCCTGGGGGCAGATGGGTCACCTGCCCCTAGGGGAGGGGACACCAGTTTTTTTTTTTTTTTTTTTAGGACATGAAAGGGTGGTGGCCCTCTTCCTCGCACCCCAAGTGGAAAGGGGGCCAGCCCTTGTTGCCCTCCCTGGGGGCAGATTTCTGACCCCAGGGAGAAGTACATGGGGGGGGTCCACCAGGAAAGTGTAGGCAGGCCCCTCAAATGCTAGGGCCTGCAGGTTGGGAGCCCATCTGCCCCTAGGGAATGGGGGCAAATAAAAAATAGTCATGGCTGGTGTTGGGGGGGGGGGGGGGGGTGGTGCCCCCCCCCCCCCTAGACCACCAGAGATTTGTTTTATGGAAAGGGGTTTTCCCTCCCCCCACCCAAAATGGACTTGGGGTCATGTCATGCAGTCCTCCCTGGGGGCAGTTATCTGCTTCTAGGAAGGGGCATGTAACCCCAGGGAGGGTTGCATGAGAATCCTCCCCTCTTATCCGCCCACAGGGAGCGCTGAATGAGATGCCCCCCTGCATTTGGTGTGGGGGGGTATTGGGTCACCCCTTTACATTAGAAAAATACCCGGCGGTTTAGGGTGCCCCTCAGCCCCCCTAAAGCGCAGGCTACCATTTTCATTTTTTTCATTGTGTACCAAACTTGCCTTGGCGCAAATGGGCACATTGGTGTGCCTATGTGCCCTCAGGGTGCTGGAACCTTACTTCCCCACCCACTGGGGGGCCTGTCCAACATTTTTTGGTGGCCCTCTCCAAATGGAGGTGGGGGGTGTACCTCACACAGCCGTTCATAGGAGGCCTAGGGAGGCCTGCATGAGGTGCTCCCCCTAATTTGGGGTGAGGGGGAGAGGGCCACCACAAAATGTCAGACAGGCCCCCTCAATGGGTGGGGCAGTAGGTTTTGGGCACCCTGGGGGCAGAATGGCACACTATTGTGCCCATCTGTGCCAAGGGGAGTTGGTTAAACAAAGGAAAAAAGTGAAAATGGTAGACAGCGTTTTAGGGAGGTGGGGGGGGCTGTGGGGCACCCCAAACCACCGGGGACTTTTCTAATGGCAAGGAGTGGTGGCCCTCTCCCACAATGGAGTAGAGGCCATATCATGCAGCCCTCCCTGGGGGCAGATATCTGCTCCTAGGAAGGGACACTTGGCCCGGGGGAAGAGTGCATGACAGGCCCCCCCTTTATCTGCCCCCAGGGAGGGCTACATGAGATACCCCCCCTTCCATTTGTGGTGAGGGGGAGGTGCACCCCCCTTTACATTACAAAATTCTACAGTTTAGGGTGTCCCTCAGCCCCCGCTCCCTAAAGTGCAGCCTACCAATTTCACTTTTTTTCTTTGTTTACCAGACTTCCCTTGGCGCAGATGGGCACATTGGTTTGCCAATCTGCCCTCAGAGTGCCTAAACACTACTGCCCCATCCATTGTGGGGCCTATCCAATGTTTTGGGGTGGGCTTCTCGCCCCACCCCAAATGGAGTGTGGGGGGAACCTCATGCAACCCTCCCTGGGGGCAGATTTCTGCCTGTTGGAAGAGGCAAATGTGTTTTCACTGGGGGTGGGGGGGGTGAGGTTCAGTAGACCACCAAGAATGGCAGGGGGGGCATGATTGGAAAGTATGAGTGTAGATTTTTTTTTTGCTGGGGTGACTGTAGGGAACGCATTTTTTTTTTTAGTTTACAGCTTTTTCTACGCAAGCAGCTGCAACATTGTGAGTACTGTTGATTATTCCATGGTTAGGGCCCACTGTCAGTGGGGTGGGTGAGACTGGGGCTGGATTGTTGTTGGTGGTGTGGGTGGGAATGGGCCGTCTGGGCAGATATTTTGGGGGGGCTGGGACACAATTGCAGGGGCAGGCCTCAAATTGCCCCTATGCCTGCAGAACATTGGTGTTTCCCTTGGAGCGGATGTCTCCCATGTGGGTTGTCCTTCTGCAAGCCCAGGCTGCACCTCTGGCTGTGCTACATTACAGATGTCCCCTCCGGGGAGGAATGGGGATCCTGTCGGAGCTCCCTGGAGCTGCTGCTGTGCTTGGGGGACGGTACACCCACAGGCTGTCCCGGGAGGATAGCTCAGCGTGCGCGTCTTGGAAGCAAGACGACACGAAGCAACAACAGGTTCGATCCCCGGGTCCGCGCATAGAAACCTCTGGGTGTTAAAGCGCGTTATAAATACGTAACTAAAAAAAAAATACACAATTACGCAACTAAGAAAAACAAACGATTCCTGTAACAGCGGCTCGATGCCTGTGGGCTGTGTGAGCACTTTATAAATGTAAATAAATAAAATAAATAAATGGTACATGGATGTCCAAGGCCGGGGACATCACTTCCAACCGTCCTGGAGTTGCGCTGGGCTGCATTACAGCTTTTCCCTTCAGGGGGAGGTTTTGGCACACTGCCGGGACTCCCTGGTGGGGAGAAGCTGTAACGCAGGCTGCCAGAGCTCCAGCAAAGTCGGCGGTAATGTCCCTGTCCTTGGGCACCCTTCTCCCATGTGGTCTTTGGTGGGTCTTGTGTGTAATACTTTCTGGGGAGATTTGTGCAAGCCAGACATCTTTGGATTCCCACGGGTGTTGTCTTTTCAGAAATGCATGGGGTTCCCGGTTTTCCTTGGTGGCTTGAACACCCTAGGCCCATATCTGTTGTGCGCTTCAGAACAAATCCTGAAATTCAGCTATGAGAAAAGATTTGGGGTTATCTGTGTTTTAGGCTTTCCCCTTTGCTCTCAGGTTGGTGCACCCACACATGTGAGGTACCGTTTTCATCAGGACACGTGTGGGGACCCGGGCAGGTAGGCCATGTGGTGTTGGCAGCGTGTTTCGGTGGGTGGCCAGAGCGAAATGTCTGAGAATTGTTTTATTTCCAGCCAATTTCAGAGATATTTCCCTCTGTCCCCTCACTGAAACACGTCGCCAACAACAGATGCCATACCTTCCCACGTTCCCACAGGTGTCCGGATGAAAACGGTAGCTCACATGTGTGGGTGCACCTACCTGGGCACACAAGGAAAAGGCTAACCCACTGGTAACCCCAAGCCTTTCGGCACAGTACATGTGGGCAACCTACAGATTTGGGCTTAGGGTGTCAAAGCCAGCAACGAAAACGGGGCACCCCATGAATTTCCCAAAAGAAGACACCCGTGGGAATTAACACATGGTCTACTGCCCTGCCAGGAATCCTTTGGTGGGCTCTTCAGATCCTTGGTGTACTCTCCTGCCAAGTATGTTCTCACAATATTAAAGGTTGTGTTAATTTCCAAACTGCCTGGTATATTTGGTTGCCAGAACTTTCTTTATGGTCGTCTTAGATCCCCTGGTATACACCACTGGCAGGTATCTTGCCACAATATTTCACACCTTTTTATATACTTTGTGGATGGCTTCTGGGGCTCTGAAGGAGTTTCTGTTCCGGCCCTGTGCAACTTGTGGAATGAAGAAAGTGTATGAGGGTGACGGGCATATGGATTGCCTCTACTGCCTTTACCCCCATCACTCGGCAGACTCTTGCGAGATTTGTAGAGGGTTTTCGTAAAAGACTCTTAAGGACCGCAATCAGCGGTTGGTGTGTTGGCTTAATGAGGGCACATACCCGGCCTCTGAGTTGGGGTCTGTCCGGAGCCTGTCCTCTGTGCAGCCTGTTCAGTAGGTGGAACTGGTGGTCTGGTGGTAAGCCCGAGAAGTTAACGTCGCAGGAGAAAGCGAAGGACTCGTTGAAGTGCTCCTCTTCAGGTGACCATCACAGGTCGTCCATTAGCAGAGAGTCCTCTAAGCATCAGTCCAGCGCTGCAAAGCAGGCCGAGTCTCTGTGGAAATCTACGGCGCAGGTGGCGGTCCTGACGACGTCCTCGACGGGGGTGCCGTCGTTGACTGTTACTCTTCCATCTACGCTTCCATCGTCGACGGTTGTCATCGGCTCCGGCGATGGCGGTGTTTGATAAAGGCCCCATGCTTTTCCCGTCATCGAGGATGGACACGCAAGGATTGTTGCCGACGAGTGGGGCTTGGCAGTCTTCTGCCTTTGACTTGCTTATGCCTGACACATTCTACATCAGGAGACGGCTTTTTCGGTGTCCTCTGAGGTGAACGACGACTGTGAGCCGGTGTTGGGGCCGTCGGCCTTGGGACTGCAGAGTGTTGGACCTTTGACCTTGGTGGGTGTGGGTGCTGGTCCTGCTAGTTACCCACTGATGAACCCACAGTCTGTCGCTCCAGGTTCTGTCCACCCTGCAATCATTGTTATGCCAGCTGGATGTGAGGTTGCCCCCTCTGAATGTGGTCCCGGTGGGGCCTGTCATGGATGCTGCTGGTGTTCCTCCACGTTCATCTGCCACGGCTGAGTTGCTGGTTCCGCTGCAAGATCGTCCACGTTCTTATCCTGAGGAGGGTGAACTGCTGGATTCGGAGTCAGTGTGCCTCGGGACACCATGTCTACTGGTTCATCGTCGCTGATGAGGGACGAGGCATGGGATATGGACGGGGAGGTGGAACAGCCTCTGAGTCAGGCACATCCTTCCCCTCCTGATGACGTTGGGGCGTTCCACGCCATGATGGCTAACGCATGTGTGGAATTTGGGCTGACACCCGAGGAAGAGCGGAAGGAGTGCTTCCTGGTCAATCACATGGGCAAGAGACGGAAAGCTGTATTCTGCGTGCCTATTCTGGACCACGTGTGGCAGAAGGGCCTGCGCATGATGCAGCATCCCTTTTCCGAACCAGCTGTCAAAGGTAGACTGGAGAAAAAGTTCAAGGCCCCGGAATCTACCCCAAAGTGCTTAGTGTTGCAGCCCACTCCTGAGTCTGTGGTGTCGGCGGCTGCCAGCCCTAAGGCCCGGAGTCAGCACAAGTGTTACTCCTCCGGATAGTGGAGACAGGATGCCTTTGGAAAGAAGGTTTTGACTTTTGGGGCGACGACGGTGAAAGCGGGCAATTCCTTAGCGATCATGTCATGCTACGATTGTGAGATGTGGCATTGGCTAGCACCCATTTTGGAACATCTGCCGGAGGAGCAACGCAAGATTGCCATGATCTTGGTGCGTGAAGGGGAGGAAGCTTTCAATCACAGTATTAATATTGCTGTTGACCTAGCGGACTCCGGGTTTAAGCAGATTAACAATGGGGTAGTGCTGCATCGCCAAGCCTGGCTTAAGTGCACGGATTTTCGCCCAGAGGTGCATTATAAAGTTAGTGACCTGCCCTGTCGAGGCAAGCATTTGTTTGGCGAGAAGATTGATGAGGCCCTCAAAGGGGTGAAGGAAAATACTGAGACTGCTAAATCATTGGGGGCTTTACAGAGTGGGTGCTCTTTTCGCTCCTTTTGCCCGTTCGGGGGACTGTGGTTAATGCCTGGTTTGCTTCCACCAGCGACCGGGGTTACGGTCAGTCAGGTTATTCCTCCCAGGGGTTTCAGAGATCGGCGCACAAGTCAGGACTTTCAGGCCCAGCGGGAAAGGATACGCAGCCCTCCTCCTCCTCTAAGGGGAGCCAGGCTAAACCACAGCAGTGACTGCCTTCAGGACAATGTACTGGGGGGTCAGAGTGGCGATCCACATGGACGAGTGGTGCAAGATTACGTCTGATCGTTGGACACGGTCCTTCTGGGCCACTCTCTGGAGTTAGTGTTCCCCGGTTTCCATCCCACCGGTGTATGCCTTACAACCACACCTTCAGATCCTGCGGCAGGGGGGTAATTCTTATGCTACAGAAAGGGGCTATAGAATTGGTTCCGGTAGCGGAGAGAGGACAAGGGGTTTATTCCTGCTACTTTGTAGTGAAGAAACCCAACGGCAAGTGGCGGCCCATACTGGATCTTCGGGCATTGAACGAGACTCTGCAACGCCTGAAGTTCAAGATGCTCCCTCTTCAAGAAGTCATCCGGTCAGTACAGCCGAAAGAGTTTCTGGCGTCTTTGGATTTATAGGACGCATACTTCCACATTCCCATGCGTCGACGGCACCGCAAGTTTCTGCGGTTTGTCGTAGGAGATCATTACCAGTTTTTGGTACTCCCGTTTGGTTTAAAGTCATCCCCCAGGACGTTTACAAAATGTTTGGCACTAGTGGCAGTGTGGCTCCAACGGGAGGGTCATCATGTATACCCGTACCTGGACTACTGGCTCGTGCGAGGTTCATCGCCAGGGGAGGCGCAGGAAAGTCTCGGGGCTACAATGCAGCTGTTGTAACGACTAGGCTTCCCCATAAACTTCGAGAAATCCTTTGTCGATGTTAGGGAGAATTCTCTGTTTAGGCTGAATTTCCTAACCTAGTGAGTCCCCCAGCAGCTTTGCTGGATTTCTGGAGTTTTTTTTTTTCTCCTGCCAAGAGTGACTCTTTTTCTCCCACTCTTGGACATGATTTATGGTGTTTCTTTGACTGTTAATGTGTTTTATGGGCTATGGGGCATACCTGCCTAACCTCCGGAATTTTTCCGGAGACTCCGGAATTTTAAGCTTTTCTCCGGGTCTCCGGAAAAGACTGAGGAATCTCAGGAATTTCCGGGTCTCGTCATATTCTCCACCAAATTGGCTGCCGCCGGTAGCCAATCGGGTGGGGGTGTGGGCGGGACCTGGAAAATGCCAGTATTTCATTTTTGTTCATTTTGGGTCTACATCGGAGCTGCCTGTGTTGATTTTTATTTTACTTTGCTTTCCCAATGCGAGTATGCGAACGGCGACCGCTAGCGAATACTGCTTTGAATTCGTGCCATTGGATTGAAAGCAGTATTACGGCGGCAGCGCCGCGTTCATTTTGCTTACTATAGCAGTGAAGGAATGATTTTCAGTGCTATGGTAAGCAAAATGAAAGCGGCGGCGCCGCTGTAATAGTAATACTTTCAATCCAATGGCACGGATTCAAAGCAGTATGCGCCAGCGGTCGCCGTTCGCATACTCGCATTGGGAAAGCAAAGTAAACTGAAAATAGCCGTGTATGCCAGTGAATCTATCTTGAGACAGTCTGAGACATCTGTCTAAAAGACACTAAACTAAAGGCCCTGCAGATACTCCCGCCATAATGTTCAGGGATTGGAATTTCTTTCTGCCAGTACTTACACCTGAAGCCCTGGGTGTTCAGGAAGGCCACTATAAAGCGTTATTTCAATGTTCTCTACCCTTGTGTTGGGAGGCATGGCAGGACTAATACTCCATGACACTTGATTCTTGTTCAACAAAATAGGTCTTTATTTTAGGGCAGGTGAACAGGTCTGGTTACAATATAAACATTCCAGTCATATTACTTTACTCTTGTGACTTCTGTTTCCCATTTTCCAAATAGGTAATTATTTCTCTGCTCCTTCCTGATAGTGCCTGTCTTTGGAAATTCACTATTATTGCATTCCACTATAAAGGGCAAATTGTAAAAATGTTTCTAAAACAGCGACAACCCAGTTTACCTTTTTGACAGGTGGGTGGATGTGTGGGCGGAGTCGTGTACAAATGGGCGGAGTCTTGTGTGGCTGTGGGCGGGGCATACATCTCAGGAATTTTGATTTTCAAATGTAGGCAGGTATGCTATGGGGTCCTTTACTCCATAGGGTCTCATGTGTTTTTACTATGTGTGTTATACAGCACCCTCCGTGCAGTGACACAGGGGTGTCATAGTGACACCCCACCATAGACTCCATACCCTGGGACTGACTACCGTCTCCCAGGGCATGTAAAGTCACCATTGGTTTTACTAGTCCCAAATTATGAACAGAAACCAGTACAAACAATCATATTGTGGACGTACTGGTCGGGGCAATTCGATTGCCCCGGGGTCTGTTAGTCGAGGGGGCACGTCTCCGTCCCCCCTGATTGAGTTTTGGCTGGTGGCAGTGGATACTACTTTTTATATTCGACTGCGAATATATCCCTATGGGATTTTCCCATTGTTCGAGGCTACCAACTTTATTATTTAATTCTCATAGCCTCGAACATACCGCCGGTTTATTTATTTAATATTAATTCGCCGGTTGGTATTTTTTGCCAGGACTCGATTCTAAAATGGCGTTTGTGTTCTCTTCTGTGACTCCAACCCAAGTCAAGCCCTTTGTTCCACTTTTGGAGGCTTCTGTGGAGAAGCCCGCCAAAAGTGGTGCCACTCTGTCTGGGTACCACAGGAGGTGTGGGAGGGGGTTTAGGCACCCTGGACTGAGTTACCTTGGTAACTCAAGTCGCACTCTTGTGTGATTGGCCCAACTGGTGAGCCGGCCAGGTCACTACTTAGCATGTTTGACAGCTAGGCTGAGTGAATGGGGGTGTGCTGCGTAAAAGCAGGGCTTTGGGGACTTGGAACTTCAGAAGTCGCCACAGGACCTGAGAATCCGAGGAGGGAGAAGCTGAGCCAACCTGCTACGACGACACCACCGGTGGAGCCCTGCGGAACCGACTCACCACTACCCGACGACAGAGAAGATCTCCCTGCTGGAGAGTCTTCTTCCCCTGACTGGTGGGCACAACCAGTTTACCTTCTTTTCCTCGCATCCCAGGGAGTCTTGTGGTCGAATTGCCCGTGCCAAGCACCCCGGCAACCGGATAGCCACTTACTACTGGTACCGAAAACAAAAGGACCACTCCTTTTACCTGAGAACTCCGCGGCTGGTTTCTTCCCTGGCAGTGCAACGGGCTCTTGTCTTCCTCCCCGACAAGATCCTCTCTTCCCCCGGCCGAAGCACCGACTTGCATCCGCTTCCAGGAACTTCCCCCGCTGGAGTATTCTCACCACTTTAAGGTACCGTGTCCGCCAGGCCTCCCTTTCTAAAGATTGCTACAAGGTAATAATAATCCCTTAACCTTCTGGACTGGGCTGGCCGTCTTGACCATCTAACTGGTCCCTTTCTTTTGGTCCAACTCTTTCTGAAACTTTTTCGAGACTTTTGTGCACTTTTCAACCGTGTGACCTTGGACACATTTCGTTCTGATCCTCTTAAAGTGGATCCGGCTTTCTGAACTCTAACTTCACGGTTTGACTCTGCCTTCCTCTCGTGTTCTTGTGAAAGTGTTGGGATCTGTTTCAATTTATACTCTGCCTTTCTCTCCCTTTTAAGCCGAATTATTAGAGTGCCATCTGCGTTAAGCGCTCACCGCTGTCTGAAAATAAGTGGGGCTTTACTTAAAGACTTGCCTAATATTCTTTTAAGGGAGTGTATATCTTTTAGTGACCGTGTTTTTGAACTGCTTAATATTAGTGCCTGTATGTTTTATTAGATGTGGTTTTAAATAATTATCTTTTACACCAAGCCCTGGTCAGTGTTTACTTGTTCTATTGTGTTCTCTTGACCTATTGTGAATACTCTGTATACTGGCTAACTCTTCTTGAGGGAAGTCTGACTGCTCAGCCACAGCTACCAAGTGAATCTGTGTGGTACAGACTGCTACCAAGTGGGTTTACTGCCAAAACACCTGTAGTCTTAAATCTTTTGCAGTGGTCCAAGAGGGAACTGCACAGGTTTCTGCCTAACAGTGGACTTCCAAGGACTTAGTGTTTCTGGGGGCGGAGTTTCGGACTCAACTTGGACTTGTGAGGCCCTCGGGCGAGAATGTCCTGAAGCTCCTGCAAAGGGCGGCAGCGTGGAAGAGCGGCGCAAGGGTATCTGTCTGGACCTACATGTCACTGCTCGGGGCCATAGCGTCATGCATTCCGCTGTTGCCGAACTGTCTTCTCCATGAGGCCGGTGCAAGAGTTCCTCACGGACCGGTGGGCTCAGAGTCGCGGCTCCTTGTCAGACAGGTTAGTGATCAATGGTGCTCTGGTTGAAGCTCTGTGCTGGTGGCAATGCTCGGACAATCTGGTTCGGGGGATGCCATTGCTGGAGCCGAGTTCCAATTTACAATTGTGGCGGATGCCTCTCAGATGGGATGGGGGGGGGGCGCATCTCGGCAGCTCAAAAGTTCATGTTCTGTGGTCTCGGGTGGAGTTGGTTCCACATGAAAGTGCTTGAGTTGAGAGCGGTCCATTGGGCCCTCAAATCGTTTCTGCCGTGCATACGCAGTTCGCTGGTGAGGGTGTTGACTGACAATACCACCACAATGTTTTATCTCAGGAAACAGGTGGGACACATTCCAGGGTGCTGTCGAAGGAAGCACATGAACTTTGGCATTGGGCTCTGTTGCACGACATTGGCATTGTGGATTCATCTGCCGGGAGTGTTGAATGTGCAGGCAGATGCGCTCATCAGGTGCGCTCACCCCGAGTCTCTGGGCGATGCGTTCTTGTTCCCATGGAACGGCTGGTTCGCGTATGCATTTCCTCCGTTTCCGCTCATCCGACGGCCCCTCCAGTGGATTCGGAGAAACCCATCACGTGTGATTCTGGTGGCTCCGTTCTGGGCCAGGCACCCGTGGTTCTTGGATCTTCACCGGTCGGTGGCAGAGCTGTTCTCCAGCATGGGGTCTGGCATGGATTCACATGCTCATGAATATTCCCCGTCGTCAGGCTGGGAATCCTCGGTAAAGAAAAAAACCAGTATCAGTTTCGTTTCTGATCTGTCTTTCGTAGTAATAACCAATCACTGGTCTCTGCGTCATACTGACCACAGCCAATGACTGCCCTCTACCTAAGCACCGCCTCTGGCAGCCATCTTCAGATTTTTACCGCACGTTCATGTGTTGGGATCCTCGTGCTATTGCTCTCGAGCGTTAGTGCTATTTTTTCGCGCTTTTTCACAAAAAACTTCGATTTTCGGTCAAAAGAGCCTCAAGCTCCACCGATCCTACATCCGATCAACGGGGACCCGTGTCGGATTCATCTGTGCCCCTCAAGGGTGAAGATTTCGTCGAGCTACACTTCGGAGGACTCCAGAAGCTTCTCAGGCCCGGTCTCGGAGATGGCCCAGGAGAAGGGAAGCTCGACGCCCGGAAAGCTGTTCAGGGCCTGCCCTGGATGCCAGCTGCAGAACGTCTTCAAGGAGGACGAACACTCTTTCTGCCTTTACTGCCTTCATGGGGACAAGACGCACGTGGAGAAGGACTGTGCGTTTTGCGGCAACATGTCGGAACGGACCATGAAGGACCGCCATCAACGTCTCGCCAGCTGGCTGGAGGGTAAGAGCCCGTCTGGCGAGAAGAAGAAGAAATCTGAGCGGTCTTCTAAGACCTTTGAGGGCGCCCCGGCGACGGGGGCCCAACATAAGGCCAAGCACCGCGAGTCCGCTGGCACCGGGAGCGCCGAACGGTCGGGCTCTACGGGCGCCAGGCAGGGCGCACCCTCCCCGGCACCATCAACCACGAGCCAACGCTCTGGGTCGGGTAAGAGGAAGGCCGAGCACCCGGCGAAGCTCCTGGAGAGACCCCGGTCGAGCTCTAAGGCAGAGGAGGAGCGTGGCAGTGCCCCCTCCCTCAAGGATAAGGCGGTGAGCGCACCTAAGGTGGTGAAGGCCTTGATCCATTCGACCAAGCCCTCTATCGAAACGGTCGCGGCGGCCCTGGCCCAGCCTGTGGAGGCTGCACCAGTGGTGGCGGCCTCGGGGCCCAGAATCTCCCTGCCTCCCCGGAGGGAGTCTTCTTTCGTGCCCATCGATAGGACCCCCGTGAAACCCTCCGTGGGGAAGAAGGGGGGGCAGGGCGTCGTCGTAGATTCGGCCTCAACCTCAGAAGAGGAACTGATCGAGGTCTTAAGCCACGGCCTAGGCGTGGAACAAGACCAGCCCGTCGGAATGGGCCCCGACGCAGGTGACGACGACGACATCGTCGAGGATACCGACGGGGCCCCTGCTCGCCCGTCGGATTCCCCTCTGCCAGCGCCGCAAGACAACTCAGCGGCCATTTTGTTGGCTATACAGTCCTTATGCTCCGAGATAAGGACGAGACTACCGTTACCGACGGAGGAACCTCTCCCGTCGGGGGATCCAGAACCGGGACCTTCTGGTGTTCCCCCTACCAAGAAAAGAAGGATCCATCCACCGCCTCCTTTTCAACCGTCGCGCCCCGTCCAGCCCTCCTCCCCGTCCACCCGAGGGGATGATACGGGGACTGACACGGCAGCGACGGGTACGGACGACGAGGCATACGACGAGGATTTTCCGTCGTCGCCTCCCCCCAGGGCTTCTCCGCCCGACGAGATTGGATCGTTCCACTCAATGATCGCCAGGGCATCCGAGCTTTTCCAACTCTGCCCTGAGGAGAAGAAAAAGGAAGGCTTCCTTTACCAACGGCGCGAGACCAAGAGGAAGACGGTCCTCGCAGTGCCTCTGTTGGACGACATTTGGGATGAGGGCCTTTCCCTCCTCAAGAACCCTTCCACGACGCCAGCGAAAAGAGACCGGTACGAGAAAAAGTACCGGGTCCCGGACTCGGCCCCCCTATGCCTCCGGGCGCAGCCTACCCCGGACTCCGTCGTCTCCGCGGCAGCCAGGAAGAAAGCGGGGGGGGGTGCGGCCTCCACGTCGACTTCCCCGCCGGACGGCGAGGGAAAGAAATTGGATGCCATGGGACGCAGAGTCATCTCGTCGGCGGCGACGACGATTAAAGCGGCCAACGCCTTGGCTATCGTGGCCCGCTACGACAGGGAACTCTGGTACAAGATAGCTCCCCTGCTGGATTTTCTGCCGGACGACAAGAGGGCGGAGGCCCTTGAGATCCTGCAGGAAGGTGAGGTGGCCTCGGACCACGCCATCACCGTGGCGACGGACATCGCCGACACTGGGTTCCGCCAGATGGGCAACGGCGTTTGCCTTCGACGTCGCGGATGGCTCAAGGCTACGGACTTTCGGCAGGACGTCCAGAACAGGGTCCTGGACATGCCCTTCGACGGGAACAACCTGTTTGGGAAGACAGTGGACGATTCCCTTCAGGCCATCAAGGCGGATACTGAGACGGCCCGGGCCCTTGGAGTGCTGCAGCAACGGCGGACGCCCTTTCGGAGCGGCGGAGGCAAGGGCGCCTCCAAAGGTTCCGGCGGCGGTTTCGCTTCCTACCGTCAAGCGGCCCGCTCGTCGTCGCAAGAGGCCTACAGAGGACGAGGCAAGTCTGGCGGCCCCCGCCGTCGTCGCCAAGGAGGCCAAGGCGGCAAGGCCGCGTCCAAGCAGGATTGAACCGGCCGTGGGGTCGGGCCCCCACCGAAGCACCCCGGTGGGAGGCCGGCTGGCGGGCTTCGTCAGCGTGTGGGAGTCCATCTCCACCGACCGTTGGGTGCTGGACGCCCTGGCCCGGGGCCACGCGCTCGAGTTTCAAAGAAGGTGCCCGCGCGTCCCCCCCGTGGCCAGGAAAGAACTTCACGTCCCTCAACTTCTCCTGGAGGTAAAGGCGATGCTCAGAAAGGGCGCCATCGAACTCGTCCCAAAGAGGCTTCGGGGCTCCGGAGTCTACTCGCGTTACTTCCTCGTGAAGAAGAAGACGGGAGGATGGCGCCCCATCCTGGACCTGCGACGCCTGAACAAGTTCATCAAGGCGCAGAAGTTCCGGATGGTCACCCTCCAGCACGTCCTGGGTCAGCTGGAGGAAGGAGACTTCCTATCGTCGTTGGATTTGGAGGATGCCTACTTCCACATTCCCATCCTAAAGGGGCACCGAAAATTCCTCAGATTCGTGGTCCAAGGGCGTCATTACCAGTTCAAAGCCCTTCCCTTCGGACTGCGGTCGGCACCCAGGGTTTTCACCAAGTGCCTCGCACCGGTGGCGGCGCAGCTGCGCCGCGAGGGGATTCACGTCTACCCCTACCTGGACGACTGGCTCATCCGCGCCAAGACGAGGGAGCTCGCCGTGGTCCACACGGCAAGGACCGTCCAACTCCTCACGGACCTGGGATTCTCCGTGAACTACGCCAAATCCCACCTGGTGCCCGCGCAAGTCGCACTGTTTCTGGGAGCGAGGCTCGACACAGTGTCCCTTCTGGCCTCCCCGTCGGAGGAGAGGACCAGGACCATCTTGGGCAAGGTGCAACGGATGTTGGTGGCCGACGCGGCCAAGGTGAGGTCCATCAAGTCCCTCCTCGGGATGATGTCTTCCTGCATCTACCTCATTCCCATGTGCAGGCTCCGGATGCGCCCGTTGCAAGAGTTCCTGGATGCGCGCTGGATCCAGACGACGGGCAGCTTCGAGGAAAGGATCAAGCTCGACGAGAGTTTCCGACGAGCGATACGGTGGTGGGGCACCCGCGCGCATCTGACGGCGGGCATGGACTTCCAGACCCCAGCCCACCAGGTGACTGTGACCACGGATGCCTCCCTAGAAGGGTGGGGAGCGCACACCGAAAATCTGCACGCAAGGGGACTCTGGCTCCCGACGGAGAAGTCCCTGCATATCAACGTCCTGGAGCTCCGTGCAGTGTTTTGGGCCCTCAGGTCCTTCCTTCCGTCCTTCAAGGGCAAGGTGGTGAGGATCTTCACCGACAACACCACCACCATGTTTTACATCAGGAAACAGGGCGGAACCAGGTCCCCAGCGCTGTCCAAGGAGGCGCAGGACCTGTGGCATTGGGCCGTCGCCCAAGGGATTCTTCTGGTGCCGTTTCATCTGGCAGGGATAAAAAACACCATCGCCGACTCACTCAGCAGGGAGCTGCGCTCGTGCCACGAGTGGGAACTACGGCAGGATCTGGTGGATCGCCTCTTCCGACGGTGGGGCACACCCCAGATCGACCTGTTCGCGACGGCGACGAACACCAAGTGCCGGAGGTTCGCCAGCAGGTTTCCCCAGACGAGGAGCATGGGCGATGCTTTCTCGTTCCCCTGGGAGGGCCTGTTCCTCTACGCGTTCCCTCCCTTGCCTCTGCTAATCCGGCTCGTCAACCAGCTCAAGAGGTCACGGTGCAGGATGATCCTCGTCGCACCTGCGTGGCCGAGGCAGATATGGTTCCCGGACCTTCTGGACTTGTCGGCGTCCCCGCCAATCAAGCTGCCGGCGGACGCGGATCTACTCTCCAGGGAAGGAGGCGCCATCCTCCACCACGACCCGAAGTCGCTGAACTTGCAGGCCTGGCTCCTGCAGCGCTAGAGTTTGGAGGATACGACATACCGGCCGATTGCAGAGAGGTTCTTGCAAAGGCCAGGGCGTCCTCGACTCTTAAATGCTACGGACACAAATGGAAGAGGTTCTCTGTCTGGTGCCACGCACAGAAGGTTAACCCTCTACGGATTACGGCTCCCCAAGTGCTGCCGTACCTGCTGACGCTGGCCAAAGCTGGTCTGGCACACGCGTCCATCAAGATTCATCTTGCTGCGATCTCCCGATACACCAGAACCACGGGCCGGACGTCCTTGTGGTCTCATCGTCTGGTGAAAGAGTTCATGAAGGGACTGTTCAGATCGTTCCCGCCGGTGAAGGCTCCGGCCCCGGCGTGGGAGCTCAACGTGGTGCTGACCAAACTCATGGGACCTCCGTTCGAGCCTCTGCACTCGGCCCCGTTGAAGTTTCTATCGTGGAAAACAGCTTTTCTCGTGGCCATCACCTCCGCACGACGAGTGGGAGAGATCCAGGCCCTTTCCTGCAAGGCCCCGTACTTGACTTTCCACGACACGAGGGTAGTGCTCAGGACGCACCCCTCCTTCATGCCCAAGGTACCGTCGGACTTTCATCTCAACGAACCCTTGGTGTTACCTGTGTTCTTCCCGTCGCCTTCGTCGCCGGCTGAGAGGACTTTGCACTCGCTGGATGTAGCTAGAGCGCTGAAGTTCTACGTGGACCGCACGAAAGGTTTTCGGAAGACGTCACAACTCTTTGTGAACTTTGGACCTGTCAATCAGGGGAAGGCTCTCTCGAAGGCTTCCATCTCCAGATGGCTCTCCGGCTGTATCATGTACTGTCACCGGTTGGCAAACCGACCGCTGCCTGGCCGTCCGAGAGCCCATTCCACCAGAGCGATCGCAGCTACCACGGCGTTCCTATCTGGTGTGCCCCTGCTGGACATATGCAGGGCTGCTACGTGGAGGTCGACGCACACCTTCACGAAATTCTACTGCGTCGACCGGGATTCCAGGGAGGAGTCCAGGGTCGGCCAAGCAGTGCTGCGCAACCTGTTCGCCTGAGGTGAGCCTGGTGAGGAGGTAAGATGCTTAATGTTGAGTTGATGTGATGCTTAATGTTGAGCCTTTGCCACCTCCCGTGGTTGTGCATGTGTGTACTGCTATGTATTCTTTATTCATGAGCATGTGAATCCATGCCAGACCCCATGCTGGAGAAGGAACAAGTTACTTACCTGTAACTGTTGTTCTCCAGCATGGGTCTGGCATGGATTCACATGCGAACCCTCCCGCCTACCCCTCTGCGGCTCTTCACTTGGTCATACTGCCACTTCACGTGCTTCCAAATCTGAAGATGGCTGCCAGAGGCGGTGCTTAGGTAGAGGGCAGTCATTGGCTGTGGTCAGTATGACGCAGAGACCAGTGATTGGTTATTACTACGAAAGACAGATCAGAAACGAAACTGATACTGGTTTTTTTCTTTACCGAGGATTCCCAGCCTGACGACGGGGAATATTCATGAGCATGTGAATCCATGCCAGACCCATGCTGGAGAACAACAGTTACAGGTAAGTAACTTGTTCCTTTCGGTTGGAAACGATGCCGGACCTTCTGTCTCAGGACAAGGGCGCTGTGTGGCACCACAATCCGGGATCTCTCAGCTTGATGGCTTTGTTAGGGAGAATTATCTGTTTAGGCTGAATTTCCTAACCTAGTGAGTCCCCCAGCAGCTTTGCTGGATTTTTGGGGTTTATTTTCTTCTCCTGCCAAGAGTGAGACCCTTTCACCCTCACTCTTGGGCATGATTTGAGTGTTTCTTTGAATCTAGATGTGTTTAATGGGCTATGGAGTCTTTTACTCCATAGGGCTTCATGTGTTTTTGTGATGTGTTACAAAGCACCCTCAGTGCAGTGACACAGGGGTGTCATAGTGACCCCCCAGTATAGACTCCATACACGGGGATTGACTACGGTCTCCCAGGGCATGTAAAGTCACCATTGACTTTACTAGTCTTAAATTTTGAACAGAACCAGTACAAACCATCATATTGTGGACGTACTGGCCAGGGCAATTCGATTGCTCCGGGGTCTGTTAGTCGAGTGGGCACGTCTCCGTCACCCCTGATCGAGTTTTGGCTGGTGGCAGTGGATACTACTTTTTATACTCTACCACGAATATTTTCCTATGGGATTTACCATTGTTTTAGGCTACTACCTTTATTTAATTATTTACGGTAGCCTCGAACATACCGCTGGTTTATTTAATTAATATTAATTCTCCGGTTGTTTTTTTTTTGCCAAAACTTGATTCTAAAATGGCGTTTGTGTTCTCTCCTGTGACTCCAACCCAAGTCGAGCCCTTTGTTCCACTTTTTGGCGGGCTTCTCCACAGAAGCCCTCCAAAGTGGTGCCACTCTGTCCTGGGTACTTAGGAGGGGTGGAGGGAAATTTAGGCACCCTGGACTGAGTTGCCTAGGCAACTCAAGTCGCACTCCATCCTGATTGGCCCAAGTGGTGAGCCGGCCGGCTCACCACTAAGCATGTTTGAGTGACAGCTAGGCTGAGTGAATGGAGGTTTGCTGCATACAAGCAGGGCTTTGGGGACTGGAACTTCAGAAGTCGCCACAGGACCTAAGAATCTGACGAGGGAGAAGCTGAGCCGACCTGCCACGACACCACTACCGGTAGAGCACTGCTGGACTGCCTCGCCACTTTTCCCAACGACAGAGGAGATCTCCCGCCGGAGAGTCTTCTTCCTTTGACTGGTGGGGATAACCAGTTTCAGTCTTTTCGCCTTCCCGACGTACCTCGTGGCTGCCTTGCCTGTGCCAAGCACCCCGGCAACCGGGATACCACGTTTTATCACGACCGCGAAACAAAGGTACCACCTTTAACCGGAAAACTCCACGGCTGGTTTCTTCCCTGGTAGTGCAACGACCTTCATCTTTCCTCCAAGTCGAGATCTATTCTTTCCCTGGACGACGACGCAACTTGCACCCACTACCAGGAACAACTGCCACCGCTGGAGGATCCTTTCCACTTAAGGTACCGTGACCCACCTGGCTTCCCTTGCTACCGACTGTACGGGGTAGATTTAGCCCCCGGCTTTTGAACATGGGTTAGTCTGGGACACCCTGGCTAAACATTCTTAAAGCCACTCTAAACTCTTTTTGAACCCTCTGCAAGACTTTCTAAGCCTAGTGTAACTGTGTGATCTTGGGCGCATTTGTGCTCTGCTCTCGCTAAGAGTGGGCCCAGCCTTTGTACTTTGGCTCACCAGTGACTTTTGCTCTTCCGCCTTGCTAACAGTGTTCCTGAATCTTAGAGTGGTGTTCCTTTCCATATTCTGTTTTTTTCACCTCCCTTTCTCACAAACTTATCAGAGTGCCATCTAGTTAAGCGCTCACTTCTGTATGAAAATAAGTGGTGTTTTACTGTGATTTATCCGATAAGGGAAAAGGGGTGTATATATTACAATAGTAACTGTGTCTAGAATATTTTACAATAAGAGTGCTGGAGTGTTTCAAACTGTGTTTTTAAATAAATAATTATATACTTTGATACCAAAGCTCTGGTCAGTGTTTGCTTGTATTGTTGTATCTGAGTGCCTATTGTTTATACTTTTCATACTGCCTAACTCTTCTTGAGGGAAGTCTGACTGCTCAGCCACAGCTATCAGGTAAATCTGTGTGGTACAGACTGCTACCAAGTGGGTTTACTGCCAACACCTGTAGTCTTAAATCTTTTGTAGTGGTCCCTAAGGGAACTGCACAAGTTTCTGCCTAACAGGCTTGGCTCCTGACTACACAGAGTTTGGCCTGCTAAAACTTTCCAGTGACTGTCACCAAATTTTTTGGAGGCGGCCAGAGCACCATCCACGAATGTCTCCTATGCAAGTAAATGGAAAAGGTTTTGTGTGGTGTAAGGGCCAGCCGGGGTTGGACCCTTTGAACATTTCCCCTGAACAAGTTCTCCCCGATCTGTTGCAGTTGGCAGAAAGGGGCCTGACGTTATCCTCCATAAAGTACACTTGACGGCGATTTCTAGATTTACTCGGAGGCGACATGCGGCTCCTCTGTTTAGTGATCGCCTAATCAAGCATTTATTGAAGGGGTTGTTTCGTACTTTTCCTCCGGTCAAGAAGTTTGCGCCGGTGTGGATCCTTAATGTGGTACTTTAGGGTCTGATGAGATCTCCTTTTGAGCCGCTGTCGATGACTTCATTGCAGTTTTTGTCATGGAAGGTGGCTTTTCTGGTGGCCATTACTTCGGCCAGAAGGATATCGGAGTTGCAAGCATTGGTTGTGGACCCCCCATATTTGAGTTTCTTGAAGGACAACGTTGTGTTGGCTACCAATCCGCATTTTATCCCTTAAGTGCCAACGACATTTCACGAACTCTTCTATTGTTTTGCCCTTGTTTTTTTGCTGCAGCATCCACGCCTGCAGAACGGGCTCTGCATTTGCTGGACGTAAAGAGGGCGTTGAAGTTTTATTTGAATCGTACTCATGATTTCAGAAAATCTAAACAGCGATTTGTGGCTTATAATGGCCGTCCATCGAGGGACAGGCAATCTCCAAGCAAGGACTTTGGAATGGATTGTGTCCTCCCACGTATTCCTCATCTTGTGATAAATCGTCATCTCCAGCTTCGCTGCTTCGGAAGAAAATTCTCGGCAGAGGGCGCTGTGCTCGAGGTCGTGGCGTCGACTGTCCCTCGGCGTACTCCGTACTCTGCCGACGTCACCGATGGTATAAGTAGCTCGAGCCGCACCCGTTGCTCCAGTTCCGTTTTTCCGATCGCTTCGCTATCGAGAACGGCGCGCTTCTATTTTCTGTGAAGAAAATGTCATCTTCGACACCTTCGACACCCAGAACTCGGTTTAAAAAGTGTGCAGATTGTGGGTCTAAGATGTCGATCACCGATCCCCACCGGATTTGTCTCTGGTGTCTCGGTTCCAATCACCGAACCGACGACTGCGGGTCCTGCCAATCGATGACCGAAAATGCTCTTCGTGAGAGGAGAGATAAACTGTCAGTGGGGAGGGAGGCCTCAAAAAAGCTTTTGTCAAAAAGACATAAGAAAGCGACTGATTCTAAGGGATCGGATCGCCATAGGCACTCTAAGAGATCACAATCTAGGAGTAGATCGAGACATTCTTCGTCGTCATCGAAAAAAATGAGGAGCAAGACATAGATCTCCCTCATCTTCTTCAGAGTCGACCGAAGAAATTCGTTGTCCGACTAAATCGGATTCTCCCAGAAAGTGGGAAGAATTCCGCAAAAAGATGGAGGTTTTCGAGAATGCGGCCTCGACCCCCTCGAAAGAACCTCGAAAAAGCCATACCCCTAAAGTCGCTCGTTTGGACGACAAAAGGGAAGTCCAAGGCTACTATGGCCAAGACCAGTAGCGTTGAGGAATACAAAAAACCTCGAGTCGACGTCAAACCGTCGAATCTTCGGGTCGAGCACCTCTGCAGTGCCGGCCAAGAAACACAAGTCGTCGAAGACTTGGGCAACTTCGTCGACGCCCTCGACGTCGATAATTTCGACACCAAAGCCAAATGCGTCATCAACGCCATTATCGAAGTCCTCTTCGAAAACTTCGAAGACACCCTCAAACTTTGAGGGATTTGCCAATTCCTTCGAAGCAGATGGAAGAGGAAGAAAGGAGATTCACTCCTTTGCCCAGATCAGACTTTTTCAAATCTATGTCTGCAATCTATGAAGTCTGCTTCAGAAGACGAGGTTACTCCTTTGGGAGTTACTTATGGTACAAGACAAGTCCCTGAAGAACTTATTGACCAGGAATCTAGAATGAGAGACCTGAGTGATACTCTACATTCTGCCAGTGGAGTTGACACATCCCCAGAATTAGAGTTTGCCAAACCTGATCCTGCAGAGCATGCAGATGCTGGGTACAGGGGTCTTATGACCAGGGTAGTTGAATACATGTTTGGGGTAATACTTCACCCGTTTTTGAACAAGATGACATGACGGATATTATCAAGGGACCTCAGAAGGATCCTGTTCTCCCTTTTCACAGGGCCCTTCAATGGACTGTGGGGAAAAAACTGGGAGAAACCAGAAACTATTGCTGATGCAGATAGCACTTTTCCAAGAAAATATAGACCAGCTGGAACGGATCCTGAATATTTGAATAAACATCCGACTCCAGAGAGTTTAGTCATTCAAGCAGCATCTACTTCAAAACAAACTGCTTATCCAACTGTCCCTCCAGATAGAGAGGATAAAGAAATTGACGCCTGGTCACGTAAAGTTTTCAAATCAGGCAGTATGGCACTCAAATCGGCAAATGTCACCTGTACGCTAGCCAGGTTTACCCATACCCTGTGGGACTATTTCGGCGGCGGCTGATCATATTCCGGAAGGCGAGGAAAGGGAAGGCTTCCTGAATATAGTCAAAGACTGGAAGGAGGCAATGGGGGAATGCCTCCAGTCTGGACTGGATACTGCTGATAGTATCAGCAGATCCATGGCTGCAAGCGTTGTACTATGCAGATTTGCGTGGTTGAAGTCGGATTTGCACCGGACGTGCAAGCTAGACTCCTCAACATGCCCTTTGATGGCTCGAGGCTCTTTGGCAGAAAGGCTGATGAAAGCCTAAAAAAACTTCAGACCTCGAAAGTGCCAGCCTCTAAAACCCTATTCCGGCTCATCTTTCTGGAGGGTCGTTCTTTTCGATACTACTCCTCTTTTGGTAGAGGAAGAGGACAGGCTTCTCAAAGGGGCAAAAGGAACTTCCCTTGTGGAGCACGAGGAAGAGGTGCAAAATCGGCCTCAGGAGCGGCATCTGTACCCTCAGCCACTCCTGCAGCCGCCTCCAAATCCCTCTGAGACCTTGTTACACAAAACACCAGTGGGAGGCAGGATCTCAACATCTGAAGGAATGGCGGGGCATTACCTCAGATGCTTGGGCACTGGAAACAGTAGCCCAAGGTTACTGTCTCCCCTTTCTAAAAAGACCTCAGAATCATCCACTGGGAGCCTATTCCGCCAAAATTCCGGATCCGCTCCTGTTGCAGGAAATTTTAACCCTGCTAGAGAAAGGTGCCATAGAACTGGTACCTGTAGCGGAGAGGAACAGGGGTTGGTAATCCCCATATTTTCTCATCCCAAAAAAAGGACGGAGGACTGAGACCCATCTTGGACTTTAGAAACTTGAACATGTTCCTCAGGAAGGACAAGTTCAAGATGGTGACTTTCTCAGATCCTTCAGGCTCTCCAACTCCAAGATTGGTTGGTATCATTGGACCTTCAGGATGCTTACTTTCATGTGCCAATCCATCCAAAGCACCTGAGGTTCGCGATTGGCAATTCTCATGATCAGTTTCGAGTTCTGCCATTAGGGTTGACCTCTGCCCCGACGGTTTTCACCAAACTGTTGGCGGTTGTGGCAGCAAGTCTCAGGAGAGGAGGTATTCACATATATCCCTACCTGGATGACTGGTTGATCAGAGCAAGTTCTCCAGAACAAGCTCAAACATCTTTCGATCACCTGCCACTTCCTCCACAAACTGGGCTTCTCCCTCAATTTCAAGATATCCCACATGATACCAGCCCAGAAACTCCAATTTATCGGAGCAGTCTTGGACACCTCATCGGGAAAAGCCTCGCCTCCCGAAGTGAGAGCTCTCCACATCCAGCAGATGGTAACAAAATTCCAGAATGCCCAACGTCTACCGGCCTTCGATTTTCTCAGGTTGCTCGGCCTCATGGCATCCTGCATTTTCCTAGTACCAGAGACCAGGTTGAGAATGAGATCCCTTCAATGGGCATTCAGAACTCAGTGATCCTAGTTCTCATGTAATATGTCAGATCTTCTGCAAGTTCCGAGTGCAGTTGCTCAGGATCTTCTATGGTGGGCTTGCAACGACAACATTCTCAAGGGAGAGTCTTTTTGGTAACCATGGCCGGAGATAACGGTAGTGACGGACGCCTCACTCACGGGGTGGGGAGCACACACCAACGATCTGACAATCAGCGGTCGTTGGTCTCCATCGGAGTCCAAACTACACATCAACCTATTAGAGCTGAGGGCAATCAGACTAGCTCTGAAGGACTTCTGCCCTCTGTTCAGGGAAAGAATGTCCTGATAATGACGGACACACGGTGGCCATGTACTACCTCAACAAAAGAGGTGTAGGGTCACTGCCACTGTGCAGAGAGGCAATGCAGCTCTGGTTCTGGGCAATACGAGAGGGAATCTGTCGGCAATTCACCTAGCTGGAGAGAACAACACGGCAGACGCTCTGAGCAGGCAGAGCACGGTCTCTCACGAGTGGGAGCTGGCTCAGGAAGTCCTTCTGGAGATCTTCGCCCTTTGGGGAACCCCTCAAGTGGATCTCTTCGCCACCACGACCAACCGGAAGTGCGATCAGTACTGCTCAAGGGAGTTTCTTCAAAGGGGAGCTCTGGGAGATGCATTCGTAGTGGAGAGGAAGTTTCCACTGCTGTACGCGTTTCCCCCAGTCCCCGTGATTCCTCAAGTAATCGGGAGGTTGAGAAAGTTCAGGAAAACCATGATCCTAATTGCCCCGGATTGGGCCAGGAGAACGTGGTACCCGGACCTTCTAGACATGTCCATCTGCCCTCCAATACGTCTTCCGCAAAGAGAAGATCTTCTCTCGCAAGAGGAAGGTCGGGTTTTTCATCCAGAGATCAAGACACTCAACCTTCACGCATGGTTTCTGAGAGGTTGAGATACAAGGATTGGGATCTTCCGGATCATGTAATGGAAATCTTGCTTTCGGCCAGAAGACCAGCAACAAAGTCTTTGTACTGATGTCGCTGGAATAGGTGTAGTAACTGATGCAATGACAAGGATTTGGACCCTTTTCAGTGTGGCACCCCAATAGTGCTTTCTTTTCTGCTACATCTAGCTAATCTGGGGCTCCAGATAGGAACAATAAAAGGATACCTTGCTGCGCTGTCCATTTTCAAGCGCTCCTCGGAAGAGGTTTCATATTTCAAAATATCGTTAATCATTCAATTCTTAAAAGGGCTCACTAATGTATACCCTCCAGTACCTTTTCATGTACCAGCCTGGGACTTAAATTTAGTATTAAAATTCTTGACTTGCATACCGTTTGAGGCTTTTGACTCTAAAAACAGTCCTCCTTGTGGCCTTATCAGCCCGCAGAGTTAGCGAACTTCCGACTCTCTCATGCAAACCACCATATACTATTTCTTTATAAAGATAAGGTAGTCCTTAAAGTTAAACCTTCATTTTTGCCAAAAGTAGTCTCGGACTTCCATTTCTCACAAAAAATAGTACTAATTACGTTTTTATCCTCCTCCTCATCTGGGCAAAGAAGAGGAGCGATTACACAGGTTAGATGCCAAGAGGGCTCTTAGTTTTTACATCTCTAGGATGGCTAAATTGAGACAAGATGACCAACTGTTTGTTGGTTAGACTGGTCAAAAATTAGGCTCATCTGTAACAAAACAGACCATTTCCCGCTGGATCATATTAGCCATAGTTGAATGCTACAGATTAGCGGGAAAAGAACCACCAGATGGGCTTCGTGCCCATTCTACAAGGGGAATGGCTACTTCTGCTGTGCTAAAGAGGGGAGTCCCGGCAGAAGATATTTGTGCAGCTGCAACCTGGAAAACAATGCATACTTTTGGTAAACATTATTGTTTGGACACTGCCTCCTCTAACGAGGGTTTATTTGCAAAGGCAGTTCTACATTCTGTCCACGAAAACTGAAATAGTACTCCCACCTCCAAAAAATTGATACTGCTATCGGAGCCTATCACAAGATGAGGAATACGTGGGAGGACACAATCCATTCGAAGAACAAGTTACTTAGCAACTGTAACGTTCTTTCGACTGGATGTTCCTCCCACGTATTCCTCATCGACCCTCCCATCCTACCCCACAGTACAGTTTACGTTTTATTACACTATCCTCTCACGAAGAATGTATCGGTCATGGGACACGCCTGGGTGTTCCTCCTATATAAATTTCATCGAAAAAACAGAACTGAAGCAACGGGCGCGGCTCGAGCTACTTATACCACCGGTGACGTCGACAGAGTATGGAGTACGTCGAGGGACAATCGACGCCACGACCTCGAGCACAGCTCCCTCTGCCGAGAAAAAGTTTCCAAAGCAGAGAAGCTGGAGATAACGATTTATCACAAGATGAGGAATACGTGGGAGGAACATCCAGTTGAAAGAACGTTACAGTTGGTAAGTAACTTGTTCTTCTCGCTGGGTGTCATCTGCTATTTCATTCTGCCATGCTTAAGTTGGAAAGACTCTGGGAAGGACTCCGAAGGTGCACTCGACGAGGTCTATGGCTTCGCCAGCGGCATTATGGTCTGGATTCCACTGGTGGACATTTGCCAGGTGGCTACCTGGGCGGTGCTGCATACCTTTACCTGGCATTACTGTCTGGGGCAGTATCATGGTGATGTGCAGGTGGGACGGGCGGTCCTCCAACGCCTATTTCAATAAGGCAGGCCATGCAGCTTCCACACAGAACTTTCACTGGGTGGGTTTATTTGTCTCATGTATGTGATTCTGTTTCTGTATTGGTTTGCCTTTACGCTCCGCCATGCATGTTTGGTACTGCTATGTATTCTATTCACAGCATGTGAATCCATGAAAGATCCAATGCCGGAGAAGGGAGTAGTTTCTTACCTGTAACTCCATTTCGATGGGATTGGGTCCTCCGACTTATTTTATATCTATGACAGTTATCACTACAGCTGTGCTGCTTCGGAAAATCTGTCTGGGTCTGCGTCCTGCGTCGATACGCAGCCCTCGAGGACCTCCTCCGTCAGCCGATGTTAGGAAGAACTCTCTGTTTAGGCTGAATTTCCTAACCTAGTGAGTCCCCCAGCAGCTTTGCTGGATTTTTGGGGTTTACTTTTTTCTCCTGCCAAGAGTGAGACTCTTTTACCCTCACTCTTGGACATGACTTGAGTGTTTCTGTGACTTGCTGTGCTTATGGGCTAGGGGGTAATTTTCCCCATAGGCCATCATTGGTTTTTGAATGTGTGTTACACTGCACCCTCAGTGCAGTAGCACAGGGGTGTCCTAGCGACCCCCCAAACATAGACTCCACACCCTGGGACTGACTACTGTCTCCCTGGGTCTGTAAAGTTACCATTGACTTTACTAGTCTTAACTTAGGAACTTAACCAGTACAAACCATCTTACTGTGGAAGTACTGGTAGGGGCAATTAGATTGCCCCTGGGTCTGTTGTCGAGGGGGTACTGTCCCGTCCCCCCTCGCCGAGTTCTGGCTGGTGGCAGTGGATACCACGGAAATATTCCACCAGAATATTTCCAATGGGATTTCCCATTGTTTTCAATGCACCACTTTTTGGTGCAATGTTAAAGATACCGCCGGGTTATTTATTTAATATAAATTCACCGGTTGGGATTTTTTGCCAGAACTCGCCGCCAAAATGGCGTCTAGGTTCACTTCAGTAACCCTGAACCCGAGTCGAGCCGTTGTTCCACTTTTGGCGGGCTTCTGCACAGAAGCCCTCCAAAGTGGTGCCATTCTGTCGGGTACCACAGGGGGTGTGGGAGGGGGTTTAGGCACCCTGGACTGAGTTGCCTTGCCAACTCATGTCGCACTCTAGTGTGATTGGCCCAAGTGGTGAGCCACCCCGCTCACCACTTAGCATGTTTGAGTGACAGCTAGGCTGTATGAATGGGGGTTTGCTGCATAAAAGCAGGGTTTTTGGGACTGGTTCTTCAGAAGTCGCCACAGGACCTAAGAAGCCGAAGAGGGAGAAGCCGAGCCGACCTGCCAAGACGACACCACCGGTGAAGCCCTGCAGAACAGTCTCACCACTTTTCCCGACGACAGAGGAGATCTCCCGCCGGAGAGTCTTCTTCCCTTAACTGGTGGGGACAACCAGTTGCTGCCTTCTTTTCGCCGTCCCGAAGCATCTCGTGGCCGCCTTGCCTGTGCCAAGCACCCTGGCAACCGGGATACCACTTTTTACCTCCACCGCGAAAGAGGGGTAAAAATCCTTTGTGACCGGAAAACTCCACGGCTGGTCTCTTCCCTGGTAGTGCAACGATCTGCAGCTTTCCTCCACGACGGGATCACCTCTTCCCCTGGACGACGCCGCGACTTACACCCACTACCAGGAACAACTACCACCGCTGGAGGATCCTTTCCACTTTTAAAGGTACTGTGTTCCGCCCGGCCTCCCTTGCCACCGATTGTACGGGGTAGATTTTAGCCCTCGGCTCTCGAACCTGGGTAGGCCTGGGACACCCTAACTAAACTTTTCAGAACCGTAGTAAAACCTTTTTCTCTCACCTGCAAAGACTTGTGACATTGTGTGATCTTGGGCACATTTTCGCCTGGCTCCCTCTAAAGCGGGCCCCGAACTAATTCTCCTTGTTCCACCATTAACTGTCTTTGCTAACCTTATGTGAAAAGTGTTTTACCTTACTGCTCTCTTTATTTCTGCCTTTTCCCTCCCTTTTGGTAATACTTGTTGGAGTGTCATCTAACGTTAAGCGCTCACCTCTGTTTGGAAATAAGTGGGGTTAACTTAGAATTGTCCAACAAATGATTTAGGGATGTACATATGAGTAATAGTAACTGTGTTTGACTTTCTTATCTTTTCTATTGTGCTAGTGTAATTTATGAGTGTACCTTTAATAAATAAGTTTATACTTTTACACCTAGCTCTGGTCAGTGTTTGCTTGTGCTACTGTGCCTCTGTACCTATTATGTATTCTCTGTATGCTGCCTAACTCTTCTTGAGGGAAGTCTGACTGCTCAGCCACAGCTACCACAGTGAATCTGTGTGGTACAGACTGCTACCAAGTGGGTTTACTGCCAACACCTGTAGACTTAAATCTTTTGCAGTGGTCCCAGAGGGAACTGCACAGGTTTCTGCCTAACACTGGTGTACAGCGGTGGGATCTGTATTGAGTATACACTTTAGAGTACTTTTGAGATACCTTAGTGCAACTAACCACAAAGCTTAAGCACAAGAAAGAAAGTCATTTTTAACCTGTCTACTATGGAAAGTTATAGTCAAGAGTCCCTTGCTACAAAAACTGCTCATTGTCTAAGACTTCTCTGTAAGCATAAGAATCTCATGACTAAAGGAAAGAAAATAGAGCTAATAGAAAGGTTGTTAGAAAACCAAAGTCTGGAGGATGGTCCAGAGGAACCTATCACTCCAGCAAATGTAGAAAGCAGCAATGATCTTGATATGGCACAAAGTATTGATGATCTTGGGTCAGAACCAGAAGAGGAGGATGAAACTGTTGTAGATAGTCCCTCTAGGCCTCTGTCTGCTCTACCAGCTGTACCTACTGGACCTTTGCCAGGTCCCACATTTAGCCCTCAATACTTTGAACTAGAGAAAATGAAACTTGAATTCGAGTACAAGAAACTTAATGCTCAAACTGACAAAGAACTAAGGCTAAGGGAAATGGAGCTCAAGTATGAGCTAGAAATGAAGAAATTGTCTTTTGAGAATGCTTCTCTCTCTGGCTCCTCTAGAAGTTCCAGTCATAAAAGACCCCGGATGCCTAAGGAATTGATTGGTATATATGAGCTTAAGTTGGATGTGTTGGATTGGTTGTCTGTTTGAGTATAATCATGGGCTCCAGAACATCACAGGTAATGAGTTACTCACCTGGTTGTTCTCTAGGCTTCCCCCTGTTGCAACTGATGTGATAATGGAGTTGGGGGAGGAGGATAGGAAAGAGTATGAATGTGTGAAACTAGCTTTGATAGCTAGGTTTGGGAAGACCCCTTCCCAGTATCTTAAGAGGTTTAGGAGCCTCAAAAAGCATGATGGTACCCCTTGGGCTACCTGGGTGTGTGAAGGGTTGAAAACTTAGAGGGATGGATTAAGGGTTACAAGGTGAACAGTTATGAAGGAATGAGAAATCTGGTAATGATGGAGTCAATTTATGATGCCTGCTCTCCTGAGCTCAGACAGCACTTGGCTGATTCTCAGGAATTAGATCCAAGGAAACTAGCTAAGGCTGCTGACTTGTGGGTTGCCAACAGGGCTACTCACAAGGATTCTGGGGTAACTCAGAAGAAGGATGAGGGAAGACAGCCTAAGAGACTCAAAAGAGAATTCTAATAATCCTAATTCCAAAGAGGGCCCCAAACAAAACCATAAGGGTAAGCCACCTGGGAAACCACAGCAGAGTAGTATACCTTCTGGTGCTAAACCAGAAGGAGGTCAGAACAAGCCTCCATTCCAAAGGACCTTTGGGGCCTGTTATGTTTGTAAGGCTACTGACCATGTGAAAGGAGATCCCAGATGTAAGGGTAAACCTTCAGGGGTCCAACTTGTCTCCTTAGCCTTCGCTCCAGAGGAGGAAGTCACTATGGCAAGTGGAAACTTTCTACTACTGGCTGATGAACCCACTGGAGTCTCAGCCAGTGTTTCTTTAGTCTCTCTGGGGTTGTGGGAACAACAAAATTTAGATGTGTATAATTCTATCCCAGATAATACTAAAGAGTATTATAAGGACAGTGTCCACGTGAATGGTCAGGAGACTCCTGCCATCAGGGACACTGGGGCCAGCATAACTGGTGGATGAATCATTTTTCAAGGCAGAGGATGTTGCTAAGGCACCCAAATGCCTCACCAAGTTAGCTGGAGGGCCTGTGCAGATGTGTCCCCAGTTACCAGTTCTCATCCAGTGTAATGATATGGCTGTGAAGATACCTGTCAGTATACAATGTGAAGTGCCAGGAAGAGTTCTGCTAGGAAATGACCTGAAAGCTCTGGGAGTTGTCACATACCCCCAGACCTCCTAGTAAAAGGTTACAGGAGCTCACCAAATCTGCAAGAGAGAAAACCCTGCGAGGTTTATCTCAGGAGATGACAGAAATCACTCCTCTCCCACTGGAACAACTTACTGCAGTAACTACCAGATCAGGAGCAAAGGGGCCTCCCAAGACTCCTAGGAAAAAGCCTACAGCAAGCACTCCAGTGCTTCCAACAAGGACTTCCCCGAGGTTGTCCAAAGTTACACCTGTAACTCCACCTCCAGCTGAGGCTGAGAGGGAGGTACAACCCTGTTTGGTTGAACTAGACTCTGAAGAAGAGCTAGTAGGAGGCCCAGAACTTATTGGAGACCTGGACCTTGCTGACCATCCTGAGCTGCAGTCTTTACTGGCAGAAGGTGGACCCAGCAGGACAGCTTTCCGTAAGGGACAATGAGAATGTCCAACTTTGGAGGGTCTTCGCCAACAGGCAGCTTCTCAGGCTGATGGGCAAGAGCCTGGGAAGTATAGGTTACACTGGGAAGATGGCCTCTTCTACAGTGAACCAACTGAATCTGAACCTGGAGCCTACCAACGCCTGGTAGTGCCCCAAGAGAACAGACAACGGTTCTTGCAACTAGCCCACGAGATTCCTTTGGCTGGTCACTTGAGTTTCAAGAAGACCAAGGAAAGGCTCTCCCTCTACTTTTATTGGCCAACGTTGGGGCTGAAGTAGATAGATATTGCAGGAGCTGCCATACCTGCCAGACTTCTGGTAAGGTTGGTTCCAAGAATGTGGCACCTATAGTGCCTCTCCCAGTTGTGGGAGTCCCATTTGAGAGGGTAGGGATTGACATTGTTGGTCCCCTTGATCCCCCAACCTCCTCAGGCAACAGGTTTATCCTTGTTGTAGTAGACCATGCTACTAGGTACCCTGAGGCAATTCCTATGAGGACTGTTACAGCTCAGGCTGTGGCTAAGGCCCTCCTTGGTATCTTTACCAGGGTTGGGTTTCCTAAGGAGGTGATCTCTGACAGGGGGACAAATTTTATGTCCAACTACATGAAGGCCATGTGGAAAACCTGCGGAGTCACCTACAAGTTCTCAACCGCCTTCCACCCTCAAACGGGTTGGTAGAAAGATTTAACAGAACCATGAAGAGCATGATAGGTGCCTTAGAAGAACCCCTTAAGAAGTGGGGCCTTCTACTGCCATGCCTTCTATTTGCTTATAGGGAAGTCCCTCAGGAGGGAGTGGGTTATTCTCCCTTTGAACTTCTCTATGGCCATCCCGTCAGAGGCCCCTTGGCCCTGATTAAGAAGGGGTTGGAGAGTGCTCCTTCCCCCAAGCCAGTCAGAGTGACTGACTATGTGATAGGTCTCCGAAGGAGAATGTCACACATGATGGCAGAAGCAAGTGACAACTTGAAAGCTGGCCAAGCTCTGATCAAACATTGGCATGATCAGAAGGCTAACATGGTTGAGTTTACTCAAGACCTTCTAGTTATGCTTCCGACAAGGCAGAGGGCCTTGCAAGACAAATGGATGGGACCCTTCAAGGTTGTGGGAAAACTTGGAGAGGTCAACTATCTGGTGGATCTGGGCAAACCCAGGGAAGCTCCCGAGTCTTCCACACCAACCGCCTCAAAGCCTATGTCTCTAGACCAGAAGTAGGAGCATTGCTTCTAGCTTCATCAGAAGAGGAGGAGGAGAGTGAAGCCCTACCTGACCTCCTGAGAGGCTTACCTTTGGACAAAAAGGTTGAAGGAGTCAATCTCTCTTCAGATCTGACCCCTGAGCAACAGGAGGAGTGCAAAGCTATGTTAAATCAGTTTGCCTCGCTGTTCTCACTTTCACCAGGCTTGACCCATTGGGGACAGCATGAGATACTCACTGGTGACTGCCTGCCAGTCAAAAGCAGGGGATATAGAATGTCAGAACATGTCAGAACCCACATCAAAGGGGAGGTCAAGAAGATGCTTGATCTCGGGGTAATAGAGCCCTCTACTAGTCCATGGTCTAGCCCAATAGTGTTGGTACCAAAGGCAGGATCCAAAGAGTTGAGATTCTGTGTGGACTATAGAGCTCTTAATGCAGTCACCAAGACTGATGCCCACCCTTTGCCAAGGACAGATGAGTTGGTGGATAGACTTGGTGCAGCCAAGTACCTCAGCACACTGGACCTTACGTCAGGCTACTGGCAAATAGCCCTGACAGACCATGCCAAGGAGAAAACTGCATTTTCTACCCCAGTTGGCCTATACCAATTAAAGGTTATGCCTTTTGGACTGAAAAATGCACCTGCAACATTCCAGAGGATGGTGAACCAAGTTCTAACTGGAATGGAGGACTTCTGCATGGCATACTTGGATGACATTGCAGTCTTCAGCCACTCCTGGGAAGAACATGTGACCCACTTAGGACATGTTTTGCAGGCTCTTGAGCAGGCCAATCTGACCATAAAGGCAAGCAAGTGCCAAATTGGTCAGAGTAAAGTGGTCTACCTTGGTCATGAGGTAGGAGGTGGAGAAATGAGGCCTTTGCTCAGCAAGATTGAAGCTGTGCAAAATTGGACAACACCTACTACTCAGACCCAGGTGAGAGCCTTCTTAGGCCTCACTGGGTACTACAGGAATTTCATTGAGAACTATGGGACCATAGCTTCTCCCCTGAATGTGATCTCCTCTCCAAAATTCCCTAAGAAGGTCAAATGGAATGAGGAATGCAATCAGGCCTTTGAAAACCTGAAGAAAGCTCTCTGCCAAGCTCCAGTACTCAGAGCTCCTGACTACCACCAAACTTTCATTGTACAAACTGATGCTTCCAATGTAGGTATAGGTGCAGTTCTTAGCCAACTGGATGAGAAGGGTAGGGAACACCCCATTTGCTTCATCAGTAGAAAACTGAAGGATCCTGAGACAAGGTGGGCAACAATCGAAAGAGAATGCTTTGCTATTGTGTGGGCACTGAAGAAGTTTAGGCCATACTTGTATGGTTCTACTTTTGTCATTCAGACTGACCACCAACCCTTGAGATGGTTAATGCAAATGAAAGGGGAAAATCCAAAACTATTGAGATGGTCAATCTGCCTCCAAGGGTTTGATTTCACCATTGAGCACAGGTCAGGGTGTCACCATCAAAATGCTGATGGACTCTCTAGGATGTATGTCATCGACTAGAGGTATGAGGTTCATCCAGGAGTGGATTAAATCCTCCTGTCCCTTAGTCTGGGGGGGCGAGTGTTAGGAAGAATTCTCTGTTTAGGCTGAATTTCCTAACCTAGTGAGTCCCCCAGCAGCTTTGCTGGATTTTTGGGGTTTATTTTTTTCTCCTGCCAAGAGTGAGACTCTTTTACCCTCACTCTTGGACATGACTTGAATGTTTCTGTGACTTGCTATGTGCTTATGGGCTAGGGGGTAATTTTCCCCATAGGCCATCATTGGTTTTTGAATGTGTGTTACACAGCACCCTCAGTGCAGTAGCACAGGGGTGTCCTAGCGACCCCCAAACATAGACTCCACACCCTGGGACTGACTACTGTCTCCCTGGGTCTGTAAAGTTACCATTGACTTTACTAGTCTTAATTAGGAACTTAACCAGTACAAACCATCTTACTGTGGAAGTACTGGTAGGGGCAATTAGATTGCCCCTGGGTCTGTTGTCGAGGGGGTACTGTCCCGTCCCCCCTCGCCGAGTTATGGCTGGTGGCAGTGGATACCACGGAAATATTCCACCAGAATATTTCCCAATGGGATTTCCCATTGTTTTTAATGCACCACTTTTTGGTGCAATGTTAAAGATACCGCCGGGTTATTTATTTAATATAAATTCACCGGTTGGGATTTTTTGCCAGAACTCGCCGCCAAAATGGCGTCTAGGTTCACTTCAGTAACCCTGAACCCGAGTCGAGCCTTTGTTCCACTTTTTGCGGGCTTCTGCACAGAAGCCCTCCAAAGTGGTGCCATTCTGTCTGGGTACCAGAAGGGGTGTGGGAGGGGGTTTAGGCACCCTGGACTGAGTTGCCTTGCCAACTCATGTCGCACTCTAGTGTGATTGGCCCAAGTGGTGAGCCACCCCGCTCACCACTTAGCATGTTTGAGTGACAGCTAGGCTGTATGAATGGGGGTTTGCTGCATAAAAGCAGGGTTTTTGGGACTGGTTCTTCAGAAGTCGCCACAGGACCTAAGAAGCCGAAGAGGGAGAAGCCGAGCCGACCTGCCAAGACGACACCACCGGTGAAGCCCTGCAGAACCGTCTCACCACTTTTCCCGACGACAGAGGAGATCTCCCGCCGGAGAGTCTTCTTCCCTTAACTGGTGGGGACAACCAGTTGCTGCCTTCTTTTCGCCGTCCCGAAGCATCTCGTGGCCGCCTTGCCTGTGCCAAGCACCCTGGCAACCGGGATACCACTTTTTACCTCAACCGCGAAAGAGGGGTAAAAATCCTTTGTGACCGGAAAGCTTCACGGCTGGTCTCTTCCCTGGTAGTGCAACGATCTGCAGCTTTCCTCCACGACGGGATCACCTCTTCCCCTGGACGACGCCGCGACTTACACCCACTACCAGGAACAACTACCACCGCTGGAGGATCCTTTCCACTTTTAAAGGTAATGTGTTCCGCGCGGCCTCCCTTGCCACCGATTGTACGGGGTAGATTTAGCCCTCGGCTCTCAAACCTGGGTAGGCCTGGGACACCCTAACTAAACTTTTCAGAACCGTAGTAAAACCTTTTTCTCTCACCTGCAAAGACTTGTGACATTGTGTGATCTTGGGCACATTTTCGCCTGGCTCCCTCTAAAGCGGGCCCCAAACTAATTCTCCTTGTTCCACCATTGACTGTCTTTGCTAACCTTATGTGAAAAGTGTTTTACCTTACTGCTCTTTATTTCTGCCTTTTCCCTCCCTTTTGGTAATACTTGTTGGAGTGTCATCTAACGTTAAGCGCTCACCTCTGTTTGGAAATAAGTGGGGTTAACTTAGAATTGTCCAACAAATGATTAGGGATGTACATATGAGTAATAGTAACTGTGTTTGACTTTCTTATCTTTTCTATTGTGCTAGTGTAATTTATGAGTGTACCTTTAATACATAAGTTTATACTTTTACACCTAGCTCTGGTCAGTGTTTGCTTGTGCTACTGTGCCTCTGTACCTATTATGTATTCTCTGTATACTGCCTAACTCTTCTTGAGGGAAGTCTGACTGCTCAGCCACAGCTACCACAGTGAATCTGTGTGGTACAGACTGCTACCAAGTGGGTTTACTGCCAACACCTGTAGACTTAAATCTTTTGCAGTGGTCCCAGAGGGAACTGCACAGGTTTCTGCCTAACAGCCGACGTCACTGGATGTTATAAGTAGGACGCACAACACCCGTAGCCTCAGTTCCGTTTTTTCCACTAACGTGTTCGCTTTGGAGATCTCGGCGCGCCTCGACTCTTTGGAGTTTCTGTTCTTTCGGTTCTTCGAACCTGTTGGTTTGTGTAGTAAAAGTCCTACCGCGATGTCTACCTCTTCTTCTACCCCGCTTCCGGGCTTCAAGAAGTGCAGGGACTGCGGGTCCAAGATATTGGTGACAGACTCGCACAACGCCTGTCTCTGGTGCCTCGGGGAGGCCCATGACACGAATGATTGTGTCGACTGCCAGTCGCTTACGTCCAAAGCCTTGCGGGAGTGCAAGAAGGAACTGTCGGTCGGTAAGGTGTCCAAACCCTGGAAATCGAGGTCCACGGGGCTTTCGACGGATGATTCGAGGGGGGTCTCTCCGCATCGTTGTCGGAAGTCCAGTGGGTCTCGGTCCCGGAGTGGGTCCCGGCACTCCTCTGGCTCTTCGAGGCACTCCCAGAAGCGCCGTCATCGGTCGACTTCCCCGTCCTCATCCGAGGATTCCGCCCGTTGGCGGGTCGCTTATCCCACCAAGCATGCGACGCTGGAGGAATGGGCTTCCTTCGGTAAGAAAATGCTAGTGATTCTCGAATCTCAGGGCACTGGTCCGTCCTTGCCTCCGAGTGGGGTCGGTCGTGATCGGACTAGATACACCGCTCGTACGCCTTCGGGCTTGGGTGGTCGGCACGATTCGCTGGAGCGGTCCCGCTCGGACAAGGGGAACCATTCTAGTCATGCCCGTTCCAGGTCCCGGTCCTCGACGCGCTCGAGACCGTGTGAGCCTGTGATGTCTTCGAGGAAGACGTCGATGCCTGTGGCGCCCAGATCATCGAGGGACTCTCGAGGCACCGCCTCCGAGGAAGTCGATGCCATCGGCGCCCAGGATGTCAAGGGACAAGCTCGCGGCTCTGCCCTCGAGCCCTGTGTCGACGCCGTCGATGCTGTCGGCGCCGCGTTCGACGCTGATTCACACAACGCCTTTCGAGGCTGTTTCGATGGGGGTACCCCGGGGCACTGTGGAACCCCCTAGAAAGGCTCTGGCCAAGGTCAAGCATGGCTTTGTTCCCCATTCTGTGCCCACTTTCCGCCATCTTGAGTAAATTTTGGAGGTGGACGAGGGCTCTGATGATGGCATGGTTCCTGATACGGTGCCAGATGAGTCTCTCGGCCCATAGCCAGATTGAGGACCTGCGTCAGTCCCTGCGCGACGCCAGTGGTCTGGACACCTCCCCGGAGGTGGAGTTTTGTAGGCCTGAGCCTGGCACCCATGCCGACTCCTCGTACCAGCGCCTTATGTCTAGGGTCCCCCAAGTACTTGGGGTGGTCTGCTCCCCCAGGGGATTGTCTTCAGGATGACCTCGCATATATCCTCGACCAAGGTCCACCAACTGACCGGGTACTGCTGTTCCATATGGCTCTACAGAGGAGGGTGACGGCGACTTGGACTGCTCCGGAGAGTCTCCCGGCAGTGGGCAAGTCTTTGCCGCCAAAATACCGCCCAGCCAGTAGCGACCCCTGCTACTTGACCAAGCACCCCACTCCGGAGAGTTTGGTGGTGCAGGCGGCTACGGCCCCAGCAAAGCAGGCATCGTATACTACCATCCCTCCTGATAGGGATGACCAGCGTTTTGATGTTTGGGCGAAGAGTGTTTTCTTCAGGGGGTATGGCCCTTGAGACGGCCAACTCCATATGTGCCTTGTCACGTTTCACGTGCACTCTGTGGAACTGTTTCCTTAGCGGCTGAGCATATTCCCGAAGGGGACGAATGGGATGGTTTTCTTGCTATGGTCCAGGATGGCAAGGACGCGATGTGTGAGGCCGTTCAGTCGGGTTTGGACATGGCAGATTGCGTCAGCCGGTCCATGGTGGCGAGCACCGTAATGCGCAGGTTTGCGTGGTTGCGGAAGGTTGGGGTTTGCTCCTGATGTGCAGGCCCAGCTCCTCAACATGCCCTTTGACGGTGAACATCTTTTTGGCAGCAAGGCTGACGAGAGCCTTGAGAGGTTGCAGACCTCCAAAGCTGCAGCGAAGTCTTTGGGCGCTGCAGTTCGCCAACCTCCGCCTTTTCGTCCTAGGGGACAGCAATGGAGGGTAGGTTCTTATCGATACTATTCCTTTGGTAGCTCGAGAGGGGCTGCAAGTCAAAGTGGCCACGGTAGGAGTACCAGAGGTGGAAAACAAGGTACTTGAGGTGCCAAGGCCGCTCGGGCAGTTGCCTCTTTTCCCTCAGGCAGTTGCCTCTTTGCCCTCAAGCAACGCTGCAGCCGCTTCAGCTCAGTCATGAGGCTATGTCCCATGGTTCGCTGGTTGGGGGAAGGCTGGGGCAGCATCTTGTCGAATGGCGTGCCATTACTTAAGATGTGTGTGGGTTCTGGAGATCATAGCCCACGGCTGCTGTCTTCCCTTTCGGCAGAGGCCGCACGACAATCCACCAGGGAATCTCGTTGCAGAGTCCGGATCCGCTCCTTGTGCAGGAGGTTCAAGCCCTGCTGGAGAAAGGCGCCATAGAACTGGTGCCTGTAGCGGAGAGGAACAAGGGATTTTATTCCCCTTATTTTTTGATTTCCAAGAAAGACGGGGGATTGAGACCCATCATGGACTTGCGTGGTTTGAACGATCTCCTCAGGAAGGACAAGTTCAAGATGGTTACTCTTTCTAAAGTCCTCCAGGCCCTTCAACTTCAGGACTGGTTGGAGTCTGTCGACCTCAAGGACGCTTATTTTCATGTGGCGATCCTTCCAAAGCACAAGAAGTACCTGAGGTTCGTGGTTGGCGACTCGCACTTTGTTTCGGGTCCTGCCATTCGGATTGATCTCCGCCCGAGGGTCTTCACCAAGCTCATGGTAGTGGTGGCAGCGCATCTCAGGAAAGGGGGGGGATTCACGTCTACTCCTACCTGAACGATTGGTTGATCAGGGCGCGCTCTCCCGAGCAAGTCCTGGATCATCTGTCTGTCACCTGCCACTCCCTCCACAAGTTGGGCTTCTCCCTCAACTTAAAGAAGTCCCACTTGACGCCAACTCAGAGGCTCCAGTACATCGGAGCAGTGCTCGACACGTCCCTGGAGCAGTGTTTTCCTCCCCAGGTGAGGGCTCATCACATTCAGCACATGGTGCACAAGTTTCAGCATGCCCAGAGTCTCCCAGAGTTCGAGTTCTTGAGATTGGTCGGCCTCATGGGATCCTGCTTTCTTCTGGTGCTAGAGGCCGGGTTGCGGATGAGATCTTTGCAATGGGCACTCGAGCTCCAGTGGTCTGTCCTCCGGCAGGATGTCGGACCCTGTTCAAGTGCCGTCCTCGGTCGCCCAGGACCTTCTGTGGTGGGCCGTTGAAAGCAATCTGATGAAGGGGGGGGGGGGGGCTCCATTTTGGCTACCCTGGCTGGAGGTGACTATCGTGACGGACGCATCCCTCGCGGGATGGGGAGCTCATGCCAACGAGTTGACAGTCAGCGGTCGTTGGAGGTGTGGGCCGTCAGGCTTGCCCTGAAGGCTTTTCTGCTGACTGTGCAAGGAAAGAATGTCCTGATCCTGACGGATAACAGTGGTCACGCACTACCTCAACAAAAAAGGGGGGGCAGGGTCACTTCCTCTGTGCAGGGAGGCGATGCAGCTCTGGTTCTGGGCAATCCAGCAGGAAGTTTCGATCTCGGCAGTTCATCTGGTGGGAGACGAAAACGAGACGGCGGGCGCTCTGAGCAGGCAGAGCGCGATCTTTCACGAGTGGGAGTTGGCTCAGGAGATTCTCCTGGAGATCTTCGCCCTTTGGGGGACCCCTCAAGTGGATCTCTTCGCCTCCAGTGTCAACCGGAAGTGCGAAAGGTTCTGCTTGTGGGAATTTCCTCCAAAAGGAGCCTTGGGAGACACATTTGTGGTAGAGTGGTCATTCCCACTGCTGTACGAGTTTCCTCCAGTCCCCGTCATCCCGCAAGTGCTGCGGAGGTTACGAAGGTTTGGTTCCCGGATGATCCTCATTGCTCCGTTACGGGTCCGGAGGACGTGGTACCCGGACCTTCTCGACTTGTCCATCTGCCCTCCACGCCATCTTCCCTACCGAGACGATCTGCTCTCACGGGAGTGTGGGGGGGGGTCAGGTTGTCCATCCAGAGGTCAGATCCCTCAACCTTCACGCTTGGTTTCTGAAAGGTTGAGGTATAAGGTTTGGGACCTCCCTGAAGACGTGATGGAGGTGTTTTCGGCCAGAAGGCCTGCAACAAAGTTCCTGTACCGTTGCCGTTGGAGAAAGTTCTGCGACTGGTCCAGGGTTAAGAATGTGGTTCTGTTTTTCATGTGACATTCCTGTGGTTCCGTCTTTTTTGATTTCTTTAGCCCACAGGGGTTGCAAGTGGCTACCGTTAAAGGTTACCTGGCGGCGTTTATTAATATTTAAGCGCTCGTCTGAAGAGTGTTCTTATTTTAAAATCCCTTTAATCTGTTTCTAAAAGGGCTCACTAATGTGTTCCCTCCGTCACCTTTCCAGGTGCCCGGTTGGGATTTGAACCTCGTCCTCAAGTTTCTGATGGGTGCTCCGTTTGAGCCTTTGCATTCGTGCCCTTTGAGACTGTTAACTCTTAAAACTGTATTTTTGGTTGCGGTCACTTCCGCTCGCAGAGTGAGTGAGTTGCAGGCACTTTCAGTTAAGCTACCCTTCACTGTATTTCATAAGGACAGGGTTGTCCTTAGAGTTTGTCCTTCCTTTCTTCCGAAGGTGGTGTCGGAATTTCATTTAGGCCAGAAGGTTATTCCGGCATTTTATCCTCCGCATCCTGGTAAGGAAGAGGAGAGGCTCCATAGGCTCAATCCTAGGAGAGGTTAAAGCTTTTATATTTTACGCATGTCCCGGGTCAGAGTGGACAATCAAATCTTCATTGGTTACGCTGAAAAGCGTTTGGGACAAGCTGTGACTAAGCAGACTTTGTCTAGCTGGATTATTATGGCAATTTCTGAATGTTAACGCTTGGCGGGTAAGGACCCACTGGTCGGCTTGCGGGCCCATTGTACCAGGGGTATGGCTGTCTCCACTGCCCTACAGAGGGGTGTTCATCTGTGATCTGTAACATCTGTGATGCAGCCACCTGGGCTTCGGTCCATACTTTTGTATGTCACTACTCCCTCGATTCCATCCGTGGGCAGTATCTGGCCTTTGGCAAGGCGGTCCTTTGATCCGCAATTTGATTGGGCATTCTAAATTTCTGTATTCTAAACTCTTTTCCCACCTCCTTGCATTGGTACTGTTTTGGGAGTCTGTCATAGATATGGAATACGTCGGAGGACCCAATCCCCTCGAAGAACAAGTTACTCTCTTACCTGGTAAAGTTCTTTTGATGGGATGGTCCGACGACTTATACCATATAGCTCCCTCCCTGCCTTCCCCGCTTCAGAATTTCTTATGCGATTGCAGCTTAAGTTTCCGCAAGACTTTGTGTGGTCAGACTGGCAGTAGACTGGTGCCACACGTTCTGGGAAAAAACTACAAATGAGGCTATGGGAGTTGTGTGTCCTACTTATAACATCCAGTGATGTTGTCCGTCTGAGGAGGTCCTCGAGGATGGCGCATCGACGTCATCGACGCAGAAAGATTTTCCGGAGCAGCACAGCTGTGGTGATTACTGTAATACGTATGGAATATGTCATCGGACCATCCCATCGAAAGAACGTTACCAGGTAAGAGTAACTTGTTCTTCTCCAGCTTTGGTATCTTTCATGGTTTCACATGCGCCTTCTGGCCACCCATGCAGGCAAACCTGTTTCGGGTTACCTCTACTTTGGAGGTTAAAATCTGAAGGGAAGCCGCAGGTGCAGGTCTATTTATAGCCTACGTCCTATTGGTGGGGACTAAACCACCCAAAAAGGATGTTGATAAGACACTAAAGTGTCGAAGTTTTCCATAGGAAAACGCTATGTTAAAGTGACGGAGTTTCCCAGCCTACCAACGGGGAATATTCACAGCGTGTGAATCCATGAAAGATACCAATGCTGGAGAAATGGAGTTACAGGTAAGAAACTACTCCCTTCTATACTTTTTTGACTCGTACAATGGATTTTGCTGAAATGTTGCAAACAATATTGTACTCCCTCACCCCCACACTGTACATTTTAGGAAAGATCCATGAAAAATAGAAAAGTTAAGAAAACGAAAAAACAGATTCGGCCTATTCCCCATTCATTTTCCCATAGAGGAAAAAGTCACGGTTTTTGTTCAAGCGTACAGCGAAAACCGCTGAATGGAATTGGACTAGGTACGAAACAAGTTGGGCACAAAGTGTTGATTCGATGACTGTGAGGGGTGGGGAGGGTGGCAGTTCGGGAGTGCTCTGGGGTTTTTGCGTCCAGTAGTTTTGAAAAATATTTTATTTTATATAGAAGGAAGTTCACCCTTCTCCCAAAATTTTAGTGATCTCTCGTGGTGCTTTGCAGCAGAGAGGCTCTTCAGAAATGAAAAGGCCTCCATTTTATTTTTGTTTTGATCGATGCAAGCGAGGACTTCGGTTTTACCTGCGGCTACTACCTGAAAACGAAAAGGCTGAAGGAGTAAAAACAATGCAATGGCATCAGGTTAGCTAGAGGAGTCGGGGGAGAGGACACCATGTGAAATTGTGGAGTTGAGGGGGGCTAGTGACCAAGTTAATCAACATTTTTAAATTTCATTCAGAGAATATCGTCTCGCACTTCTGTTTTCGTATTGTCTAGCTGCCCTTCTTTTCAATGATGGAAAGAACACCTTTTAAGTTTACTCCTTCTTGTAAGAGGAAATTCCTGTGCAAGGACACATTTAACATGTGCAATCACTGTTTACCCCGAGGCCATTCTGAAAAGCATTGTTCCACGTGTAAGCTCCTTCGTCTGAAGACGTTATGGTGGGCGGCCTATGCCATGCAGGCCGAGGGCTTGTCTGATTCCCCCACTGGCGCTGATGAATCTGAGGAAGAACAGGGCAGCTACGACGCCTTTGGTGATGCTGAACTCATGGTGCATGAGTCATCAGAATCCTGCGTGCCTGTCCCCAGTTCCGTAAGGCAGGCCCGGTCTCTGGTGTGAAAACACCTGGCGACAAAAGGCACTCGCAAACATAAACCTGGGGATGCACACTAATACCATAAACGCACAACCCTCCTGCCACACCTCCAAAAAAGATGTGGAAAGTAGGCCATGCTGTAGCAAAAAGCACTTGCAGCACTACTGACGTGACGCATCCGGGTCCTCTGTGCCTACGACCTCGCGTTCGGTGCTTGACTAAGTAATTAGACCATGGGCATACCGGTTCTTGTGCCTAAAACTTCAGCGATTAACCTTTTGCATACGCCCGTATCAAAACGGGTGTGGAAACCATAGTTTAGTAGTTGAGGCATATCTACACAACTGTAGAAACAGACCGTGGCTCCCATGCCACAGAATACACCAGGCCACATCGCCTTTTTTTAAAGCATTACACAAAGATGAACATGCTGTTAATCCCAACGCAATAGCGTTCCCTTTGCGCAAAACTCCAAGAACAGGTACTTGGGACTAAAAGTCTTCAAGAAGCCATGGACAAGGTATCTTCCGGTGCAGATTTTCTGGAGAGGCATCCCTTTAAACAAAACTGTTTCCATGGCGGAGGATGAACCACCACCACCACCCCACCACCCCCCCCCGCCCAAGCAAAAACCGCACAAATAGTGTATCTGAAACACCTTCATGTAGCTTTATTGATGTTACTGAAGATGGGGGTGATGATATTTTCACTGTCTGTGCAGTGACCCAAATAATCACCCAGATGACAACCTGAAAGATTATTCTCTTCAATCACCTGATGTTCAAGATGAGCCTGTAGCAAACAGGATGGATGATAAAAATCCTTTTCAACGATCTGCTCAAAAAGCAGCAGACCATTTTAAAATTCAAAGTCACAATTCTGTGGAAGATGCAAACTTTGTGGATGACCTACTTACATCATAGTCTGTGGGGCAATTCATACCATTGTTGCATTCTGTAAATGGCTTCTGTCATCTTCAATGCCTCCTCTTACTAGAGCAGTTGATCCAAGAATTGAAAGAATATGTAAACCAGCACTTGCAGACCCATTGCACACCAGGAGACACTTGAAACCAGATTCCCTAGTTATTACAACAAGCAAAAGGGCTGGTGTTCCTTTGTCAACCGCTGAAGCTCCCCCAGACAATGAGTAATAAGGCTGTATGCATTCGGGGGGAAAAAGGTAGCATCTTCAGCTGCATGCTAAACTAGGATAGCTAACACCACGCTTCTTGCGAGCTACAATGGAGCCCAGTGGGATATTGTTTAAGAACATCTAGATTCTGTTCTTGGACCCTTATGGTCTCAAATACTTAAGACTGTGTCAGAGGGAAAGCAGGTAGCCAACAATATAATTTAAAAAAATCATTAGATGCTGCGGATACTGCAGGCAGAATAGAAACCACACTGTTAAAATGCCATTCTTGGCTGCGAAATTCAGGCTTGAAGCCAAAAACCAAGCCACTTTAACATGCCCATAGGAAACAGTTTTATGCAGCAAAGCTGTAGATAACGCCCTAGAGAATGCCAATAAAAGAGGATGAAACTCTTAAATTATTGGGCTAACACGCTAATAAACCTTACGTACAACGTGGTCTTTTAATACCGGACGCTCCTTTCGAAGCCAAGAGTATCCAAGAACATTGCAATCCAATTTCAGCCAAGGTACTACTTCCTCCCCTTTGTATTCAACTCAAACCACTGCCTTTCAGTCCTCCTTTTAAAGGGGCTTTTGAGCAGGAAAGGGTCTGTGCAGCTTCTAGAGGCTCCACAACCCTGTCCTAGCAATGACACATCCTTCCGGGTTCCCTCCCATGTTTCCCCAGTAGGGGTGTGTTGCATTTCTCAATTCACTCAAGTATGGGACAGGGATCACAACAGGCCAGTGGGTGCTGTCAACCGTGACCCAGGGTTTAATACATCTAATTTCCAGAAAGGCTGCGCCACCATCCCCCAAGATCCAGAAGGCTGTCACAGCAGAACCTGTCGATACAAGCAAAATAGTTGCTTCTAGAAAAGGAGTGATTTCCCCTACAAAAGGTAAACCAATATACATCCTTGTACCAAAGAAGGACTTAACTATGTGCTCTGTTAGACCTTCGGCCCTGAAATCACATTTGTCAAACAAGACATTCCAGATGATAACCCTACAAGAAGTAATACCTCTTCTAAAAAAATATTTTTTTTTAAAAGAGGGGACTGAATGTGGCAACACTGGATATGAAAGATTGAAAGATGCATACTTTCATATTTCAATGTTGCCAGTACACCGAAAGTACTTGCGGTTCAAAGTAGGGTCCACTCACTACCAGTTCAAACTGCTACCCTTCAGCATAGCATCAGAACCTTTGGTTTTTACCAAAGTACTGTGTTAGGGAGAATTCTGTTTAGGCTGAATTTACTAACCTAGTGAGTCCCCCAGCAGCTTTGCTGGATTTTTAGGGTTTATTTTTCTTCTCCTGCCAAGAGTGGTACTCTTTTACCCTCACTCTTGGACATGATTTGAGTGTATTCCTGTGACTTGTAATGTGCTTATGGGCTTTGGGGTATTTTTCCCCATAGGCTATCATTGGTTTTTGTATGTGTTACACAGCACCCTCAGTGCAGTAACACAGGGGTGTCATAGTGACCCCCAAACATTGACTCCATACCCTGGGACTGACTACTGTCTCCCTGGGCATGTAAAGTCACCATTGACTTTACTAGTCTTTAATTGTGAACAGGACTAGTACACACCATCATACTGTGGAATTACTGGTAGGGGCAATTAGATTGCCCCTGGGTCTGTTTGTCGAGGGGGTACTGTCCCGTCCCCCTCGCCGAGTTTCTGGCTGGTGGCAGTGGATACCACGGAAATATTCCACCAGAATATTTCCCAATGGGATTTCCCATTGGGAAATATTCCACCAGAATATTTCCCAATGGGATTTCCCATTGATTTTAATGCACCACATTTTGGTGCAATGTTAAAGATACCGCCGGTTTATTTATTTAATATTCACCGGTTGGGATTTTTTGCTAGAACTCGCCGCCAAAATGGCGTCTGGGTTCACTTCAGTAACCCTGAACCCGAGTCGAGCCTTTGTTTCACTTTTGGCGGGCTTCTGCACAGAAGCCCTCCAAAGTGGTGCCACTGTGTCTGGGAGGGGGATTTAGGCACCCTGGACTGAGTTGCCTTGGCAACTCAAGTCGGATTCTTGTGTGATTGGCCCAGTGGTGAGCCCCCCGGCTCACCACTTAGCATGTTTGAGTGACAGCTAGGACTGGTGAATGGGGGTTTGCTGCATAAAAGCAGGGCTTTGGGGACTGGAACTTCAGAAGTCGCCACAGGACCTAAGAAGCCGAAGAGGGAGAAGCTGAGCCGACCTGCCACGACACCACTGGTGGAGCCCTGCGGAACCGTCTCACCACTTCCCGACGACGGAGATGTCCAGTCCGGAGAGTCTTCTTCCCTTGACTGGAGGGGACAACCAGTTTTTGCCTTCTTTCCGCCTCCCTGGAGCATCTCGTGGCCGCCTTGCCTGTGCCAAGCACCCCGGCAACCGGAATACCACTTTTTACCTCTACCGCGAAAGAGGGGTAACATCCTTTTAACCGGAAAACGCTGCGGCTGGGTTCTTCCCTGGTAGTGCAACGACCTTCGGCTTTCCTCCACGTCGAGATCTTCTCTTCCTCTGGACGACGCCACAACTTGCACCCACTACCAGGAACAACTGCCACCGGTGGAGGATCCTTTCCATTTTGAAGGTACTGTGTTCCGCCCGCCTTCCCTTGCCACCGATTGTACGAGGTAGATTTAGCCCTCGGCTCTCGACCCTGGGTTAGCCTGGGACACCCTAACTAAACTTTTCTAAGCTTAACAGAACTTTTCTACTCACCTGTAAAGACTTTGGAGACTTTGTGACATTGTGTGATCTTGGGCATATTGGCCTGGCTCTCCCTAAAGTGGCCTGGCACTGAACTTCCTTGCTCCTCAATAGACTGCCTTCTCTAATACTTACTGTGGTTCTCTGAAAAGTGTTTTGCTGTATTGCTTTCTTAATTCTGCCTTTTCCCTCCCTTTTTAAACAACTTGTTGGAGTGCCATCTAACGTTAAGCGCTCACCTCTGTCTGGAAATAAGTGGTGTTAACTAAGACTTTTCCAACAAATAACTAGGGATGTACATATAGTAATTAGGACTGTGTTTTGAATTTACTTACCTTTTTTTGTGCTAGTGTAATTTACAAGTGTCTTTTAAATAAATAATTATTTCTGATGTTTGTTAATCTGCTTAGAATCACATGCTGTGCATAGGTCCGACATCCAGTGGTCACTGCGGAGTATTGCATTTTGTTTTTCGTAGTCGAAAAGGGGACGTCGACAAGGCGTGTCTGAAACACTATCCCTATAGTGACGTGCGTTGTACCCACAATCCCTCACGCGTCGAGGTCCCTCAGATTGTTTTTTTCCGCCCAGCTTCTGGTCGCCTTCACGCGGAGCTCCTCGAGAGACATTGCAACTCCTCGACCTTTGGTCGTTTTTTCTCTAATATTAATAATCCCTCCCTCGACGCAGTTGTAAGCTGTTCTCCGCCGAAAAGAATCTTCGACAGAGGGTCGAGCGGAAGAAATCCTTCGGCGCTGCCGAACACGTGGCCTGGCCTCGCAGGCCATATACAGTAGGGAGAGTGGGGTCGTGGGACATCTCTGGGTCTTTTCTGAGAATGCCTTTCCCTTTCCCCTTCCTTTCCCTTGGGGTGTTTATCGCGATTTATTGCCTCGGCTATGGAGAGGACACCGTTTAGGTTTTGCCCACTTTGTAAAGGCAAATTCACTTGGAAGGACAAGCACTCACGGTGTAACCGCTGCTTGCCCCTCGATCACAAGGAGGAAAGGTGCGCGGCTTGTCGGCTTCTTAAGCCTAAAACTCTAAAAGACCGAAGGGTTAAAAGGTGGGCGGCCTACGCGATGTCGAAGGCCGAAGGTTCACCCGCCGCTGCTACCACCGACAGTGACGAGGAACGCGATAACACGACCTCCGCTACGGAAGTCGAAACCCCCTCTAAGGAGCGCTTACGCGCTTCGTCGTCTGTCCCCGGCCCCGACGGGCTCGGCTCACGCCCTGCTTATGGGGATGAACACCCCGGCGACACAGACGCACACAAAGATCCACATAAACACACAACCCACGGCTCTTCTTCGACGAAGTCGAAAAGACCTTCGGCGCCCAAGGAGACGCAGGTTCCACCGGCGGCCTCCTCGGACCGTTCGGGTTCGAAGCCCCTCTCGCAACCGCAGCCGCGACCTGCGACTGGGCTTTCGGCAAACAAGGGCGCTGCCACCAAACCATCGGCCGGTGCGCATCAACAGAAAGCGCAGACCGCTGTAGAGCGTTCGATACCCATAGCGTCGAAAACTCAAGCTTCCGCCGACAAACGAGTCGCCGACAAGCGAGTCGCCGATAGCTTAGCAAGGATCGCTGTAGCCGACGCCCAAAAGCGTACGCCGAAGATTTCGTCGAGCGTTACGCATAAGTTAAAGGATACGCCGAAAAAACCCGATGGGAAGCAGGGACTACCCCCTTCAGGCAGGGAGTCTCCCGACACACCAGAAGGATTTTCGGAGGGCGACGGGACACTTTCCTCGACGCTTTGGGAGAGGTCGAGCCATTTCGAGTTAGATAACCCTATGTTTCCCCCGCCAGACCGCTCTGGGGTACCCCATGAAACTATGGAAAGACTCCACCTCTGTATGGAGAGGATGGAAAAGTTCATGAGCACCCAGGCCTCTCAAACACACAAGAGGACCAGAGAAGGGCCTCAGGAGGACCCCAGGGCCAAAAATCCGAGGCTAGTCGATCCCCAGCAGGACACAGCCTCAGACTTCCAAGATGTATATGACCTCACTGGGGAGGAGCAAGACTTCGAGGAAGAAGATGATTTCATGGACAATGAAGAACAGAACCAGGAGGAATGTCTGGAAGACAGAACAGACATTATAGAAGAAGGCTTCGGGGTTAACCCAGAAGAGGGACCTTCACACCCCTGGCAATCACCATCAGTGTATTCCGACACTGATGTCCTAAACCTAACTCCTCCGGACAATTCTCCAGTTAGGAACACGTCTCCAATTGACGATCAGCCGGCGTTCAATGCACTGTTGCGCAGAGCAGCAGCGCATTTCGAACTCGACACCGGGGAACTCTCTCCAGAATTGGACTTTGTAGAAAGAGTGATTAAGGAAAAACCCCCGGTCAGCCAGACCATTCCACTCCTCGCTTCAGTAAAGAGAAGGATCATACCTTCGCTGTCCACTCCCGCTATGATCAGAGGGGTCAATCCACGGATTGAAAAACTTTTCACTCCTTCACCCTCAGACCCCCTCTACATTAGGGGACATTCCATTCCTGATTCCCTAGTGGTTTCTAATACTAGAAAGAGGGCAGGGGTACCACTTTCCACCAGTGAGGCACCCCCTGACAAGGAGGGCAAGAGGCTATATGCCCTTGCAAAAAGAGTTACTTCCTCGGCTGCCTTCTCAGCAAGAATTGCCAACAACAATTCCTTGCTTGCAAGCTACGCAGACGCGCAGTGGGCCAAACTGCGAAAAGACGCCGAGGAAGCACCGGAGCCTTTACGTACGCGCCTACTGTCAACTATTGGCGAAGGAACCCAAGTGAACCAGAGCATTGTTAAAAACTCTCTGGACGCGGCAGAAACAGCAGGACGTTCCTTGGTACAAGGAATACTCCTAAAGCGCCATGTATGGCTGCGCAACTCAGGCTTTAAACCAGAGACACAGGCGTCTTTGATAAATAAACCTGTCGAGGACGCTAACCTCTTCGGAAAAGCGGTAGATGAAGCCCTAGAGATGGCTAAAAAAGAGTTTGACACTATCAAGACTCTCGACCAGATCTCTAAGCCCACTACCAGGCGCGGCTATGGCAACAAACGCTTTTTTCGTGGCCAACGCCAACACCAACAACAAAATCAACATCAGCAATACCCTGCCACCAATTACCAAACCAATAGTGGGCAGTACAGCCAAAGAGGCCAATGCCGGGGCAAAGGGAGGGGTCGGGGATCCACCCCCAGAGGCTCCCAAGCCCCCAACAACTCCAAGTGACGCGAAGATTCGCGTCCCCTCCCATGCAACACCGGTCGGGGGCCGGATAACATCCTTTCTTCCTGCATGGGAGGAGATGACGTCAGACCGTTGGGTACTGTCCACCGTAGCCCACGGATACTGTATCGAATTCAACAGCTCCCCATCCTACAGACCCCCGAGGGGACGTCGCATGACACCGGAACATCTTGCCATCCTTCTCCAAGAAGTACAACAACTACTGGAAAAAGGAGCCATAGAGGTCGTGCCTCTATCTCAGGTAACGGAAGGTATTTATTCAGTGTACTTCCTTGTACCCAAAAAGGATCTAACCATGCGCCCTGTATTAGATCTGCGCCCAGCGAACAACTTTATCAAACCCCAAAAGTTTCGTATGGTAACCTTACAGGAAGTAATCCCACTGCTTTCTCAGGGAGATTACATGACAACATTGGACATGAAAGATGCATACTTTCATATTTTAATGTTGCCAGCGCACAGAAAATACCTCAGGTTCATGATAGAGGGCAAACACTACCAGTTCAAAGTGCTACCCTTCGGCATAGCATCAGCACCAAGGGTATTCACGAAGGTGCTGGCAGTGGCAGCGGCCCACCTGCGCAGGTTGTCCATCCCAGTTTACCCTTACCTCGACGACTGGCTCATAACAGGGGATTCTTACGAAACATGCTTCTCCAATACCCAAAAGACAGTAGACCTTTTGTTCCAGTTGGGCTTCTCCATCAACGAAAAGAAGTCCAGTTTAGACCCCAGTCAAATCAAACAATTCCTAGGGGCTCTAATTCAAACAAAGGACAGCCTCGTCTTCCCCTCCAAAGAGAGGGTCCAAAACATGCTGTTTCAAATCCCTCAATATGTAACCGGTCGAGAGGTGACGGTACGCAAAGCAATGCGCTTGCTAGGAATGATGGCGTCGTGTATTTATTTGGTACCTCACGCGCGCCTGCGCATGCGCCCAATGCAAGAGTGGCTCAACAGCCAGTGGTGTCAGGCCAGCGGACTATGGGAGGATCTAGTTGTGGTCTCGCAGGCCTTAGTTCTCTCGCTACGGTGGTGGACAAAGGAAAACATGGAAAAAGGGAAACCCTTTGCCACACCCGCGGCGGAAGCCACTCTAACCACAGACGCATCCCTCACAGGATGGGGGGCGCACCTATCCCATCAGACTGCTCACGGAGTGTGGACTCCGAACGTAGCATCCAAACACATAAATCTACTGGAGCTACTAGCTGTGTTCAAGGCGCTAAAAGCCTTCCAGGAACACCTACAAGGCAAAACAGTAATGGTCCTTACAGACAGCACCACAGCCATGTACTACATCAACAAGCAAGGGGGCACCCACTCTCCAGGCCTGTCCAAGCTGGCCCAGAATATATGGAAGTGGGCTCTCAAACAGGACATGTTCCTACTATCACTACATGTACCCGGGGAACTCAATCTGCTAGCAGACAGTCTCAGCAGAGATTTCCCCCTGCCCAAAGAGTACGAATGGCGCCTGCACGAAGACATCGTCTTCGACGTCTTCACACAATGGGGATTCCCAGAAATAGACCTGTTCGCAACCCTGGAAAACTCACAATGCCTAAGTTACGCCTCCAGGTACCCCCAGAACCAATCCAAGGGGAACGGTCTGTCGATGCAATGGTCAGGGAAATTTGTTTACGCTTTTCCCCCGACTCCCCTTCTCAACAAAGTGGTGCACAAGATGCACCAGGAACAAGTGACCATGATACTAGTGGCCCCAATGTGGGCACGACAACCATGGTTCGCTCACTTGATGGAGATGTCTCTATCCCCCCCAGTAAAACTCCCCTGCCCGTACAACATGCTGTCTCAGGACAAAGGCAGGACTCTGCATCCATGCCCCCAGAACATGAACTTAGCAGCTTGGCTCCTGAGATCATAGAGTTCGGACATCTACAACTCCCGCAAAGATGCATGGACATCCTCAGGGAAGCCCGAAAACCGAACACTCGCCACTGCTATTCTAGCAAGTGGAAAAGATTTGTCATCTGGTGCAGGAGTAAAAGCATCAACCCTATTGACTGCTCTCCCACACATGTGGTCCTATACCTGACCCACCTATTGGATTCAGGTCTAGTGTTTAACTCCATTAAAGTCCACCTAGCTGCACTTTCTGCATACACCACTTCCCAACTCAAAGTGTCGTGGTGGAGGATCCCTGTTATAAAGGCCTTCATGGAGGGAGTAAAGAGAATACACCCCCCGATAGCTGACCCAGCTCCCGGATGGGACCTTAATGTGGTACTTACCAGACTCATGGGCTCTCCATTCGAACCCATGCACAAAGCATCTCTTAAACACCTCACGCTTAAGACTGCTTTTTTAATAGCTATCACCTCCATCAGGAGAGTAAGTGAACTTCAGGCTCTTTCTATTCTAGACCCCTTCGTTACAGTTCACAAAGATAAAGTGGTTCTACGCACTCACCCTAGGTTTGCTCCGAAATTTATTTCTAAATTCCACGTAAACCAATCTATAGAACTACCAACGTTCTTTCAAAATCCTTCCAATTTGGGAGAAAGGACTCTGCACACACTAGATGTACGCAGAGCGGTCATGTTCTACATGGAAAGAACCAGACCACTGAGGAAGACTAATCAGTTCTTCGTCTCGGTGGCAGCAGGAAGAGAAGGAGATGCAGTTTCAAAATCCACTATTTCTAGATGGATTGTTCAATGCATCACTCTCTGCTATACTCTTGCTAAGAGAGAACTGCCCTTTAGGCCAAGAGCACACTTTACTCGAGGCACGGGGGCATCCATAGCATTCATTGCAAATGTTCCCCTTGAGTCCATCTGCAAAGCGGCTACCTGGAGTTCTGTGCACACCTTTACAAAACACTACTGTCTAGATACACTCTAGATCTGACTCCCAGGTGGGACAGGCAGTATTACGACACCTTTTCTCTACTGTTCCTTCTCATAACCCACCGCCAACTCCGGGTACTGCTCGCTAGTCTATGCACAGCATGTGATTCTAAGCAGATTAACAAACATCAGAAGAGAATGCATTACTTACCGTAAAGGCATTTCTGATGATTGTATCTGCTTAGATTCACATGCGCCCGCCCTTCCTCCCCGCTCGGATGGAAGGAACATAGACTTCCTTTATATATCTCTCTCTTTTCTGTACTCACTCACGTCTAGAAGGCTCCCTCAGGGCAGAAAAATACAAACAGAGGGACCTCGACGCGTGAGGGATTGTGGGTACAACGCACGTCACTATAGGGATAGTGTTTCAGACACGCCTTGTCGACGTCCCCTTTTCGACTACGAAAAACAAAATGCAATACTCCGCAGTGACCACTGGATGTCGGACCTATGCACAGCATGTGAATCTAAGCAGATACAATCATCAGAAATGCCTTTACGGTAAGTAATGCATTCTCATACTTTTACACAAGCTCTGGTCAGTGTTTGCTTGTGCTACTGTACCTCTGTACCTATTATGTATGCTCTGTATACTGCCTAACTCTTCTTGAGGGAAGTCTGACTGCTCAGCCACAGCTACCAAGTGAATCTGTGTGGTGCAGACTGCTACCAAGTGGGTTTACTGCCAAACACCTGTAGTCTTAAATCTTTTGCAGTGGTCCCAGATGGAACTGCACAGGTTTCTGCCTAACATACTGGCAGTGGTGGCTGCCCACTTATACATGTGACTGGCTCAGAATAGGAGATACACCACAAATGTGTTGGCAGCATACAATCGACCTTGTGTTTCATTTGGGGCTTTCAATCAGCGAGGGAGTTAGTCTCGTTCCCAGCCAAGTAAAACAATTCCAGGGTGCAATAATTTGCACAACTCTCGAGTCAACCCCACCAAAGAGAGGGACCAAAATGTTAGTTCAAATTCCTCATTATGTAGCCAGCTGTCAGATAACTGTTGGAATGGTAATGCGCCTTCTCAGAATGATGGCTTCTTAAGTCTTTCTAGTGCCACCTGCAAGGTTGCACATGCGTCCAATAGAAGACTAGCTGGCGAAACATTGGTCTGGGACAATCTAGTGGTCGTTTTGCATGTTATGGTCCAAGCACTGCAGGGGTGGTCAGAACAAAACCTGTTTAAGTGCAAAGCCTTTCTCAACCCTGCAGTGGAAGCCACTCTACCGGACGCATCACTTTCATGGTGGCGAGCACATTACCTCCTTCAAACAGTGCACAGCATGTGGACACAATGTCAAAGAAGCATATCAATCTTCCAGAATTACTAGTAGTGTTCAAAGCCCTACAAGCCTTACAACACCAATTAGAAGAGAAGACAGTTTTAGTACTCACAGATGGCACAACAGCCATGCTTACATAAACATGGTGGGACACACTCACAAAGTCTGTACAAACTGGCTCAAATAATTTGGAATTGATGTCTCAACAAGAACATCTTTCTCCTATCACAAAGTGTTCCAGAGGAACACAACTGTCTAGCAGACATGTTGAGCAGAAACACGCAACTCCCCTCAGAGCATGAATGGGAGTTGCACTCCGACAATCTAGACAGCCAAACCTAGATCGCTTCACAACATGAGTAAATGCAAAATACCACGATTATGCGTTCTGGTATCCCTAGACAGGGCCCAAGCGGAACACACTGTGGATCAGTTGGTCAGAGAAATGGGTGTACGCTCCCCCTGGCCCCCACTATTGTCCCTTAGGTTGCGCCAGGAACATCTCACAATGATCCTAATCGGCCCAATGTGGTCATGTCAATCATAGTTTGCACAACTTCTTGGGTTGTTGGTTAACGCTCCAGTCAAGCTGCCGAGCTCTTACAACATGTTGTCCCAACATCAGCGAATCTCACTCAATCGATATCCTCAAATACTGAACTTGGCGGCTTAGCTGCTGAGGTCCTTGTTTGGACACCTAAACTTACCTCAAAGATGCGTGAACATCTTAAAGGAGGCATGGAAACCAAACGCAAGGCATTGCTCTTTCAACAAGTGGAAATGCTTTGTCTTGTGGGGCAAAACAAATAATGTCAACCCTGATTACTATTCACCTTCTAATATATTATACCTGTTATACTTGTTAGATTCAGAGTTGGTGTTCAACTCTCTCCATCTAGCTGCACTCTCAGCATATACAACCTCACAAAGCAAAGTGTTTTGGTGGACGATGCGAAGGCATCATGAAGCAAGACCCAGACAAGGCTTAAAATTCAAACAAAAGAGATTTATTAACTTAAATTTCAGGATGGTAGAAGGCCTAACTTGCCCTATTCTAAGGTGGGATTTCCCTACCTGAACGAAACTAAGGAAATTCTGAGTCAAAGAGTTCAACTTAAGTCTGTCTTTGTCCAAAACCTCGGCTTGCCCTCACAACTAAAGCTAAACAATGTGTAAGGATGTCTATCAAAGAAATGGTGAACAACATAAAGTTCTGAGCTTCTTCTACCTCTTAACTTTCTTCTCAGCTCCCCTTCCCCAAGTTCAAGAAAGTTGCACAAAAGTCTTGATTACCTTTCTCGCGTCCAGAGTAACGGTTCCACACACTCCTCTGGGTTCCCAAGTTCCAAGCATCCCAGTTCAAAAGAAATGGGTCTTGAGACTTTGTTCGCAAAATACTACTTTCAGTTCCTGAAGTCTACGGGTTCCTCTTCCCCAAGACTTTAACTCAGCCACTTGTATTTGCTTCAGTCTTTTTAAAACAAAATGTAACACAGGTCACTTTCAGTGTTTCTTTTTGGTTAATTTTACAGTATCTTTGGTTCTCATAATTCAGGGCTCACTGGTCTAGGCGCAGTTGTCGGAACACACGGTTACCGTTCACAGGTTGCGTAAACAAGATCCCTACACTCTTCAGCCCAGTTTCCTCTGTACCTGCCCTGTGTTCAGTCACATTTGCTTAGCTCCTCTTTGTTGGCCTCTTGGCCCTATTGGCAGGTTTACTCTCTTCTGGCTTCTCCAGTTAGCCCCCTTGACTTTTGCACAATGTGTCACACGCCTCTTGCCAGTCTGACCTTGCCACACTGCATCTGTTCATAAAGTTCACTTTCAGGTGGTCTTGTCCATGCCCCACCTTTCCTTTGCCTATGAAATTGTATTCAATTTACTATTCCATATGCATAAATGCAAGCTTTCATTCAATTCGGTACTTCATGCAGCTTGGATTCAAGTTTTCATCTCATTCAATACTTTTTTTTTCTCTGCAGCCCGCTAGAAGCCCCCGGTCTTGTGTGGCTCACCCCAACACTCACCGGTCCTTCGACATCCTCCCCGGCAGCTTCCTCTGCTTCCTTCTTTCTTCTACTTCCTTCTTTCTTCTACTTCAAAGGCCGACAGACCGGCTCCTGCGAGCCTCGCTCACACGCCGGGAGCACTCCTGCGCATGCCAGCAACTCTGCAGTCTTTACAGGGACATGGGCAGCGTCTTCTGTGTCCCACTCGCTCGCAGCACGAGTTACCTTGTTCAATATAGGGCGGCTCCCACACCTGAAACCGGCCAAAGTCCTCTCTCACCATGGGCTCCCCATTGTGAGGCTAACAACTTTGTAAAAGGTTTTCAACATTTTATTGAATAAAAAAGGTTGGTAAACGCCTCACTATCCCAACCCTAACAAGGATTTCCTTACCTACAATAAGCTAACGGAAACACTATAGCAAAGGATATCTGTTCCTCACACTTGTAAATTCAATAAAAACAATAAGGAAATACGTGCCACTTCAATTAAAAAAATATAATGGAACAACTGGAATTGTAATATGACCACAGTACCTTCTTATGATCTGGGTGAATTTACCTTTCCCAGTTTCAAGCCAGTTTCTGCTCCGCAGTTCAAAAAGAAAGGAGGACATCCTAGTTTGTAACAAAGTTCTAACACAGTTCTACTTAATGTCAACTTGTCAACAGAGAGTTCCACCACTTGAAAGACATACCAAAGAAAATGAAAGGTCCTTTCTCTTCTTGGAGCAAGAATGAGACACCGAATTCTCTTCACATGAGCAGCAATAATTGTCTTTGTCCGAATGATTTGTCACAACTGAATACTTTTGAAGAAATGGAACTCCTCTATAGCAGGTTATAAAAGTCTTCCTTCAGCACCACAACTTACATAAATTGTCTTTGTTAGGACCAGTTAATAGCACTTAACTGCCACCTGGTCTACTACTATGCCAGGCCTGCTTCTTCAAAGGTTTGCCATCCAGGTATACTCCCCTGCCCGAACAGCATTTCACAAACTAGAACATGCTTAAGTGGTAAACTTGAACTTTTAGCAGCTTTAACACCTTTAATGTTCATTATTGTGGCAGCATTAAACCTTTACCAACTTCTTAAAGAACCAAGATTTATTTTGCTGCTCTTCAGTGCTCCCCTACAAATGATGCTTCTCTCCCTCTGAATAACCTCTTTTAGGAGGACTTTTGTTTTTTTAAAACCTATTTTTATTAACTTTTCAGCACACAATACAAACCAAACAAACAGTGCAAGAAAGACTAATACTCAATTATACATTGTTCTATCCAGGTACACTGCTCCTCCCATCCCCGTCCCAGCCTACTTCCCTATTTATTCTGCCTCTGCTTCCTGCGTTAGGGGTTTCTCATCTTCTGTACACATTGGATCCTGGCCACTAGACTCCTCATACGTGGGCCCAAAAAGTTCTGTTATCAGTTCCCTCCAATCCTCCAGAGAGGCAGCCTCTTCCTCCTTCCTTTCCCTGCCTGCCTCCTGCCACACCACAGTCTCTGCCTGTGGCCATTGCTGCAGATATTTCCACCATAGCTCGAGTTTGGATTTATAGCACGCCTTCCACCCTTTTAGCAATTCTTCTTTTTGCCAGGACTTCCAGCTTGCTCACGTGCTGAAGTTTACGTGGCCTGGGGAACCCTCCTATAAGGCAAGCCCACGCTATGTCTACCCCCATTTTAATTCCTTTGCCATCCATCTTTTGTGCAATGTTTTTTTTTCTCACCCCTCCCCCTCCAAGAATTGCTCTATTATCGGACACGACCAGAACATGTGCGTCATTTCAACGTTTTCTTCATTGCACTTCGGGCATGCTTGGCGCCCTGCTTTCCTAAATTTGGCTGTCCTCTGGGGTGTCATATACGCCCTGTGGGTTGCATATAATTGTATCTGTTGCAATATGGCATTTCTTGACACTTTTTTGTGGTACCCTTGATCTCGTTCCCACATCCAGTCACTCATCTGGGTCCCCACCTCTTCCTCCCAGTCCAGCCTGAGTTGCGTCACCTCTTTCCCCACTTTAGTCATTATCTCATATATAGATTTCGTGCCCTCCTTCCACTATATCATATATCCTATCTGTGGTGGTGTCTGGCTCCTCTGTCTGCGCAATCTCTGACCCGGTCTCTGATTCGCCGTACCATCCCATGATACGCAATGTACTGGCCCGCATGCAGTCCCTTATCCTCCACCAGTTCTTCAACGTCCTGTATAGTCCCCTCCTGCCATACATCCCCCCAGTATTGATACCCCGACCGTTTCCCAATATCTCCTAATAGCATGTCTCGACTGCCTGTCCTTACCCGCCACGACAGCCAATGGGATCTGCGGGAAGCATGGGGCCGGGTTTCCCATTAACTGACGGACCTTCCGCCATATCTCCAACCCGAGCTTCATCATCCCCTGGCGTTTCCCCATTTCCTGCTTGGGTAACCAAATCACTTCCTTTAGAAAAAATGGGGTGCTATCCCTTTGGAATAGCCTGCGTTCCGAGGTCGGCTCATCAGAGAGCCATTTAGCTACAAATTGCAGTTGGCTGGCAGTATAGTATGCCTCAAAGTTCGGCAGTTAATGCCCCCTTGTCATATGGATTTTCTAGCTTCCATAGGGCCACTCTGTGCCTCGTCCCGTGCCATAGGATTTCCCTGCAAACACTGTCCCACTTAGCAAAAAACCCTCTAGGTATCAAGTATGGAATGTTCGCAAAGCAGTGCAACAATCTGGGCAATACTACCATCTTAAGCATTGCCCCCCGTCCCATCATTGCCAGGGGGAGCTTTACCCAAAACTTCATGCTGTTCTCTATTTTCTTAACCACTATCTCCGTGTTATGTTCATGTTCTGCTTCTACCGTATGGTATTTTGTTAATTCCCAGATATCTAAAGGTGTTAGCCTCCCACGGTACCTGCAGGATCGGTAGCTGTTCTTTGGGGACCCCCTTGTACCCGCCTAATGGGAACACACAGGACTTTCTCGGGTTCACCGCTATGCCAGAGAGCCCCGCAAATCGTTCCATCACCTCCAGTATATATTGGTTCTCCTCCGGGTAGCGTAGGTACAACAGCATATCGTCTGCGTACAGGGAGATTAAATGCGGCTCCCCTCCCAGGGGGATACCTATCACATCATACTGCTGCCTCAGGTATATAGCCAAGGGCTCTAGTGCCAGAATATACAGCACAGGGGACCGCGGGCATCCCTGCCTGGTGCCCCAACTTAGTTGCCACCTCTGCGATATAACAGCCCCTGTTTTGACCCTGGCCAAAGGCGCACTATATATGAGCTTGGCCCACTGAAGGTATCCCGGTCCTATGCCATAGCTGCTCAGCGCCGCGAGCAGCCAGTGCCATCTGACCGAGTCAAACGCCTTTATCGCGTCCAGCGATACTATCGCCAACTCATCTTCATCTTCCTTCTTGTACTCAATAGTTCGGTGAAGCCGCCTGAGATTATGCGATATGTTCCTGTTGGGAACATACCCTGTCTGGTCTGGATGTATTAGCTTGTCTATGACCCTCTTCATTCTGTTTGCCAGGACTGCCGTTAATATTTTGCTATCTTGATTTAGCATTGAAAGTGGCCTATACGAGCCGCGGTCGCTTCCTGTTTTATTAGGTTTAGGGAGTGGTATTATAACCGCTTTTCTCAGGGATTCTGGCAGTTTTCCCATCTTGTAACCTTCGTTCAGCATCTCTAAAAGCAGGGGGTGTACCTCTTTTCCATATGTTTTATAAAATTCTCCTGGCAACCCGTCCTTTCCCGGTGTATTACTAGTAGGTAATTGTCTCACCACCTCCCCCAGTTCCTCCAGGGTAATCGGGGAGTCTAGTTCTTCCCTTTCTTCTGCGCTGATCTGCGGCAACCCGATATCTTCCAATGTTTCCCTTATTTCCTGGCTATTGCTTACCACTTGGTCTTCATACAGAGTCCTATAATATTCTACAAATTCCTGGTTAACCTCTTCCTGGGTGTCTGCTATGCTCCCGTTCCCCCCCTCTCAATCGTCCTGATGGTGGGTCTGGGGGTCTTGTTTTTATACAACCAAGCTAGCACTCTCCCAGGTTTGTCACCCCCTGCATGTTGTCTTTCAATGTACTTCCTATAGTTTAGGTTGCACAATCTCTCCCAGCATCCTGTACATTTTTGTTGCAACCCAAGCACTACCGCCACGTCTTCTGTGGTATTCCCTCCCCTTTTCGCTACTTTTTCTATCTCCGCTTCCATCGCCTATAGTTCTGTTACAATCCCACATTGCAACCCTTTAGACTTTGCTATGGCTATCCCCCTCGCCACCACTTTGAACACTTCCCATAGCGTGCCTGCCGCCTGTACGCTACCCTTATTTGTTTCAAAATAAGATAATTATTTCCTCTCATATATCTTCTCTATACACATTATCCTTCAGAGCCTCTGCCCTTAAGCCCCATGTTGGTATTCTTGCCCTGTGGGGCCTGAATTGCCATACTATTATCAGCAAGTGGTCTAAAAGGACTCTTGCCTTATATTCTGCTTGCATTATTTCTGTTGTCTGTTCCTGTGTGACAAACATAGTCTAGTCTGGTATATATGTTGTGCGGGGCTGCATAGTGAGAGTATTTTGTCTCATTCGATTGGAGGGTTCTCCATACATCATCCAGGCCAAACTCTAACAGTGATTGCAACGCTCTAGCCGCAGGGGTGGGCCTATTTTGTTTAGTATCAGATCTATCAATTTTCGGGTTCAAGGCGCAATTAGTCTCCCCCCCCCCAAAAAGAAATCACTGCTCCCCCTTTAGTTCCGCCTAGTTTACCATATAAGGATCTGAAGTATGCCACAGTGTCCTGGTTTGGGGCATAAGTGTTCAATATGCATATCACCCCATTTTCCACTAGCCCTTTCATTATCACCATTCTCCCGTCCGGCTCAGCAGTGTGTTGCAGTAGCTGGAACGGGACATGCGGCGCCACCCATATGATGACCCCCCCCTCGCATAAGCTGAATACGCCGCCCCCACAACCGTCCCCTTCCATTTCTTGCACACCATTTCCTGCTTTGCCGGCGTTAGGTGTCTCTTGCAGCAAGGTTATATCAATCTTCTGCCTGCGCAGGTACGTCATCACCTTATTCCGTTTCAGATAACGGAGTCCCCTAACATTCCAGGTGATTACTTTAAGGTCTCCCATTGCTCATATATCTTCCATGTGCGTAGGCTCCCACCCCAACCTTGTCCCAAATTGTCCCCCTCCCACCTGACCCTAACTCCAAAACCCATCAACAACTTCAACTCTCCCCCCGCTCCCCTGTAATCCCTTCCCAAACGTTCACTGCACTCCCCTTCTCCCTCCCTCCCATCCCCAACTGTTGCCCAGCTCCATCCCTGGATCTCGGGCACCCCAGCATCTAGCCCCTTTCCGGCTTAGGCCGTACTAGCAGCACAACAGGGAATCGTCACTCTAGTGGTGACCTAACTGTTCTACTACTTGGGGGTAAGCCTTCTTCAACATATAACTACTACTAATTAAATCGGACTGAGCGCCGTATTCGCTGACCATCTAGCATTTTACTTTTTAACTGATTATCTTCAAGCCCAACATGTCCAAATGCTATTAGTTTAACTTAACTTCTCGCATCGCTATACTATATCACAATTCAATTTGCTCTTTACTGGCAGCCCACTCCCCTCCCACCAAATGTGGCGTGACTGTCACTTATCGTGTTCTTGTTGGGCCTGCTCCTCATCTCGAACCGGACAGCCATGAGCGTCCAGCCACGTTGCTGCCTCCTCCGGGGTGTCAAAAAACAGCACCTTATTCTTGTAGACAATTTTGAGCCTCGCCGGGTACAGGAGCATATATTTGTATCCAGCTGCGCATAATCTCCTTTTAACCGCCACATAGCTATATCGCTGTCTCTGCACCAGCATGGTATAGTCCGGATATGCCGAGATGGTTGCTGATCCTCTCTATTGTTCCTCCTTTCCGAAAGAACTCTAGTATCTTCTCACGGTCTTTGTACTTTAAGATTTTCATTATTATTGCCCTAGGAAGAGCCCTGGGTTATGGCCTTCGCATCAGTGCTCTGTGGGCTCGCTCGACTGCAAACCCCTGTGACAGTTCACCAGCTCCTATCCCTGCAGCAACATGTTTTTCACGTATGTCGTAGGGTCCTGCTCCTCTTCCCCCTCCAGCAGTCTGAACATCCTGACGTTGTTGCGCCTCGTCCGGCCTTCCGCCTCCTCTGCTCGGCTCTCCAGGTTAGCCACCTGCTGTTTCAGTATATGGACCTCTTTGGCGTTGTTCGCTCCAGTGTCTGTTGACCTTCACTGCGCTTTCCAGTCTGCTTGTTCTCTCCGCAAGGGCCCTCACATCCTGCCTCAGCAGAATCACGTCAATACCCACAGCATCTATTTTATTCAGTGCTTTTCTCATGTCCGCCATCGTTGTACCCCATGTGGAGTTCAAATCTGCTATGGCTGTTAGAATAGCGCCGTCTTCACGAGGGGCGCCTGTCTCCGTAGGCGTGCTTGCTGCCCCTTGTACTGGGTAGTAGGGGCTTGTTGGGCCTTTGCAGAAATGTCTATCGTGGGCTGTTTGCTCTTGGCTTTTCCGCCCTTCCCGGTCGTTCCACAAAGATCCTGCCCCAAGGCCTTTTCTTGTCAGTGGTGGCTGTCGCAGCCTGCCATCCGTTCCTTGCCTGTGAGGCAAGCTCTGATGCGCCACAGTGGTAGTCCCTCCAAGTCCTACCTCCGTGTTGGAGTTATTGAAGCCTTGGTATGTCACGCAGGCCTTTGTCCACGACTACTGTCCCCTCTACTGCGGCCGTTACTTCTTGTCTTCTGTTCCGTCTTCGATAAGCCCTCCTTGCCCCCCAGCTCGCTTATCACTCCAATGTTCTGTGGTATGCTTCCCATTGGCCCCTTCTGACCGGTGGCCAGGGATTGTGCCCCAGAGTCACTTGCCCAGCAATTTGCCCCACCTCGGCATCCCAGGGGAAGGGGGTTCTGTGTCGCTCAGCTCTGTGTTGGGTATTGGCGTTCTTTGCCATTTTCACCGGGAACGTTCACCGCCTGTGTTTGCCCCTCTTAGCTTAGGAGGGTGGGCGGTATGAGTGTCCTGTGGCCAGGGTGCGTGTCCCAGGGTCACTTGCCCAGCAATTTGCCCCTCCCCAGCATCCCAGGGGCAGGGGGGCCTTGCATCACTCAACTCTCCGTGTTAGGTGTTGGTGTTCTTTGCCCGTTTCACCGGGAACGTGTTTAGCCCATGCTTGCCCCTCTTAGCTTAGGCAGGTGGGCGGTATAAGTGTTCTGTGACACATATGCATCCAGTCACTTTGATGCTGCTTAGTTGTCCCCCATCGGGCTCCTCTCGCTTTCCGCGGCTTATACCCACCGCGACCAGCTATGTCCTGTGATATTCGTTCCTGGGCTGCCAGCCTCAGTGCACCGCTATGCCAGCAGGTGTATCAGCATTTCGGTCCGCCCCTCCTGCGCGGACACAAGCTTCTCCCTCCTTTTTTCTCGCAGGGGGATTCCCGCATCCCGGGTGCCCGACAAAGTCCAGGCCGCAATTCTCCCTGTGCGCGCAAGAACGCCTGCAGTGTCTCTATGCCAGCAGTCCCCGCACGACTCGGGGCTCGCGCTTCCCGACTTCTCAGTTATTCCGGGCTGTGCAGAGGCAAATACGATGTACTCTCACGGCGCACATCTTTTGTCAGCAATTGCCTGCCGCTCCTCATCGAGCCGCTCAATTCGCTGTCTGCTCACGGGTCCCTCTGCCCGGCCTCGCCACCATCTTGCCTTTGTTCTCCCAGTCGTTGCCAGCCGCGAGCCCGCAACAAAGTTGCAAATCTGACCAACACCTAGGATTTTCAGCCTGCGAACGCTCTCATGTTCCGGGTGCCTTCATGCTATTTTATTGTCGAATGTAGCTGGCAGGCAGCTCGCGCTCTTCAGGATCTGCTGATGGATCAGAGCTTGGTGAAGATGCAGCCTACTCCATGGCTGCCAGGCCTCACCCCCCCCGACCCTTGGAGGGCATCCTATTTGTCACTTTCGTTCCACCACTGCACAAGTAACCAAATACTGATGAGGAAAGATTATTTTCCTGTTCCTTTCTTGGCTTTGGCATGTGTTTAGATCAGCTGTCGTTCTGTTTCACAAAACATGAATAGCAAATTTCACAAACCTTGGGTCTTCCATTACTCCCTTTTTTCCTTTGGCAATATCTGTTAGGCATGCATTGCTTAGGTTTTAGTTTCTCTTGGCTTGTGTAATGGTTGTATGCATTAGCTTTTAACAATGTTGCCCCACTGGGTGGTTCGATTTTCCTTAAACTTGCATGTTTAAATTTAGTCACTTGGTTTCATTGAATGAAACTTTTGCTGCTTTTTTGTATTTAAAAGCAATTCAAACACTACTTCTACTCATACGCGAGTTAAACTGCCTACCTGGAACACGCAAGCAGTGTCGGTGTGCTCCAGAGTCACTTCCAACTTGTGAACACACGGGTAAACCGCATGCTACTGATCCTCTCTGCGTTTGCAGATCTTCTTTTGCAGTCGCTGCTTCTGACAGAGTGAACAGCTTATCCAGGTCTGCTTCTGCCCACGACACTCGTTATTGGAGCTTCCTTTGCTCCTGAGACTCTGGTGCACACCATCCACCGGAGACCTCTTGAGAGGGAAAACTTGCCTTGCTGTTTACGCTTCACACTGCGCAGCCTCTCCACAATCAGCCTTCAAAGTGCAAGCTTTCTTTTTGTATGCCTCTCGCTGCACAACCTTTGCAATTGGGAAAACTGGAGGCATAGGCCCTTTCCGGACCAGCCACAGTCTTTGGCTTCACAGTGGGTTCCGGCTGCTTCACTTTCCTTCAGTCCTGACCTCTGCTGCATACACAGTGTATACTACTCTTCCTTCTCCCTCTCATTCTAATGCTTGTACCTGAGGGGGCTTTTTAAGCCTGTCTCCCCCAGGTGTGGGTAATTTACATTAATGAATTGACCACTCCTGAAGTATTGTTCCTCTGTAGCCCTCTTCCTCGTCCCAGTTCTTGGGGGAATTATGGGACTAGACGTCCCTAGTAACAGTTTTTCTGATTTCTTCTTCACACTTAATTTTATTTCTGTTCCCTTTATCATTTTCTAAAGAAACATCATGGTCAGTTATCAGCCATGATTGAAAAGAGTAAATAAGTGCTTTTAGAATGTGTACAGTCATTGTTCATAAACTTCTTTCACAACACTTTTGGGAGTTAGAGGAGCTTTTAGCTGTATTCGTTTCCCGGGTTTGAAAAGGGTTTTTATTTCTCTCTATGCCAAAGGGTTTCAGATTGGTTTTACCCAAATTAAGAAATTCAACATTTGTAATAGACAATTTATTTGCCATTATGCCATTATATACTTTGGTATTTCTGAGATGTCCTCCCCAGAGAAAGACAAATACCGTTTCTCACCCCACGGATTCATCTCCCGCAGAACACCACCCACAAGGTGAGTATTTGAAAGCGATTGCCTGTTCCAGGCCACCTGGGAGGAGACATAAGGCACGTTTTTGTGAGGATTCATAACAATGCCCTTAACCTCCAGCCTCAGTACATCTTAGCATACTTGCTCTTCTTAGCCAGCAGTGAATTGCTCAACATTACATCAAGGTTCGCTTGGCTACTATTTCCTGCTTCATGCACAGAGCAATGGCTCCTTTGCTGTGGTTGCATAGGCTGGTGATAGAATTTGATGGGACTGTTTTGGACTTTGCTGCCTGTAAGCAAGCTGTCCCTTACTTGGGGAACTTAAATTTGTTCTCTATAGTTGGGATGGAGGGTGAGGGGCATTTGAACCAATGCATATGGCCAGTTTGTCTTTTAAAAGACAGCGTTTCTCGGGGGCTGTTACTTCTGCAAAGAGCGGTCGATTAAATTGAGGAGCTTTCCTCACATCTGCCTTACCTCATTTTCCACCAAGACAAGGCCTGCTTTCAGACCAATCCTATAATTGTGCCCAATGTGCCGTCTTTTTTTAAAAAAAAAATGTAACCTTGGAGACAATTGTTCTGCATGTTTTCTTCAGTCCTTCAACAATACCAGCTGAACCCTCTTCACTCCCTATGTGTCTTGAGAGCACTCAAGTACTACATTGATTGCGCCAAGTCTTTTCAAAAACCTTTGTAAATATTTGTTGCCATTGGGCCTACCGCTACTGGCATTGGCCTTTCCTAAAGATTCCATTTCCAGATGGTGTTGTGCTTGTATTCCTTTTTGCCATCAGCATGGTAACAGGCCTCTTCTTAGTCGTCCCGTGCACATTCTACAAGAGCAGTCTAGTCTGCCGCTCTTCTAGCAGGAGTGCCGCTGTTGGACAACTGCAGGGTGGCTACATGGAGATCGACGGACACCTTAAATTCCTGCTGCATTGAATGTAATTCTGCAGGGGAGTCCAAGGTTGGACAAGTGGTCAATCTTAGCCTGATTGCCTAAGGTGAGCTATTTTCCTCCATGCGTACATGCTTGTCCATACATTTATTTCCCTGCTTTCTAATCTGTTCAGCAGCATATGAATCTATGAACGAGCCAATACTTGGCCGTAACTCCTGCTCTCCAGCATACTTTCATAGATTCATATGCAACACTTCCACCTACCCCACATGTGGCTGATCCTTGCACTATTACATGAGCTATATGAATGTGAAGATGGCTTTTAGGGGTGGAGCCTAAGGAATGCACTGCTTGTCTGAAGGATAAATGACCAAAAACACTGAACCTCAAACTGAATGCAGTTTATTGTATATCTCTAACTGCTTAATGTTACGACAGATTACCAGCCTTACAGCAGCGGCTATTAAACAGCATGTGATTCTATGAAAGATACCAATACTGGACAACCAGAGTTAAAGCTCATTAACGTATTCCTTCTGTTAAAACAATCACTGCAATTTACTCTTTAAAGCCAGTTAAAGTAGGTAAAGGTGTTGTGGTAAGTCAGACATAGGAGACGGACAAGACATTTCGAAACATATCTGTTTTATTAAAGGAAATAATGCTTCCCCTATCCCTACTAAAATGGTGCTCGTCGGAATGCCGTATACCAAAATCTATCCGCTATCCAAACATGAACTAACCTAGTCCCTACCACTAATGCAAAAGAGAAAACATTCCTAGTTTAGGAAAAACAGATTTCATCCTTCAATTAGGAAATCGTTTCTAGTTGTTTGGCCCACTGCGAGGAACCTGAAGGCATCCTATCAACTCCCCTTGGATCTTCCGCCCAGGTGGCAGGGAAAGGCCATTGCTTTTGGATCCTGACCTTGGGGGCGAATATGCAAGGGAGGATCACTTGGGTGGAGGGAACTTGGGGAGATGGTATCACCAGGGGAGACATGGTGCCCCCCCTTTTCCCTATGAGAATGAATCCTACCCTCCCCTTTTATAGGGGTTTTTCAACCCCCATCTCTTCCACACATAGTACGACCCTAGAGTGTATCCCTTTAAAACTGGGACGAGGAAGAGGTGGCTAGGAGTAATGCACATTTTCGTCAGTTTCACCACTATGGTACTGAGACGGGGAAGATACTTGTAAATGATCAAGCATGTCCTGTTTGTGTAATGGTCAGGCAAACTACTTGCACCTGCAACCTATTGGGAGGCTACAAGTGCCTAAATCCAGGCCCAAGCAGCAGAACAAAAGAGCACCTGCCTGGAGAGAAGGTGGCAGATGCATGGCGAGGAACAGGCTGGCGTAAGACCGGCAGACAGATCGCAGTGGGCTCCCAGAGGAGGAGAGAAGTGCTGCAATCTGAGCGGGCCATGAGAGGAACTAAACTCCAGCAATTGCTTGTGTTAAGTGTTCCCACCTGGAGCTTGTCAACTTGTAAAACCCCTGACTATTTGGGTACGCTGCCCAAAGGTTTTCCGAAAACTAGCGGTGCTCGCTGGAGCTCCCGTCACCTACCCAGGTGTAGTGTGCAAAATGAAGAACAGCAGGGTGTTGGGAATGTTTTTCTCTTTTTGGCTTTTCCCGCCATTGTTTTAAATGGGTCACCCTTCTTTGTGCTTATTTCTGAGCTTGTGCTTCCTTTTTAACTTCCCTTGCCTGTTTCTCAGTATTTCGGACTGTCAGTAATGACTTTCACTTTTAGGATTCCTTGTTCTCCAGCATGGGGTCTGGCATGGATTCACATGCTCATGAATATTCCCCGTCGTCAGGCTGGGAATCCTCGGTCAAGAAAAAACCAGTATCCGTTTTGTTTCTGATCTGTCTTTCGTAGTAGTAACCAATCGCTGATCTCTGCGTCATACTGACCACAGCCAATGACTGCCCTCTACCTAAGCCCCGCCTCTGGCAGCCATCTTCAGATTTTTACCGCACGTTCAAGTGTTGGGATCCTCGTGCTATTGCTCTCGAGCGTTAGTGCTATTTTTTTTTCACGTTTTTTCTCAAAAACTTCAATTTTTTTCGGTCAAAAAGAGCCTCAAGCTCCACCGATTCTTCATCCGATCAACGGGGACCCGTGTCGGATTAGTCTACGCCCCTCAAGGGTGAAAATTTCGTCGAGCTACTCTTTTGGAGGACGCCAGAAGTTTCTCAGGCCTATCTCGGACATGGCCCAGGAGAAGGGAAGCTCGACGCCCGGAAAGCTGTTTAGGGTCTGCCCTGGATGCCAGCTTCAGAATGTCTTTAAGGTGGACGAACACTCCTTTTGTCTTTACTGCCTACATGAGGACAAGACGCATGTGGAGAAGGACTGTGCGTTTTGCGGCAATATGTCAGAGCGGACCATGAAGGACTGCCATCAACGTCTCGCCAACTGGCTGGAAGGGAAGAGCCCGTCAGGCGAGAAGAAGAGGAAGAAATCCGAGCGGTCTTCTAAGACCTTTGAGGACGCCCCAGCGACGGGGGTCCAACACAAGGCCAAGCACCGCGAGTCCGCTGACACCGGGAGCACCGAACGGTCGGGCTCTACGGGCGCCAGGCAGGGCGCATCCTCCCCGGCACCATCAACCACGAGCCAACGCTCTGGTTCGGGTAAGAGGAAGGCCGAGCACCCGGCGAAGCTCCTGGAGAGGCCCCGGTCGAGCTCGAAGGCCCCATCGGAGGGAGAGCGAGGCAGTGTTCCCCCCCCCCCCCCAAGGAGAAGGCGGTGAGCGCACCTAAGGTGGTGAAAGCCTTAATCCATCCGGCCAAGGCCTCTATCGAGACAGTCGCGGCGGCCCTGGCTCAGCCTGTGGAGGCTACACCAGTGGTGGCGACCTCGGGGCTCAGTCTCCCTGCCACCGCGGAGGGAGTCCTCTTTTATGCCCATCGACGGGACCCCCGTGAAACCTCCGACAGAGAAGAAAAAGGGGGGGCAGGAGGTCGTCGTGGATTCGGCCTCAACCTCTGAGGAAGAGCTGATCGAGGTCTTAAGCCACGGCGTTGGCGTGGAAGACCAGCCCGTCGGGAGGGATCCCGACGTAGGAGACGACGATATTGTCGAGGGTGCCAACGGGGCCCCTGACCGCCCGTCGGAATCCCCTCAACCAGCGCCGCAAGACAACTTGGCAGCCATTTTGTTGGATATACAGTCCTTATGCTCGGAGATAAGGACGAGACTGCCGTTACCACCAGCGGAGGAACCGCTCCCGACGGGGAACCCGGAGCCAGGCCCTTCTGGGAGCCCTCCCCCTAAGAGAAGGATTCACCCTCCACCTCCTTTTCAGCCATCGCGCCCTGTTCAGCCCTCCTCCCCGTCCACGACTCATGGGGATGATACGGGGACTGACACGGCCGCGACGGGTACGGACGACGAGGTTTACGACTAGGATTTGCCGTCGTCACCTCCCACCCGGGCTTCCCCGCCCGACGAGATTGGATCGTTTCACTCCATGATCGCCAGGGCATCCGAGCTCTACCAGCTCTGCCCGGAGGAGAAGGAAGGTTTCCTTTATCAACTGCGCGAGGCCAAGAGGAAGACGGTCCTCTCCGTGCCTCTACTGGACGATATTTGGGATGAGGGCCTCGCCCTCAAGAACCCATCCACGACGCCGGCTAGGAGGGATCGGTACGAGAAGTACTGGATCCCGGACGCGGCCCCCTTGTGCCTCCGGGCACAGCCGACCTTGGACTCCGTCTCCGCGGCGGCCAGGAAGAAAGCGGGGGTGCGGCCTCCACGTCGACTTCCCCGCCGGACGGCGAGGGAAAGAAATTGGATATGATGGGACGCAGGGTCATCTCGTCTGCGCCGACGACGATTAAGGCAGCCAGCGCCTTGGCTATCGTAGCCCGCTACGACAGGGAGCTGTGGTATAAACTGGCCCCCCTGCTGGACTTCCTACCGGATGACAAGAGGGCGGATGCCCTAGAGATCTTGCAGGAAGGTGAGGTGGTGTCGGACCATGCCATTACGATTGCGACGGACATCGCCGACACTGGATTTCGCCAGTTTGGCAACGGCGTGTGCCTTAGGCGGCGTGGATGGCTCAAGGCTACTGACTTCCATCAAGACGTGCAGACCAGAGTCTTGGACATGCCGTTCGATGGAAACAACCTGTTTGGGAAAACAGTGGACGATTCCCTTCAAGCCATCAAAGCAGACACGGAGATGGCCCGGGCTCTTGGGGTTCTCCAGCTACGGCGCCCGCCGTTTCGGAGCGGCGGAGGCAAGGGTGCCTCCAAAGGTTCCGGCGGCGGATTTTCCACCTACCGTCAAGCGGCCCGTTCGTCGTCGCAGGAAGCTTACAGGGGATGAGGCAAGTCAGGCGGACCCCGCCGTCGTCGCCAAGGAGGTCAAGGCGGCAAAGCCTAGTCTAAGCAGGAATGAACCGGCCGTTGGGTCGGGCCCCCACCGAAGCACCCCGGTGGGAGGCCGGCTGGCAGGCTTAGTCAGCGTGTGGGAGTCCATCTCCACCGACCGTTGGGTGCTGGACGCCCTAGCCCAGGGTCACGCGCTCGAGTTTCAAAGAAGGTGCCCGCGCGTCCCCCCGGTGGCCAGGAAAGAACTTCACGTCCCTCAACTTCTCTTAGAGGTAAAGGCGATGCTCAGGAAGGGCGCCATCGAGCTCGTCCCAAAGAGGCTTCGGGGCTCCGAAGTTTACTCAAGATACTTCCTCGTGAAGAAGACGGGAGGATGGCGTCCCATCCTGGACCTACGCCGACTGAACAAATTCATCAAGTCACAGAAGTTCCGGATGGTCACCCTCCAACACGTCCTGGGTCAGCTGGAGGTGGGCGATTTCCTGTCGTTGGATTTGGAGGATGCCTACTTCCATATTCCCATCCTAAAGGGATACCGAAGGTTTCTCAGGTTCGTGGTCCAAGGGCGTCACTATCAGTTCAGAGCCCTTCCCTTCGGACTAAGGTCGGCACCCAGGGTGTTCACCAAGTGCCTCGCACCGGTGGCAGCGCAGCTGTGCCGAGAGGGGATCCACGTCTACCCCTACCTGGACGACTGGCTCATCCGAGCAAAGACAAAGGAGCTCGCCGTGGAGCACACGGCAAGGACTGTCCAACTTCTCACGGACCTGAGATTCTCAGTAAACTACGCCAAGTCCCACCTGGTGCCCGCGCAAGACGCACTGTTTCTGGGAGCAAAGCTCGACACAGTGTCGCTTCTGGCCTCCCCGTCGGAGGAAAGGACGAGGGCCATTCTGGGCAAGGTGCAGCGGATGCTGGTTGCGGATGCGGCCAAAGTGAGGTCCATCAAGTCCCTCCTCGGAATGATGTCTTCTTGCATTTACCTCATCCCCCTGTGCAGGCTCCGGATGCGCCCGTTGCAGGAGTTCCTGGACGCGCGCTGGATCCAGACGACGGGCAGCTTCGAGGAGAGGATCACACTCGACGAGAGTTTCCGACGAGCGATCCGGTGGTGGGGCGCCCGCGTGCATCTGACGGCGGGCATGGACTTCCAGACCCCCGGCCACCAGGAGACAGTGACCACGGATGCCTCCCTGGAAGGGTGGGGAGCGCACACCGAAAATCTGCACGCGAGAGGCCTTTGGCTCCCGACGGAGAAGTCCCTCCATATCAACGTCCTGGAGCTCCGTGCAGTGTTTTGGGCCCTCAGGTCCTTCTTTCCGTCCCTCAAGGGTAAGGTGGTGAGGATCTTCACCGACAACACCACCACCATGTTCTACATCAGAAAACAGGGCGGAACCAGATCCCCAACCCTGTCCAGGGAGGTGCAGTATCTGTGGCATTGGGCCGTCGCCCAAGGGATATTTCTGGTGCCGTTTCATCTGGCAGGGATAAAAAACACCATCGCCGACTCACTCAGCAGGGAGCTGCGCTCGTGCCACGAGTGGGAACTACGACAGGATCTAGTGGACCGCCTCTTCCGACTGTGGGGCACACCCCAGATCGATCTGTTCGCGACGAACTTCAAGTGCCGGAGGTTCGCCAGCTTGTTTCCCCAGCCGAGGAGCATGGGCAATGCTTTCTCGTTCCCCTGGGAGGGCCTGTTTCTATACGCGTTCCCTCCATTGCCATTGCTGATCCGGCTCATCAACCAGCTCAAGAGATCACGGTGCAGGATGATCCTCGTCGCACCTGCGTGGCCGAGGCAGATATGGTTCCCGGACCTTCTGGACTTGTCAGCGTCCCCGTCAATCAAGCTGCCAGTGGACGCGGATCTTCTCTCCAGGGAAGGAGGCGCCATCCTCCATCACGACCCGAAGTCGCTGAACTTGCAGGCCTGGCTCCTGCAGCGTTAGAGTTTGGAGGATACGACATACCGGCCGACTGCAGAGAGGTTCTTGCAAAGGCCAGGGCGTCCTCAACTCTTAAATGCTACGGACACAAATGGAAGAGGTTCTATGTCTGGTGCCACGCACAGAAGATTAACCCTCTACGGATTACGGCCCCCCAAGTACTGCCGTACTTACTGATGCTGGCCAAAGCTTGACTGGTGTACGCGTCCAAGATTCATCTTGTTGCGATCTCCCGATACACCAGAACCACGGGGCGGACGTCTTTGTGGTCTCATCGTCTGGTGAAAGAGTTCATGAAGGGACTGTTCAGATCTTTCCCGCCGGTGAAGGATCGGGCCCCGGCGTGGGAGCTCAACGTGGTGCTGACCAAGCTCATGGGAGCTCCGTTCGAGCCTCTGCACTCGGCTCCGTTGAAGTTCTTGTCGTGGAAAACAGCGTTTCTTGTGGCCATCACCTCCGCACGACGGGTGGGAGAGATCCAGGCCCTTTCCTGCAAGGCCCCGTACTTGACTTTTTACGACACGAGGGTAGTGCTCAAGACGCACCCCTCCTTCATGCCCAAGGTGCCGTCGGACTTCCACCTCAACGAGCCCTTGGTGTTGCCTGTTTTCTTCCCGTCGCCAGCTGAAAGGACTTTGCACTCCCTGGATGTGGCTAGATCGCTGAAGTTCTACGTGGACCGCACAAAGTGTTTTCGGAAGACGTCACAACTCTTTGTGAATTTCGGACCTGTCAATCGGGGGAAGGCTCTCTCGAAGGCTTCCATTTCCAGATGGCTCTCCGGCTGTATCATGTACTGTCATCGGTTGGCAAACCGACCGCTGCCTGGCCGTCTGAGAGCCCATTCCACCAGAGGGATCGCAGCTACCACTGCGTTCCTATCTGGTGTGCCCTTGCTGGACATCTGCAGGGCTGCTACGTGGAGGTCGACGCACACCTTCACGAAATTCTACTGCGTCAATCGGGATTCCAGGGAGGAGTCCAGGGTCGGCCAAGCAGTGCTGCGCAACCTGTTCGCCTAAGGTGAGCCTGGTGAGGAGGTAAGATTTGCTAAATGTTGAGTTTGATGTAATGCTTAATGTTGAGCCTTTGCCACCTCCCGTGGTTGTGCATGTGTGTACTGCTATGTATTCTTTATTCACGAGCTTGTGAATCCATGCCAGACCCCATGCTGGAGAAGGAACAAGTTACTTACCTGTAACTGTTGTTCTCCAGCATGGGTCTGGCATGGATTCACATGCAAACCCTCCCGCCTACCCCTCTGCGGCTCTTCACTTGGTCATACTGCCACTTCACGTGCTACCAAATCTGAAGATGCATGCCAGAGGCGGGGCTTAGGTAGAGGGCAATCATTGGCTGTGGTCAGTATGACGCAGAGATCAGTGATTGGTTCCAACTACGAAAGACAGATCAGAAACAAAACTGATACTGGTTTTTTCTTTAGCGAGGATTACCAGCCTGACGACGGGCAATATTCATATTCATGAGCATGTGAATCCATGCCAGACCCATGCTGGAGAACAACAGTTACAGGTAAGTAACTTGTTCCATCTATTGCGTGCAACCTCTGGTCAGGAAATCCCATATAATGTCATGCACTTGCCTGGGAAAGCTGCTGCTCTTGCGGGCTAGTGAGTCTTTGTGTATATGTGAGAAAAAGTGAGGCTTGCTGGGACTTTCTGGTCCCAGTTCACATCCCTTGGCGCCAGAGAGTCTGCTGCTGGGCAGATGTGAAACCAGTAGCTGTCCCTGATTGGACAACTGCTTGCTGTTCGAATCAGGCAGATCCTTTCTATTGATGGGCATGGACTTGCTTCTAGCTCCAATTCTGGATAAGAGGATGACTTCTGCAGCCATTCTTCAGATCTACGTTGGATCCAAGAATCCTGCGAAGAAGTGAATCCTGCTGACGACCCAAGGATGGCTTCTGACCAACATCTCCTCCGGTGATTGGCCCGGTGAAGCCCTCCTCTTTTACCTGATCCCCAAAGACCATCATTGGTGCTTCAGCACTTGGACTAGTGGGACCAACTAGTCTCAACACCTACTTGAGGTTGCATACCCCAAGAGCCTTGGAAAGTGTGCCTGGTTTGCCTGGTGGACTGACTAGCACCCTTGTGGCCTACCTCACTGCAGCAGTCATTCTGCATTAAGCCTCAGAAGTTTGCTGGTTCCCCAGATTATTCCATTATTTCCTTACTCCTGAAATGTCAGCATCTTTGCATCATAGGAGGCGGAGCTGCTTCTGTATCCATGCCTGGAAGATCACCTGTAGCCCCTCTTGCAAGTGGTGACCGTCACTGGAACTACTCTCCATCCATCCTGTGAAGTGTCCTGAAGGGGTCTGCACCTGCACCATGCAGGTCTGCATTTTTCATTGTTCTGGTAATGTATCTTGCAATTGGATCCAACCGGAAGATGCACTGAAACCTCCCATCCCAGGGCACCCCTCACACAAAGGACAGAAGATTTTGTCCCAAGTGATAGTAGTTGGATTAGGAGCTTAATTATTCCAGCCTTCTCCCGCTCACCCACCACAATGACCCCCACGCACCTGTCCTCCATAGGGTGCAAATCCTCTAAGATGGATTGAGTCCTCCCACTTATTCCTTATCTTTGATAAATCCATTTCTAGCTTGCTGGCCTCGGACATTTTTTCTTAGTAGAGGGCGCTGCGCGTCAACCTCCCTCAAAGGCCTCCATATCCGTTTTTCCACGCTTCGTAAGCCTCAGAGATGCAACGCTCTGTACTTCTCATTGAAAAATCTTTGAAATCTTCGAAAAAATACTATACCCTACGATGGCATCTTCATCCGAAAAACTCGACGCCACGGTCCGGCTTCAAGAAAAGTCGCGATTGTGGTAAAAAGATGTCATTAACGGATCGTCACAGGATCTGTTTGTGGTGCCTGGGATCAGAGCACCAGTGTTCCGAATGTGAGGCCTGCACGTCGATGACGGCGAAAGCCTTGAAGGAGCATAGGGGAAGCTAGAAAGAGGTAACATAGATACCTCTCCAGAGGCAGAATTTGCTAGACCAGAACCTCGAACATGCAGAAATGCCTTACAGAGCCCTTACGGCTAGAATTATGCAATTTATGGGGTGGACAACACCTGCACCCTCTTTCCAGCAAGATGATCTTACTAACATCTAATAAAGGGCCTCAAGAAGACCCTATAGGCCCTATTCATGCTGCATTGCAGAGAAAAATTGCTGCAAATTGGGAGACCCCTGAAGTTATCCCTGCAGTAAATAAAAAACTCTGCGAAGTACAGAGTATCCGCCCCAGACCCTGAATATTTAAGTAAGCACCCAACTCCAGAGAGTTTAGTAGTGCAGGCAGCAATGTCGTCATAGTAAATCGGCATACCCGACTATACCACAAAACAGAGAAGACAAAATATTTGATGCCATGTCTAAACGTCTTTTCAGCATGCAGTATGGCACTTAAGCCTATCAACGCCACTTACACGCTAGCTAGATTCAGCCACACCCTTTGGGAGTTCGCTTCACAGCGGCTGTAACGCTCACCTGATTCCCGTAGAGGTGCCTGTCTTGACTGGGCGTATACCGTATCTTCAAAGGTGATGTGTAACACACGGCTGGCTCTTTGGGCTGGACCTCTGTGCACTGTATGTCTGACTCGAAGGGTAAGATGTCTGCAGATAGAAAATATGGGATTAAGGAACTGGGTTATTGAATGTCTCTCTTCCCTTTCTTTTCTCCTGTAGAACCCCAAAGGTTAACGCTCTCACCTTAGGTAAGTGAACGCCGTGCTCTCCATCTGCCTCGGGGTAGGGTGCTGTAACCAGTTTCTTCACTGGATAAGGGGAGCAGGCCTCTTGACTTCAGAGGACTGCTGTCCGTCGTTTACTGCACGAACTGTAAGTTTCAAGTAATTCTAATGTCTTTAAAGTCTTTAGTAATGATGTTTCTTGTTTTGCAGGGTTCCAGCGATGGCGGGCTGAAGTGAGTTGAAGATGGAGCCCATGTGATGAATAGAAGCGCCTGGAAGCACGTAAGTAAGCGCTTGTTGCCTGCTTCACGATGCGCTCTAACTGTCTTTTTATTTTGCAGGTACAAGTTCGGAGCGGCTGCAGGGTGCCGGAATACCCACTGGGTTAGATGTGGAAAGGAGTAATGGCACGTGAGTATTAAAGTTCCCCAATGTCTTTAAACGCACCTTGTTTTGTCTTTCAGATGCGGGATGCAGCGCCGAAGGCCTCCGGAGCGTGCGAAGAGTTGGTAAGCTTTTGTCTTTCAGATGCCGGAATGCAGCGCGAGGCGTTGGTTACAGCCGATGGACCAGGTAAGTGAAGAGCTGTCACTGAAGACCCTAATGCTAACCTGTTCTTTCTTGTCTTTATAGGTGTTGCTGAAGACTGGATTCAGGATGGTAAGCCTTTTTCCTTAGGCCCAGGATCAGATGCAGAAGACACGATGAGCGTTCTGTTGCAGAGGATGCAGAATAACGCAAATTAAGATTCATCCATCGGGTGTGGTTTAAATAGCCTCCTGTAGTGCTTAGGTGTCTCCTTCCACAGCCACGCCTAGGTAAGAAAAGAGTTCCTGCTTTCCAGAAGAGTTCCAGTGTTCTGAATCTAGGGAGTGGCTCCTGCCCCACCCAACAGGAAAAGTAGTTCCAAACAGAAGAGGATCAGAGGCTCAACTGGCAGGCAAGTAAGCAGCATGGTCTGCTGCAGGTAAGTCCACCCAAGCATTATGAGCCCGGCGCTTCCAGCGCTGGGACTGGGCATATTTGAGACTGGTGCCACTGGCGCCAGGACTGGGTCCAAAAGGTCCCAATTGGGACTGGTTGGCACTCAGAACCTGGGTTATGGATCTGCTTCCAAGGGAGTTGGGAAAACCCTGACCTTTTGGAAGCAGAGATCATGACAGCGGCTGACTGTCTCCCAGAAGGGGAGGAACAAGACGCATTCTTGATCATCATCAAGGATGGGAAGGATGCAATGTGCGAGTCCCTCCAAACTGGCATCGACTCTGCTGATCGCATCAGCAGAGCCATGGCAGCGAGTACCACAATCCGCAGATTTGCATGGTTGCGCAAGTCTGGTTTTCCTCCTGTCGTGCAAGCCAGGCTTCTAAATATGCCCTTTGACGGCACCTCTATTTGGGAAAAAAAGCTGACAGCCTAGAAGTATTGCAAACATCAAAGGCGGCAGCAAAATCACTTGGGGCTGCAATCGGTCAATCTCCAAGTTTCCCCACAGGTTCCTCCTGGAGGGGGAAGCCATTTTGCTTTTACTCCTCATTCGGAAAAGGCAGAGGGCAGCCAGCTCAAAGGGGCCAGAGACGATTAACCCGTGGACGGGTTAAAGGTACTAAACCCACATCAGCAGGTGCCACTTTGCCCTCCGCATCTGTTAGCCGCTTCTAAACCCCTCTGAGGTCTCCCCACACAACACCAGTAGGAGGCAGGTTAACTCAACATCTGACAGAATGGCAGGCTATTACGTCAGATGCTTGGGCTTTGGAAACAGTTGCCCAAGGTTACTGCATGCCTTTCCTACACACTCCTCAGTCATCCACCGGGGATCAACTCTTTGAAGCTTCCAGACCCGCTCCTTATGCAAGAGATTTTGGACCTGCTAGAGAAAGGTGCCATAGAACCGGTACCTGTAGCGGAGGGGAACAAGGATTGGTATTCTCCCTATTTCCTAATACCGAAGGAGGACGGAGGATTGAGACCCATCTTGGACCTGAGAATTAAACAAATTCATCAGGAAGGACAAGTTCAAGATGGTAACCCTTTGTTAGATCCTTCAGGCCCTCCAGCTTCAGGACTGGTTGGTATCTCTAGACCTCAAGATTGCTTACTTTCATTTGCCAAACCATCACAAGCACAGGAAGTACCCGAGGTTCGCCATTGGCAACTCTCATCATCAATTTCGAGTTCTGCCATTTGGGCTGACCTCTGCCCTGAGGGTCCTTCACCAAGCTAATGGCGGTTGTGGCTGCAAGTTTAAGGAGGGAAGGGATTCATGTCTACCCCTACCTGGACGACTGGTTGATCAGAGCAGTGTCCCCAGAACAAGCTCAGATTCATCTAGATTGTTTGCCACTTCCTCCACAAGCTGAGCTTCTCCCTCAACTTAAAGAAGTCAAAGATGATACCATCACAGAGACTCAGTTCATTGGAGCAGTCCTGTTCCTGGACACATCCCTAGGAAAATCCTCGCCACCAGAGGTGAGGGCTCAAGATATTCTACAGATGGTCACCAGATTTCAAAATGCCCAACGTCTACCAGCCATCGACTTTTTTGAGGTTGCTCGGCCTCATGGTATCCTGCATTTTCCTAGTGCCAGAGGCTCGCCCGAGGATGAGAAATCTCCAGTGGGTGCTAAGGACCCACTGGTCACAATTCTCAGGGAGGATGTCAGATCTCCTACTAATCCCAGTCAGAGTAGCTAGAGACCTTCAGTGGTGTGCTGTCGGGAAAGCATCTTGAAAGGACAACAGTTTTGGCAACGATGGCTGGAGATGACAGTAGTCACGGATGCCTCACTCACGGGGTGGGGAGCCCATGCCAACGACTTGACCATCAGCGATCGTTGGTCTCCATCGGAGTCCAAACTACACATCAACCTATTAGAGTTGAGAGCGATCAGACTAGCGCTGAAGGCTTTCTTGCCATCAATAGAGGGAAAGAATGTCCTGATAATGGACAACACAGTGGCCGTGCACTACCTCAACAAAAGAGGAGGCCTGGATTACTTCCACTATGCAGAGAGGCAACGCAGCTTTGGTTTTGGGCAATTCAAGAAGGAATCTCTATCGGCATTTCACCTAGCCGGGGAGAAGAACTTGACGGTGGATGTTCTGAGCAGCAGAGCAGTCTCCGAGTGGGAACTAGCTCAGGAATTCCTTCAAGAGATCTTCGCCCTTTGGGGAGCCCCTCAGGTGGATCTGTTTGCCACCAGTATCAACCAGAAGTGCGATCAGTATTGCTCAAGGGAATTTCCTCCGAGAGGAGCTCTAGGGGATGTGTTCGTAGTGGCCTGGGAGTTTCCACTTGTGTATGCGTTTCCTCCAGTCCCTGTCATTCCTCAAATGATCGGGAGGTTGAGTAGATTCTGGAAACCCATGGTCCTAATTGCCCCGGATTGGGCCAGGGTATGTCCATCTGTCCTCCGATTTCTCTTCCTCAGAGTATCTTCTCTCGCTGAAGGGAGGTCAGGTTCTCCATCCGGATATCAGGACCCTCAACCTTCATGCCTGGTTTGTGAAAGGTTGATATACAAGGATTGGGATCTCCCGGATGACGTAATGGAGGTGTTGCTTTCAGCCAGAAGGCCAGCAACAAAATCTTTAACGCTGCCGTTGGAACAAATTTTGCAGCTGGTGTAGAGAAAATATTGACCCCTTTTCATGTAGTACACCAATGGTGTCATCTTTTTTGCTATATTTGGCAAATTCACGTCTTCAAGTTGGCACAATCAAGTGCTACCTTGCAGCGCTGTCAATCTTCAAGCGCACTGCGAAGGAGCCTTCATGCTACAAACTGCCCATAGTGATTCAATTTCTGAAAGGGATAACTAATGTTTTTCTCCCCCAACTCCTTTTCAGGTTCCACTGTGGGACCTAAACCTAGTCGTGACATTTCTAATGGGTACTCCATTCAAACCCCTTCATTTCTGTTCATTAAGGTTTCTCACTTTTAAAACAGTCTTTCTAGTGGCTTTAACTTCTGGCAAAAGAGTGAGCGAATTACAAGCTTTGTCTTGCAAACCTCCACATACAACCTTTCACAAAGATAAGGTAGTTCTCCAAGTGAAGCCGAATTTTCTCCCAAAGATGGTCTCACCATTCCACATCACACAAGATAACCTTACCCTCCTCCCCATCCAGGGAAAGAGGAAGAGATTGCACAGGCTGGATCAAAGGCATGCCTTGAATTTTTACATGAGTAGACTTGCTAGGATTAGGCAAGCAGACCAATTGTTTGTGGGGTATGCAGGGCACAAATTTGGTTTATGTATTACTAAACCATCTCAAGATGGATTATATTAACCATTATAGAGTGCTATAAATTGGCAGGAAAAGTGCCCCCCTCAACATCTCGGGGCTCATTCAACCAGGGGTATCGCAGCCTCTTCAGCTTGCCAAAGAGGAGTTCCAATTAAGGACATATGTGCGGCTGCCACATGGTCGTCCGCACATACTTTTACTAAATTCTACAGTCTTGATTCCTCCTCTATCCAGGAGACAAGATTTGGAAAGGTTGTGTTGCACCCTGTGCATCTTTAAAGGGAAACATTTAATTTTACTCCTGCCTCCTCTACACATTACTGTTCTGGGAGTTTATCAAAGATAAGGAATACGTGGGAGAACACAATCCATTTGAAGAACAAGTTACTTACCAACTGTAACGTTCTTTCGACTGGATGTTCCTCCCACATATTCCTTATCGCCCCTCCCATCCTTCCCTGCAGTAAAACTTCCCTTGTAGTTGCAGCCTACGCTCCTTTAAGGGTATTAACCATCTCATACAAGGCAAAACAGCACCTCAAAACAGAACTTAGCAACGGACGCTGAGCGAGACTATTTATACCTATGGTGATGTCTGTGCCGATTCGGATGCCTTCGAGGGACACCGCAGCACCCTCTACTGAGAAAATATTTCCAAGGCCAGCAAGCTGGAAATGAATTTATCAAAGATAAGGATTACTTGGGAGGAATATCCAGTCGAAAGAACGTTACAGTTGGTAAGTAACTTGTTCTTCTCCCAGCTACTTATATGCTTAGGTTTGATCGAAGCTGGGTCAAGTATGCTACCCATGGGGTTGAGTAGTGCTCGGTCTTGCGACAAATAATTATTTAACTTTGAAATGGTTTTGAACTGTTTGTCCCCTTGTTGAGAACACCTTTCTTCGAGAAACCTGTATTGGAACCTGTGACTTTTGGGCACCATACTGCTTAGGACTGGACTACTGAAGTAAAAAGGAATTGGGATTGTTTTGGATATATTTTTATCTGCATCTGGTTAATAATTGATTGATGCATTGTAAGTGAACTTACTGTTAAATGTATATATTTGTGATGTGGTTTTGTGTGTTAACTACCTGCTGCTTTAATTTCTTAGTGTGTTTTTAAAGCCCTAATAAATAGGTGTTTTTGTACGTTGACTTTCTAAGCTGAATTGTTTTATTCCCTGTGAATTCCGAGCCCCTATGCTACTCACTCTTGAGACTAAGCCTCCACTGCACGCAGACTAAATTATAAGAAATACGCACGGGGGGGTGGGGGGGGGGGGGGGTGTGTGTAAGCCGTGTAGATTACTGGCCTGGTTGTACAAAAATTAGACCCCCCCCCCCCCGCTCGGTGATCAGAGAGGTCAGGGACGTGGAAGGTCAAATCTGTAATACCCAGGAGGGGGTAAACGAAGAGTTCCTCAAGTATTACAGACGACTATATGAGGACGCAGGGGAAGATAGGAGTCAAGAAATAGAGGATATAGATCTGCCCACCTTAGATGACCTAGAATGCGCAGATCTAGACGCCCCCATCACCTCGGATGAACTGGAGGTGGTGATCCAACACCTGCCCACATGTAAAGCGCCCGGGTCGGATGGTTTACCCAGTGAGTTTTATAAAAACGTACAAGCAGGAGCTACTCCAGCTGCTGCTGGCCATGTTTGATGAAGCCTGTGAGCAGGGGAACTGCCGTGTCCCTCCGTGAGGCAGTGATCATCCCGCTCCTGAAACCAGGCAAGCCGGACTTGGAGTGTGGGTCTTACAGGCCATTGTCTATGCTCAATCAGGATAGCAAAATACTCACTGCATTGCTGGCCAACAGAATAAAGAGGGTAATTGGCAAGTTGATACACCCGGACCAAACGGACAACCATAGGAGGTTGCACCATATCATTGATCATGCCGAGGGAGACTCGAGCGAGTTGGCTATCGTGTCGTTGGACATGGTTAAAGCCTATGATTCAGTGCGGTGGCCATGGTTGAAGGCGACCCTGAAAGGATACGGGATGGGACCAGGATATATCAGATGGGTCCAGATGTTGTATAGCTCCCCGATTGCGTGAGTTAAAACAGGAACCATAATTTCAGATAAATGGCAACTCAGTAGGGGGACCAGACAGGGATGCCCCTGGTCGCCCATGTTCTCCAGCATGGGGTCTGGCATGGATTCACATGCTCATGAATATTCCCCGTCGTCAGGCTGGGAATCTTCGGTAAAGAAAAATCAGTATCGGTTTCGTTTCTGATCTGTGTTTCGTAGTAGTAACCAATCACTGATCTCTGCGTCATACTGACCACAGCCAATGACTGCCATCTCCCTAAGCCCCGCCTCTGGCAGCCATCTTCAGATTTTTACCGCACGTTCAAGTGTTGGGATCCTCGTGCTATTGCTCTCGAGCTTTAGTGCTTTTTTCGCGCTTTTTCTTAGGAAATTTTCTTTTTTTCGGTAAAAAGAGCCTCAAGCTCCACCGTTTCTTTATCCGATCAACGGGGACCCGTATCGGATTCTTCTATGCCCCTCAAGGGTGAAGATTTCGTCGAGCCACGGTTTTGGAGGACTCCAGAAGTTTCTCAGGCCCATCTCGATCATGGCCCAGGAGAAGGGAAGCTCGACGCCCGGAAAGCTGTTCAGGGTCTGCCCTGGATGCCAGCTTCAGAATGTCTTTAAGGAGGACGAACACTCCCTCTACTTCCTGCATGAGGACAAGACGCATGTGGAGAAGGACTGTGCGTTTTGCGGCAATATGTCGGAGCGGACCATGAAGGACCACCATCTGCGTCTCACCAACTGGCTGGAAGGGAAGAGCCCGTCAGGCGAGAAGAAGAAGAAGTCAGAGCGGTCTTCTAAGACCTTTGAGGGCGCCCCGGCGACGGGGGTCCAACAGAAGGCCAAGCACCGGCGCTCCCGGTGCCAGCGGACTCGCGAACGGTCGGGCTCTACGGGCGCCAGGCAGGGCGCATCCTCCCCGGCGCCATCAACCACGAGCCAACGCTCTGGATCGGGTAAGAGGAAGGCCGAGCACCCGGCGAAGCTCCTGGAGAGACCCCGGTCGAGCTCGAAGGCCCTATCGGAGGGGGAGCTAGGCGGTGACCCCCCCCCCCCCCCCCCGGCTCCCCCCTTAAGGAGAAGGCGGTGAGCGCACCTAAGGTGGTGGCGACCTCAGGGCCCAGAGTCTCCCTGCCACCGCGGAGGGAGTCCTCTTTCATGCCCATCGACAGGACCCCCGTGAAACCTCCGACGCAGAAGAAAAAGGGGGGGGGCAGGAGGTCGTCGTGGATTCGGCCTCCACCTCTGAGGAGGAGCTGATCGAAGTCTTAAGCCACGGCGTTGGCGTGGAAGAAGACCAGCCCGTCGGGAGGGACCCCGCCGTAGGAGACGAGAACGTCGAGGGTGCCGACGGGGCTCCTAACCGTCCGTCGGACTCCCCTCAACCAGTGCCGCAAGACAACTCGGCGGCAATTTTGCTGGCTATACAGTCCTTATGCTCGGAGATAAGGACGAGATTGCCGTTACCACCAACGGAGGAACCTCTCCCGACGGGGGACCCGGAGCCAGGCCCTTCTGGGAGCCCTCCTCCTAAGAGAAGGATTCATCCTCCACCTCTTCAACCATCGCGCCCTGCTCAGCCCTCCTCCCCGTCCACGACCCGTGGGGATGATACGGGGACTGACACGGCCGTGACGGGCACAGACGATGAGGTTTACGACGAGGATCTCCCGTCGTCATCTCCTCCCCGGGCTTCACCTCCCAACGAGATTGGATCGTTTCATGCCATGATCGCCAGGGCATCCGAGCTTTTCCAGCTCTGCCCGGAAGAGAAGAAGGAAGGTTTCCTTTATCAACGGCGCGAGACCAAGAGGAAGACGGTCCTCGCTGTACCTCTACTGGGAGATATCTGGGATGAGCGTCTCGCCCTCCTCAAGAACCCATCCACAACGCCTGCGAAAAGGGACCGGTACGAGAAGAAGTACCGGGTCCCGGACGCGGCCCCCTTGTGCCTTCGGGCACAGCCGACCCCGGACTTGGTCGTCTCTGCGGCGGCCAGGAAGAAAGCGGGGGCGGGGGGCCTCGGCCTCTACGTCAACCTCCCCACCGGACGGCGATGGAAAGAAATTGGACACGATGGGACGCAGAGTCATCTCATCGGCAGCGACGACTATTAAGGCTGCCAACGCCTTGGCTATCGTAGCCCGCTACGACAGGGAGTTGTGGTACAAAATCGCCCCCCTGCTGGACTTCTTACCAGACGACAAGAGGGCGGAGGCCCTAGAGATCTTGCAAGAAGGAGAAGTGGCGTTGGACCGCGCCATTACGATAGCAACGGACATCGCTGACACTGGATTTCGCCAGTTGGGCAACGGCGTGTGCCTTAGACGGCGTGGATGGCTCAAGGCAACTGACTTCCGTCAGGACGTGCAGACCACCAGAGTCTTGGACATGCCGTTCGACGGCAACAACCTGTTTGGGAAAACAGTGGACGATTCCCTACAAGCCATCAAGACGGACACGGGGACGGCCCGGGCCCTTGGTGTTCTCCAGCAACGACGGCCGCCCTTTCGGAGCGGCAGAGGCAAGCAGGGTGCCTCCAAAGGTTCCGGCGGTGGATTTTCCACCTATCGTCAAGCGGCCCGTTCGTCGCAAGAAGCCTACAGGGGACGAGGCAAGTCGGGCGGACCCCGCCGTCGTCGCCAAGGAGGGCAAGACGGCAAAGCCTCGTCGAAGCAGGACTGAACCGGCCGTGGGGTCGGGCCCCCACCGAAACCTCCCGGTGGGAGGTCGGCTGGCGAACTTCGTCAGCGTGTGGGAATCCATCTCCGACCGTTGGGTGCTGGACGCCCTGGCCCAGGGTCACGCGCTCTAGTTTCTAAAGAAGTTCCCGCGCGTCCCCCCCGTGGCCAGGAAGGAACATCACGTCCCTCAACTTCTCTTGGAGGTAAAGGTGATGCTCAAGAAAAGCGCCATCAAGCTTGTCCCAAAGAGGCTTCGGGGCTCCGGAGTTTACTCAAGATACTTCCTCGTGAAGAAGACTGGGGGATGGCGTCCCATCCTGGACCTACGACGACTGAACAAATTCATCAAGGCGCACAAGTTCTGGATGGTCACCCTCCAGCACGTCCTGGGTCAACTGGAGGAGGGCAATTTCCTGTCGTCGTTGGATTTGGAGGATGCCTACTTCCATATCCCCATCCTAAAGGGACACCGAAAGTTTCTCAGATTCATGGTCCAAGGGCGTCACTACCAGTTCAGAGCCCTTCCCTTCGGATTGAGGTCGGCACCCAGGGTGTTCACCAAGTGCCTCGCACCGGTGGCGGCGCGGCTGCGCCTGGAGGGGATCCACGTCTACCCCTACCTGGACGACTGGCTCATCCGAGCAAAGACAAAGGAGCTCGCCGCGGAGCACACGGCGAGGACCGTCCAACTACTCACGGACCTGGCATTCTCCATAAACTACGCCAAGTCCCACCTGGTGCCCGCGCAAGACGCACTGTTTCTGGGAGCGAAACTCGACACAGTGGCGCTTCTTGCCTCTCTGTCGGAGGAAAGGACGAGGGCCATCTTGGGCAAGGTGCAGCAGATGCTGGTTGCGGACGCGGCCAGGGTGAGGTCCATCAAATCCCTCCTCGGAATGATGTCTTCTTGAATTTATCTCATCCACCTGTGCAGGCTTCGGATGCGCCTGTTGCAGGAGTTCCTGGACGCTCGCTGGATCCAGACGGGCAGCTTCGAGGACAGGATCACACTCGACGAGAACTTCCGACGAGCGATCCGGTGGTGGGGCACCCGCGCTCATCTGACGGCGGGCATGGACTTCCAGATCCCGGGCCACCAGAAGACGGTGACCACGGATGCCTCCCTGGAAGGGTGGGGAGCGCACACCGAAAATCTGCACGCAAGAGGCCTTTGGCTGCCAACGGAGACGTCCCTCCATATCAACGTCCTGCAACTCCGGGCAGTGTTTTGGGCCCTCAGGTCCTTTCTTCCGTCCCTCAAGGGCAAGGTGGTGAGGATCTTCACCGACACCACCACCATGTTCTACATCAGGAAGCAGGGCGGTACCAGATCCCCAGCCCTGTCCAAGGAGGCTCAGGGTCTGTGGCATTGGGCCGTCGCCCAAGGGATGTTTCTGGTGCCGTTTCATCTGGCAGGGATAAACACCATCGCCGACTCGCTCAGCAGAGAGCTGCGCTCGTGCCACGAGTGGGAACTACGACAGGATCTAGTGGACCGCCTCTTCCGGCGGTGGGGCACACCCCAGATCGATCTGGTCGCGACGAACTCCAAGTGCCGGAGGTTCGCCAGCAGGATTCCCCAGCCGAGGAGCATGGGCGATGCTTTCTCGTTCCCCTGGGAGGGGCCTGTTCCTATATGCGTTCCCTCCATTGCCGCTGCTGATCCGGCTCATCAACCAGCTCAAGAGGTCACGGTGCAGGATGATCCTCGTCGCACCTGCGTGGCCGAGGCAGATATGGTTCCCGGACCTTCTGGACTTGTCAGCGTCCCTGTCAATCAAGCTGCCAGTGGACGCAGATCTTCTCTCCAGGGAAGGAGGCGCCATCCTCCATCACGACCCGAAGTCGCTGAACTTGCAGGCCTGGCTCCTGCAGCGTTCGAGTTTGGAGGATACGACATACCGGCCGACTGCAGAGAGGTTCTTGCAAAGGCCAGGGCGTCCTCAACTCTTAAATGCTATGGACACAAATGGAAGAGGTTCTCTGTCTGGTGCCACGCACAGAAGATTAACCCTCTACGGATTACGGCTCCTCAAGTGCTGCCGTACCTGCTGACGCTGGCCAAGGCTGGACTGGCACACGCTTCCATCAAGATTCATCTTGCTGCAATCTCCCGATACACCAGAACCACGGGACGGACATCTTTGTGGTCTCATCGTCTGGTGAAGGAATTCATGAAGGGACTGTTCAGATCATTCCCACCGGTGAAGGCCCCAGCCCCGGCGTGGGAGCTCAACGTGGTGCTGACCAAGCTCATGGGACCTCCGTTCGAGCCTCTGCACTCAGCTCCGTTGAAGTTCTTGTCGTGGAAAACTGCGTTTCTTGTGGCCATCACCTCCGCACGACGGATGGGAGAGATCCAGGCCCTTTCCTGCAAGCCCCCGTACTTGACTTTTCACGACACGAGGGTAGTGCTCAAGACGCACCCCTCCTTCATGACCAAGGTGCTGTCGGACTTCCACTTCAACGAACCCTTGGTGTTGCCTATTTTCTTCCCGTCGCCAGCTGAAAGGACTTTGCACTCGCTGGATGTGGCTAGAGCGCTGAAGTTCTACGTGGACCGCACGAAGAGTTTTCGGAAGACGTCACAACTTTTTGTGAACTTTGGACCTGTCAATCGGGGGAAGGCTCTCTCGAAGGCTTCCATTTCCAGATGGCTCTCCGGCTGTATCATGTACTGTCATCGGTTGGCAAACCGACCGCTGCCTGGCCGTCCAAGAGCCCATTCCACCAGAGCGATCGCAGATACCACAGCGTTCCTATCTGGTGTGCCCTTGCTGGACATCTGCAGGGCTGCTACGTGGAGGTCGACGCACACCTTCACGAAATTCTACTGCGTCGATCGGGATTCCAGGGAGGAGTCCAGGGTCGGCCAAGCAGTGCTGCGCAACCTGTTCGCCTAATGTGAGCCTGGTGAAGAGGTAAGAATTGCTTAATGTTGTTTTGGATGAAATGCTTAATGTTGAGCCTTTGCCACCTCCCGTGGTTGTGCATGTGTGTACTGCTATGTATTCTTTTATTCATGAGCATGTGAATCCATGCCAGACCCCATGCTGGAGAAGGAACAAGTTACTTACCTGTAACTGTTGTTCTCCAGCATGGGTCTGGCATGGATTCACATGCAAACCCTCCCACCTACCCCTCTGCGGCTCTTCACTTGGTCATACTGCCACTTCACGTGCTACCAAATCTGAAGATGGCTGCCAGAGGCGGGGCTTAGGGAGATGGCAGTCATTGGCTGTGGTCAGTATGACGCAGAGATCAGTGATTGGTTACTACTACGAAAGACAGATCAGAAACGAAACTGATACTGATTTTTTTTCTTTACCGAGGATTCCCAGCCTGACGACGGGTAATATTCATGAGCATGTGAATCCATGCCAGACCCATGCTGGAGAACAACAGTTACAGGTGAGTAACTTGTTCCTTATATATTAGAGCCGCTGGCAATTTGCCTTCGGCCACACTACTGGGAGGTGGGGATTCGTACCACCGGAGGCACACACCTGATATCACTGTATGCAGATTATATGCTCCTCTACTTGCGCTATCCGGAGGGGAACCTGCAATATGTGCTGGAGGTGATGGATTGTTATGCCACCCTCTCGGGCATATCGGTGAACCCCAGGAAGTCTAGTTTGTTCCCCTTGGGAAGGTATAAGAGTACCCCATTGGAGAGGCTACCCATCCTGCCGATACCCTGGCAGACCGTGACATTCAGGTATCTGGGCGTAAACATTTACCATAGGATAGAGACGGAGCACAAACACAATACAGAGAAAGCAATTAAGGGAATTAAAAATAGCACGGCTTTCTGGTCTAGATTACCCCTAGCCATGATGGGGAGAGCTGCTCTGCTCAAAATGGTGGTTTTGCCCAGACACTTGCATTTTTTTTGTGAATGTCCCGTACTTGATCCCCAGACGCTTTTTTGTGAGACTTCATGGCATGTGCAGGGGCTTCATATGGGGCAACTCCAGCAATAGGGTGTCCCTGTGGAAACTACAGAACACGTGATAAGGGGGGCATAAACGTGCCGAATTTTGAATTGTTTTACTTGGCGGGACAGCTGCTGTATGTGGCTAGATGGTTGTCTGCACAGGACCCGGCAGAAGCTAGGCTTTTTCAAGGTGATTCAGCTCCATACTTTCTAAAAGAGACAGTGTGGCTGCATAAAACTAAAATTGCGGGGATGGGGAGACTATTGGAGCTGGGCTGGGAAGTTTGGCGCCGAGCATGGAGAACTGTGGGCGACCCAGATCCGCTTTCTCAGCAGGTCCCGCTAGTGGTGCTATGCGGGGCAGACTACCAACTGTTCAAAGGGGTCCGCAGATACTGGGAACCGGTGGGCCTAGCTACCCTCAGAGATATATGGCAGGAAGGAGAGGCATTGGAATTTCAGAGGCTGCTGGAGGAGACGGGGGTGCATAGAGGCCAATACATTACTTATACCAGGCTCTTGAAGTGGGTGAGGGAGAGGTGGCCTGAGACGGTGCTAGCGGAAGAACCTGGTACCACCCTGGAAATGATGTATGATGCTCGGAGGGTGGGCATGAAATATCTAGGATATATGAGCTCCTGAGTGCAAAGGCAGGGAAGGAGCTGCTCCAACTGAGACATGACTAGGAGGAGGAGGACCCATGACAGAGGGACAATGGGACAGAACTCAAAGGTACCATAGAAGGGTGTCCTGGAATGCGAGACTCCAGCAGTTCATTTGTATGTCACCCACAGAGTTTATTTGACCCCCGGAAGAATAGCCAGGTTTGGAGGCTCGGCTATACAGAAATGCCCCAGATGTGGGGAGGAGGAAGCAGGGCTGCTGCACATGTTCTGGGTTTGCCCTGAGGTGCAGAGATTCTGGGAAGAAATGAAGACGAGAATGGCCAGTGGGGGAGTGGTGCTTGACGCAAGGTCTGCTTGGGCATGCATGCTTGGGAGTTTTCCCAGGCCACGTAATTCAAAGCATATCAGCAAGATGAAGGACCTGGCCTATAGCTTGGCCAAGCGTAGAATTGCAATTGTTGGGAAGCTGCCTAGAGGCCTAGAGTGGATACATGGTGGGCGGACCTCTTGAGATGGGCAGAAGCAGAAACTACAGTATGGTTTGAAGCTGTCACTAGCGGGGAGAGGAGGAAGCGGGCCCCCTGATAGCCTGGAGGCAAGTGGTGAACTCAATGGCAAACCCCCACCAGGTCAATCATGAAACAGAAGACTCTGACGAGTCGACAAGCACGGAGATTCCTGAAAATGCTCATGTAGATGGCACGGATGAGACGGCTCGAGTTTGTGTGGAGGGAGGTGGGAGGACGGAGGATAACACTGTATAATGTGATGGTTTGATATCGACTATGAACGTCCTAAAAGGTTGTAATATTTGGTGTGTTTGTTTAAAATAATTGTTTTAAAAAAAAAAGCCTCCACTGCACTTGCACATAATTTGATTGCATTTTAGTTAGACTCTGACTCCTAGTTCACTATAACTGGGGTGGCCTCATAAAATCTTCCCATCGTTGATTTTAGAAATCTGTCTTAACAGTGGGGTATCTTGATTCTCAGCCCGAAGTGAGATAGGTGGATTCTCTCACCCCCTTGTAGGGTATCTTGGCTTGTACCGCGTAGGTTTCTTGGTGGCAGTACTCATCTGGGGAGGCGGTTCCCTCTGCCTGGTGCAGAACCCTGACTGACTTCTACCTGGTCCTCTGTCTCGCTTTTTGCGTCTATTACCCCCCCACTGGTACCCCACTTTTGGTACGGATGTTTCGAGGGGATTGGGTCCTCTGACGTATTCCATATCTGACAGGTAATGTCCACAGCTGTGCTGCTTCGGAAAATCTTTGGCGTCTGCGTCCTGCGTCGATGACGTCGATGCGCCGTCCCCGAGGACGACCTCCGACGGCCGACGTCACCCGATGTGATAAGTAGGACGCACGACGCCCATAGCCTCAGTTCCGTTTTTTCCGCCAACGTGTTCGCTTCGTGAATCTCGGTACGCCTCGACTCGTTGTAGTTTGCCGTTTTCTGTTCTCGGTTCGTTGAACCTGTTCGGTTGGTTGTGAAGACCTGTTAGTGGCTATGTCTTATCTTCGACCCCGCGTCCGGGCTTCAAGAACAGCGGGGACTGTGGGTCAAAGATGTCAGTCACGGACTCACATGACGCCTGCCTCTGGTGCCTCGGGGAGGCCCACAATACAGACGACTGTGTCGACTGCCAGTCGCTCACTGCAAAGGCCTTGCTGGAACGCAAGAAGAAGCTGTCGGTAGGCCAGTTGTCTAAGCCCCGGAAGTCGAGGTCTGCGGGGCTTTCGACCGATGACTCGAGGGGTGGCTCTCCGCGTCGGAAGTCCGGTGGGTCTCCTTCCAGGAGTCTGTCTCGCCACTCCTCCGCCTCTTCTAGGCATTCCAGGAAGTGCCGGCATAGGTCGCCTTCCCCGTCCTCTTCCGAAGACTCCGCCCGTCGCTTATCCCTCCATGCAAGCGACACCGGAGGAATGGGCTTCCTTCGGGAAGCCGATGCTAGCGATTCTGGAATCGCAGGGCACCGGTCCGTCCGTGCCTCCGAGTGGGGTCTGTCGGCACCGGTCGAGAGACACCGCCCGTATGCCTTCGGGCTCGGGTGGTCGGCACGGCTCGCGGGAGAGGTCACGCTCGGACAAGGGTAGCCGTTCTCGCCATGCCCGTTCAGGTCCCGGTCCTCGATGCGCTCGAGACCGCGTGATCCTGTGCTGTCTCCGAAGAAGACGTCGACGCCTGTGGCGCCGAGGGTCGTCGACAATTTCTCTGAGGTTCCGTCTCCGAGGGGGTCGTCGACGCCATCGGCGCCCAGGTTGTCGAGAGACGCGCTCTGAGCTCCGGCTTAGAGGACTGTCGCCGATGCTGGTGGCGCTGCAGCTGTTGTGGCCGATTTGCTCGGCGCCGACTCGTTCTGCGCCCTCGACGCCTTTTCTGTCGACGCCGGCGCCTTTTCAAGGCAGTGGTGTCGGAGGGGCCCCGTAGCACAGGGTTTGCCCCTAGAAAGGCTATGGCTAAGGTCCGGCACTGCTTTGGTCCGCAGAGGTCTTAATCTCCCCACCTGGAGTACATTTCAGAGGGTGATGAAGGCTCTGGCGGCCTGGTTACGGTTCCAGATGACCTTATCTCGGGGCCATAGAGAGTTTGATGACCTGAGGCAGTCGCTGCATGCCAGTGGACTGGACACCTCTCCGGAGGTGGAGTTTTGTCGGCCGGAGCCTGGCACTCATGCCGATTCTTCATATCGGCGCCTTATGTCTCGGGTTACCGAGTACTTGGGTTGGTCAGCTCCCCAGGGGAGTTTGTTCAGGATGATCTCACGGACATCCTTGATCTCGGTCCACCCACTGACCCGGTTTTGCCTTTTCATATGGCTCTGCAGAGAAGGGTGGTGGCGGCTTGGACTGCTCCGGAGAGTCTCCCGGCAGTGGGCAAGTCTTTGTCGCGAAAATACCATCCAGCCAGTAGCGACCCCTGCTACTTGTCTAGGCACCCCACCCCGGAGAGTTTGGTGGTGCAGGTGGCTACGGCCCCGGCAAAGCAGGCGTCGTATCCTACCATCCCTCCGGATAGGGACGACAAACGTTTTGACGGCTGGGCGAAGAAACTGTTTTCTTCGGGGGGTATGGCGCTTCAGGCGGCCAACTCCATGTGTGCCTTGTCTCGTTTCACACACACTCTGTGGAACTGTGTTGCATTAGTGGCTGATCATATTCCCGAAGGGGACGAACGGGATGGTTTCCTTGCTATGGTTCAGGATGGCAAGGATGCTATGTGTGAGGCCGTTCAGTCGGGTTTGGACTTGGCGGATTGTGTCAGCCGGTCCATGGCGGCGAGCACCGTAATGCGCAGGTTTGCGTGGTTGCAGAAGTCTGGGTTTGCTCCTGATGTGCAATCCCGGCTCCTCAACATGCCTTTTGACGGTGAACACCTTTTTGGCAGCAAGGCTGACGAGAGCCTTGAGAGGTTGCAGACCTCCAAAGCTGCAGCGAAATCGTTGGGTACTGCAGTTCACCAACCTCCGCCTTTTCGTCCTAGGGGACAGCAATGGAGGGGAGGTTCCTTTCGCGATTACTCGTCCTCCAGTAAAGCGAGAGGAGCTAGCAGTCAAAGAGGCCATCGTAAGAGTGCCACAGGTGGAAACAAAGGTACTCGAGGTGCCAAGGCCGCTCTGGCAGTTTCCTCTTTGCCCTCAGGCAACGCCGCAGCCGCTACCACTCAGTCATGAGGCCAGGTCCCATGGTTCGCCAGTTGGGGGAAGGCTGGCGCAGCATCTTGTAGAGTGGCAAGCCATTACTTCGGATGTGTGGGTTCTCGTGATCATAACCCACGGCTACTGTCTTCCTTTTCGGCAGAGGCCTCATGACAATCCACCAGGGAACCTCTCTTTGAAGCGTCCAGATCCGCTCCTTGTGCAGGAAATTCAAAGCCCTGCTGGAGAAAGGCGCCATAGAACTGGTGCCTGTAGCGGAGAGGAACAAGGGATGGTATTCCCCTTATTTTTTTGATTTCAAAGAAAGACGGGGGATTGAGACCCATCATGGACTTGCGCCGTTTGAACAAACTCCTCAGGAAGGACAAGTTCAAGATGGTGATTCTTTCTCAAGTCCTCCAGGCCCTTCAACTTCAGGAATGGTTGGTGTCTCTCGACCTCAAGGATGCTTACTTCCATGTGCCGATCCATCCCAAGCACAAGAAGTAGCTGAGGTTTGCGGTTGGCGACTCGCACTTTCAGTTTCGGGTCCTGCCGTTCGGATTGACCTCCGCCCCGAGGGTTTTCACCAAGCTCATGGTGGTGGTGGCAGCGCATCTCAGGAAAGGGGGCGTCTACCCCTACCTGGACGATTGGTTGATCAGGGGGAGCTCTCCCGAGCAAGTCCTGGATCATCTGTCCGTCACCGGCCACTCCCTTCACAGGCTGGGCTTCTCCCTCAATTTAAAGAAGTCCCATTTGACACCAACGCAGCGGCTCCAGTACATCGGAGCAGTGCTCGACATGTCCCTGGGGCAGTGTTTTCCTCCTCAGGTGAGGGCTCTTCACATTCAGCAGATGGTGCACAAGTTTCAGTTTGCCCAGAATCTCCCAGCGTCGGAGTTCTTGAGACTGCTCGGCCTCATGGCATCCTGCATTCTTCTGGTGCCAGAGGCTCGGCTGCGGATGAGATCTTTGCAGTGGGCACTCAAGCTCCAGTGGTCTGTCCTCCGGCAGGCTGTCGGACCCTGTTCAGGTGCCGCCCTCGGTAGCCCGGGACCTTCTGTGATGGGCCGTCGAGGGCAATCTGATTAAGGGGGCCCCATTTTGGCTGCCCTGACCGGAGGTGACGATCGTGACGGACGCATCCCTCACGGGATGGGGAGCTCATGCCAACGAGTTGACAGTCAGCAGTCGTTGATCTCTGTCGGAGTCCAGACTCCATATCAATCTGTTGGAGCTGAGGGCCGTCAGGCTAGCCCTGAAGGCTTTTCTGCCGACTGTGCGCGGGAAGAGTGTCCTGATTCTGACGGACAACACGGTGGCCATGCACTACCTCAACAAAAAGGGGTGGGCAAGGTCACTTCCGCTGTGCAGGGAGGCGATGCAACTCGAGTTCTGGGCCATCCAGCAGGAGGTTTCGATCTCGGCGGTTCATCTGGCCGGAGACGACAACAAGACGGCGGACGCTCTGAGCAGGCAGAGCACCAGCTCTCACAAGTGGGAGCTGGTTCAGGAGATTCTCCTGGAGATCTTCGCCCTTTGGGGGACCCCTGAAGTGGATCTCTTCGCCTCCATTGTCAACCGGAAGTGCGAAAGGTTTTGCTTGCGGGAATTTCCTCCAAAAGGAGCCTTGGGAGACGCGTTCGTGGTGGAGTGGTCATTCCCACTGCTGTACGTGTTTCCTCCTGTCCCCGTCATCCCGCAAGTGCTGCGGAGGTTACGGAGGTTTGGTTCCCTGATGATCCTCATTGCTCCGGCGTGGGCCCGGAGGACGTGGTACCCGGACCTTCTAGACTTGTCCATCTGCCCTCCACGTCGTCTTCCCTACCGAGACAATCTGCTCTCACGGGAGGGGAGTCAGTTTCTCCATCCAGAGGTCGGATCCCTCAATCTTCATGCTTGGCTTCTGAAAGGTTGAGGTATAAGGGTTGGGACCTCCCTGAAGACGTGATGGAGGTGTTGCTCTCGGCCAGGCGGCCGGCAACTAAGTCTCTGTACCGTTGCCATTGGAGAAAGTTCTGCGACTGGTGCAGAGTTCAGAATGTGGATCCTTTTTGAATGCGATATTCCCATGGTTTTGTCTTTTTTGCTTTCTTTGACCCACAGGGGCTTGCAAGTGGGGACCATTAAAGGTTACCTGGCGGCGCTGTCTATATTTAAGCGCTCGTCTGAAGAGTGTTCCTATTTTAAGATTCCTTTTAATTTCAGTTTTTGAAAGGGCTCACTAATGTATTCCCTCACCTTTTTTGGTGCCAGGTTGGGATTTGAACCTTGTTCTTAAGTTTCTTATGGGTGCTCCGTTTGAGCCTTTACATTCTTGCCCTTTGAGGCTGTTGACTCTGAAAACTGTGTTTTTGGTTGCGGTTACTTCCGCTCGCAGAGTGAGTGAGTTACAGGCATTTTCAGTTAAGCCACCCTTCACTATGTTTCACAAGGACAGGATTGTCCTTGGAGTTCGTCCTTCTTTTCTTCTGAAGGTGGTTTCGGATTTTCATTTGAGCCAGAAGGATGTTCTTCCGGCGTTCTTTCCTCCTCCAAATCCTGGTAAGGAAGAGGAGAGGCTCCATAGGCTTGATCCTAGGAGAGCTTTGAGCTTTTATATCTCGCACATGTCCCGGTCAGAGTGGACGATAAACTTTTCATTGGTTACGCTGGAAAGCGTTTGGGACAAGCTGTGACGAAACAGACTTTGTCTCGTTGGATTATTTTAGCTATCTCCGAGTGTTACCGCTTGGCGGGTAAGGACCCTCCGGCTGGCTTGCGGGCCCATTCTACCAGAGGAGTGGCTGTGTCTACTGCCCTGCAGAGGGGAGTTCCTATTTGTCACATCTGTGATGCAGCCACCTGGGCTTAGGTACATACTTTTGTACGTCACTATTCCCTCAATTCCATCAGAGGGCAAGATCTGGCCTTTTGGCAAGACAGTTCTCTATTCCGCAATTTGATTTGGCATGCGAAATTGTATTCTAAATTCTTTCCCACCTCCTTGCCTGGTACTGCTTTGGGAGTCTGTCATAGATATGGAATACGTCGGAGGACCCAATCCCCTCGAAGAACAAGTTACTTTCTTACCTGGTAACGTTCTTTCGATGGGATGGTCCGACGACGTATTCCATATCGCTCCCTCCCTGCCTTCCCCGCTGCAGAATTTTCTGTGCGATTGCAGCATGCGTTCCGCAAGGCCTTGTGTGTCTGACTGGCAGAAAACTGATGGCACACGTTCTGGGAAAAAACTATAACTGAGGCTATGGGCGTCGTGCGTCCTACTTATCACATCGGGTGACGTCGGCTGTCGGAGGAGGTCCTCGGGGACTGGGCATCGACGCAGACGCCAAAGATTTTCCGAAGCAGCACAGCTGTGGACATTACCTGCCATAGATATGGAATATGTCGTCGGACCATCCCATCGAAAGAATGCTACCAGACGGGTTTCTTAGCCAACACAGGCGCAAGCAACACAAATCCTCCCACAAGGAGTTTTTCCAGTTCGCCTACCAGGCACCAGCCTCGGAGGGCAAAAAGTTGTGACAGTCCTCCAGATCATGAGTCTCTGGTGGGAGGAGGGGGGGTCTTCGGGTGGGGGATGGCAGGTTACCCTGCACTACAATTCATGGCAGGCGTGGTTTGCGGACCCATGGTTCTGATGCTTGGTAATCTGCTTAGAATCACATGCTGTGCATATAGTCCGACATCTAGTGGTAACTGCTGAGTATTGCATCTCGTCTTTCGAGGATCGAAAGGGGACATCGACATGGGCGTGCCTGTAACACCATCCCTGACGTGTAGTGTACCCAAAATCCCTTGCACGTCGAGGTTCCTCTGATTGTTTTTTTCCGCCCAGCTAGCTGGTCACCTTATGCGGAGCTCTTGCCAAATTGCAATAATGTTATATTGCCCGACCTCTGGTCATATTTCTATTATCGTCCCCTTCTTGACGATTGTTTCCTGACCCACTGCCGAAGACCGTGACCGTGAAAGAAAGCTCTTCGACAGTTGGGGCTCCGGTAGACACTGTCGACCATGTGGCTGGGCCTTCTGGCTGTCCTATACAGTAGGGAGAGTTAGGTCTGGGGGGTTTTCTATTTTCAAGAATGTCTTTCCTTCTCCCCTCTTTTTGTCCCTTTGGTTTTGTTGTAGCTTTTAAATTCCTGAGCTTTGTACAGGACTCAATTTAAATTTTGCTCTTCCTGTAAGGGATAGTTTCCATGGAAAGACGAGCGCCAGCGGTGCAATAAGTGTCATCCCCTCAATCACTACGAGGCATCATGTAAGCTCCTACGTCCTAAGACTATTAAGGAGCATCGAGTATAGTGATGGGCTGCCTACGCTCTGTCGCCTGTCGAGGGTAGCTCCCTCGCAGCCGCTGAGTGTGATGAGATGAGTGACGACAAAGCCTAATTTCGGACACCATTGACCTTGCATCGGAGCACTCACTCCACGACGTCCGTCCCGCTAGGCATGACGTGAGTTGAAGCGATCTAAGGCACCAACGGGTATGTCAGTTATTTCGACGGCACCCGCCGATTCACAAGACCGGCAGCCCTCCCCACAACCGAAGCAGCAACATGCGTCTGGGCATTCTAAAAAGGGCGACAGCACCAAAACCACATGGCCGTCGCGATTCTTCAGAAGAGGGCGCCGACGCCGCTTAAGGCCCCGGTTGCGTGGACATCCATTGTCCAACCGCTTACAAAGTCCAAACACCTCCCAGTAATGCTGAACATCAGTGAGAGTCTTGCTAAAATCGTTTCGGCGGCTAAACAGAAAGACAAGTCTAAAGACGCGTCGAAAGATGCGTCCAAGCGCCCGGAGGGACGGAAAGATTACTCTGAGAGTCCTCTCTTTATCTAAGGTTCTGGTTGAGAAGTCTCGACCTTCTAGGGAGGAGGATCATCAGGAAGTGCCCTTTCCTCCTCTACGCTCCTCTGGCTCCTCATCATGGACCAGAGAGAAGTTTGAAGGTTGCATTAACAGGCTGGAAAAGTTTGTAGACTTTTCTGAAAGATTTGCTCCAAAGAGTCCTCATGAAGACGGCCTTTGTGCACCAATGGCTAAGTTCCAGAGGACCTCTGACCTACTTCATGAAGGTTTTTGACCTTACTGAAGGAGTTACTATTGACCCATACCTACAGGAGGATGATCCCTTTGCTGATCCTGCTGATCACACCCCGGGATGGGCGATGACGACCAGCCGCTAGATAACCCACCTTGGCTGTCCCCTACCCATGGACTTGCCCCCCTCCCCACCATTACATCAGGCATCACTTGTTGATGACCAGATGGCGTTTAACGCCATCTTAATGAAGGCATCTGAACACTTCCAAATTGCCACGCGGGAGGCAGTGCCAGATTCAGATTTTGTTGAAGACATTTTAAGGGAGAAACCTCCTTCCAGTCAGGCTTTCCCATTAATTCTATTAAAAGATGCATTGCTCCTTCTTTATTAACGCTCTCACAAACCAGGGCTATTAATCCATGGGTGGAAAAGCTGTATCACCCTTCCCCTACTGACCCCCCCCCCCCCTTTACATTAGGGGGCATGCCACCCCGGATTCTCTGGTGATCATGATCACCAGGAAGAGGGCAGGTATCCCCTTGTCCACAGGCGAGGCACCACCTGACAAATGATGTAAGAAATAGTACGCTCTGGGAAAAAATCACTACTGCGGCAGCATACTACACCCGCATAGCCAACAACACTACGCTGTTGGCCAGCTACTTGCAGGTTCAATGGAACCTGCTGCAGGAGGGCCTAGAAGAGGACCCTGAACCAGTGTGTACTTGCCTGCTTACAATTGTATCTGAGGGTAAGCAGGTGAATCACAACTTTCTCACAAATAGTTCAGACGCTGCAGAGACAGCGGGAAGGACTTTAGCCCAGTGTACCTTGCTAAAACGTCATGCCTGGTTGAAGAACTCTGGGTTCAAATCTGAGACTCAGGCGGCATTAATCAACAAACCGGTTGAGGACTCCAACCTCTTCGGCAAGGCCATTGATGAGGTGCTGGAAACGGCAAAAAAGGAACACAAGACATTGAAAACATATAACCAAATTACTCAAAGACCCTTTCAACAGAGAGGTGGAGGTTCTCGCTGCTCCTTTCGTGGGCAGTCCTACTCTCGCTCTCCTTACAACCAATATGGTTCTGGGAACAATTGGTCCTCAGAACAGGGGTTTGCCTCTAACCCCTATCCACTTAGGGGACAATGCTGTTGGAAAAGAAGGGGTTGTAATGCCACCCCCAGAGGCTCCCCGTCCTCCAGTCAGAAATTACTTTCTGATCCGGGTCCCCTCCCATGCCTCACTGATCGGGGGACGTATAACATCATTCCTACATGCATGGGAGGGGATTACAACAGACTGGTGGGTGCTCAAGACAGATGCCCACAGTTACTGCATCGAGTTCAGCCGACCACCTCGATTCAGACCTCTGAGATCAAGACTCCTAACACCAGAACACCTGAGGATCCTGCTGCAAGAGGTCGAGATCCTGCAGGAGAAGGGCGCTATCAGTCGTCCCTCTTCTACAGGTAAACAAGGGTATTTATTGAGTGTACTTCCTTGTACCCAAAAAGGATCTCACCATGCGCCCTGTACTAGACTTGAGCCCAGCGAACAAATTTGTCACACCTCAGATGTTTCGTATGGTAACACTGCAAGAGGTAATTAATCTGCTGACGCAGGGTGATTACATGGCAACATTGGACATGAAAGATGCATACTTTCATATTTCAATGTTGCCGGCACACAGGAAATATATAAGGTTCATGATGGAGGACAAGTGCTACCAATGCAAGGTCCTTCCCTTCAGCATTGCCTCAGGCCCTAGGGTGTTTACAAAGATGCTGGCAGTGGCAGCAGCACACCTGCGCAGGCAATCCATCTCAATTTATCTTTCCCTCGACGACTGGCTCATAACAGGGGATTCCTACGGTACATGTCTGTTGAATACCCAAAAGGCGATAGCCTCTTATTCAGTCTAGGATTCTCCATAAATGAGAAGTCCAGCCTAGACCCCAGCCACGTCAAGCAGTTTCTGGGAGCCCTAATTCAGACAGAAGACTGCCTCAGTTCCCCTCCAAAGAGAGGCTCCAAAACATGATGTTTCAGATCCCTCAGTATGTAGCCAGTCGAGAGGTGACGGTACGCAAGGCAATGCGACTGTAAGGAATGACGGCATCATGCATTTACTTGGTTTCTCACAAACGTTTGCACATGCGTCCCATGCAAGAGTGGCTCAACAGCCAGTGGTGTCGGGCCAGCGGACAATGGGACGATCTAGTGGTTGGCTCGGCAGCCCTCATTCTCTCTGCAGTGGTGGTCGAGGGAAAACCTTCACCACCCCCGCAGTAGAAGCCACTCACGACGGACGCATCTCTCACTGGGTGGGGGGGGTGTCGCCTCCAACAGACGGCACACAGCGTTTGGTCCCCAGCAGTAGCGTCCAACCACATAAACCTGTTTGAGCTGTTAGCAGTGTTAAAAGCACTGAAGGCCTTTCAAACACAGTTGCAGTCGGAGATGTCCTGATCCTCAGACAGCACCATGGCCATCTACTACCTGAACAAGCAGTGTGGCACTCTCTCCAGGGCTATCCAAACTGTTCCAGAACATTTATAAATGGGCTCTCAGACACAAGATGTTCCTGTTGTCTCAACACATTCCAAGGGAACTCAATCTTCTAGCGGACGTGCTCAGCCGAGACTTCCCACTGCCCCTAGAGTACGAATGGCGACTACACAAAGTCTCCAACATCTTTGCAGAATGGGGGTTCCCAGAGATCGACTTTTCGCAGCTAGCGAACGCACAATGCAAAGACTACTCCTCCAGGTACCCTCCGGACCGATCCAAGGGGAACGGTCTCTGGATAATATAGTCAGGGAGATTTGTTTACGCCCTCCCCCCCCCTTCCGGCACCCTCCAACTCCTCTACTCAACAAGACCGTGCATAAGATGCACCAGGAACCAGTCACCATGATATTGGTGGCCCCGATATCGGCCTGCCAACCCTGATTCACCCATCTGATGGAGATGTCTCTCTCCTCCGATGAAACTTCCTTGCCCATACAACATGTTATCTGAGGATACGGGTGGGGAAAAATACATCCATGCCCTCAAACTTTGAATTAGTGGCCTGGCTCCTGAAGTCAATGTTCGGGCACCTCCAACTTCCTCAGAGATGAATGGACATACTTGGAGAAGCAAGAAAGCCTTACACCAGACATTGCTACTCCAATAAATGGAAACACTTCGTCATCTGGTGCTATTCAAAGAGCATCAATCCCATTAACTGCTTACCTACCCATATTGTGTTATACCTGACTCACTTACTAGACTCAGCCCTGGTTTTTAATTCCCTGAAGGTTCACTGAGCTCCACTCTCAGCCTACACTATGTCCCAACAGGTGTCATGGTGGAATATCCTAGTTGAGGCTTTTATGAAAGGGGTGAAAATAATTAATCCCTCCCATTTCTAACCAGGCTTCCGGATGGGACTTAAATGTGGTATTAACCAGATTTATGGGTCTTGCCTATGCATAAGGCAAGTCTCCAAGCCCTTACAAGACCGCCTTCTTAGTGGCAGTCATTAATGAGTCAGTGAACTTCAGGCCCTTCCAATTCTAGAGCCATTTGTTACAATTCAGAGAAGGTGGTTCTGTGCACTCGCCCTCGGTTTGCGCTCACATTTATTAAGTTCCATGTGAACCAGTCTATAGAACTGCCAATTCGAATGGATTGTGTCCTCCAACGTATTCCTCATCTTAGATGTATTCCATCCAGCTTTGCTGCTCTTCGGAAATGTTTTTGGCAGAGGGCGCCGTGCGTCGATGTCGAGTCGATAGTCCCTCGAGGGCCTCCGTCGAGGGTGACGTCATTGGGTGTATAAGTAGCATGCGCGGCGCCCGTTGGCCTCAGTTCCGTTTTTCCGCAGTACGTTGCTTCGGACATTCGGCATGCCTCGAGTTCTGTCAGGAAATATAATATTATGAGAAGAAGTCGTGTCCTCGTCATCGACGCCGACCACGACCCCGAGATCGGGTATTAAGAAATGCAAGTCGTGCGGCTCAAAAATGTCGATCACGGACCCGCACCGCGAGTGTTTGTGATGTCTCGGGGAAGGCCACGACATGGAGGCCTGTTCGAAGTGTCAGGCGATGACGGGAAAGGCCTTGCGAGAAAGGAGAGGAAAGCTACAGGTAGGTCGGAAGGATCGGAAAGCCTCTAGCGTCGAGTCGAGACCCCATGGGGAAAAATCTCCTCGACGCGAAAGGCATAGATCCAGATCTCAAAGCGATTCTCATCGCTCGGCTTTATCGAAGAAACGACACCATAGATCTCCCTCTACCTCGTCAGACGAGTCTCCGAAAATGAAATGCCCCACAAAACATTCGTCTTCCGAAGAGTGGGAAGCATTTAGGGTCAAAATGATGGAGGTGTTTGAGAAAGCAAAGCCTCGGTGCGCTCCTTCTTCGGAAGCCGGCCAGGAGCGTCATCGCTCCGACACTCGTGCGCCCTCGAGCCCGGGTGATCATTAAAGGAAGGATAGAGAACCTTCCAGGACGCCAAGCGAAAAACACGAGTCCAGTCGAACGCTCGAGGTCACCGACGCCGTCCGAGACCTTCCACACCTCGAAGGGAAAACTGTTGAAGGCTGCCTCGATGCCCTCGAAGCAGACCCTGTCGACGACCACGATGTCATTGCCGTCGATGCCTTTATCGACGTCGACGCCAAAAACTTTGGCGCCAAAGGCTCCAACCAAGCCAGGGCAGCTAGAAAAGGAGAAAACTAACCTGCATCTTCTTCTAGATCTAGTATTCCTCCTCCTCCTCTCCCTGAGGTGGTTTTCAAGCCTCTCCCTAGGAAGGAGTTTTTCAAATCCTTGACCTCAATTTTTGATGATCAGGAGAGATCCGAAGAGGAAGATGTACCTTTTGGGTTGGAATATGGCACCAAAAATGTCCCAGAATGCTTCATATCGGAAGAAAGCAGAATGAAGGATTTGGTGGAGTCATTACATAACGCAAGTGGCATTGACGCCTCTCCTGAGAATTATTTTGGTAGACCAGATCAAGGTGAGCATGCCAGTTCATCTTATCGTCCATTAATGACAAAGGTGGTAGACTACTTGGGATGGGCTAAACCAACAGCCCAATTCAACCAGGACGATTTGACAGACATATTGGACCATGGTCCCACTGAAGACCCAGTTTTACCTTTTCATGTAGCCTTACAAAACAGGGTAGCCAAGAATTGGGAAACTCCGGATTCTATTCCTCCGGTGAATAAATCCCTAGCATCAAAATACCACCCAGCCAGTAGCGACCCGCGCTATCTGTCAAAACCTCCAACAGGCAGCCACAGCTTCCAACAAACTTGCGTACCCGTCTATCCCTCCAGACAGGGACGATAAGCGTGTGGATGGCTGGGCACGGAAGGTATTTTCAGCTGGGAGCATGGCATTCAAATCTGCCAGCTCCACATGTGCCTTGGCAAAATTTTCGTACACTCTGTGGGAGTGCATCGCAATGGCGGCGGAGCACATACCAGAAGGGGAAGAAAGGGAAGGTTTCCTAGCCATCGTTAGAGAGGGAAAGGAGGCCATGCAGGAATCCCTTCAATCTGAATTGGACACTGTGGATAGTGTAAGCAGGTCCATGGGCACTAGCACGGTAATGTGCAGGTTTGCGTGGTTACGGAAGTCGGGTTTTGCACCGGACGTACAGAACCGATCCTGAACATGCCTTTTGACGGGTCTCACCTTTTTGGCAACAAGGCTGACTAGAGCCTTGAGAGGTTGCAGACCTCAATCAGCGGCCAAATATTTAGGAGCTGCTATTAGGCAACCTCATCCTTTTTGTGCACAAGGACAATCATGGAGGGGACGATCCTATCGTTGTTATACCTCATACGGGAAGACGAGAGGAATGGCCAGTCAAAGGGGCCAAAGAAAAGCCACTTGTGGTGGACGAGGAAAGCGTGCTAAGCCAGCTCCAGCTGCAGCCTCTTTGCCATCAGCGGCTGCAACATCCGCCACAAAACCGCTTTGAGGACTTGCACAACAAAACACCTGTAGGAGGCAGGCTGTCGCAGCATCTGCAAGAATGGCGAGCCATTACTTCAGATGTTTGGGCTTTAGAAGTAATAGCCCAAGGCTATTGCCTTCCTTTTCTAAAGCAACCTCAAAGCAATCCACCAGGGAGACACCAATTGAAGCTTTCAAATCCGCTCCTACAGCAGGAAGTTCTAACCCTGCTGGAGTAAGGTGCCATAGAACCAGTACCCGCAGCGGAGAGGAACAAGGGTTGGTTCTGCCTGTATTTTTTGATCCCCAAAAAGGACGGAGGACTGAGACCCATCTTGGATTTAAGAAGCTTGAACAAGTTCCTCAGGAAGGACAAGTTCAAGATGGTTGCTCTTTCTCAGATCCTTCAGGCCCTTCAACTCCAGGACTGGTTGGTGTCATTGGACCTCTAAGATGCTTATTTTCATGTGCCGATTCATCTCAAGCACAGAAAATACCGGAGGTTCGTTGTTGGCGACGGCACTGGCACTGGCACGGCCAGGCACGGCTCAGGCACTGCTATGGGGACGTCCCACTCCGGCGACAAAGATGAACATTGAAACAGCACTAACACACAGCCCCAAGTCAATCTTCGGCCAAGTCGAAGAAGACTATCGCCCATGTGTACACTGGAAGCTCCGGCGGCACCCACCGACCGTCGGATCGGCAGTCCTCCCTGCAGCCGCATATGCGCCTAGCCATCAAAAACAAAGGGCGCTAACCCTAATATACCAGATTCCGTTGAGATGCATCACATGAAGGCGTCCGACGACCAGGTACCGCGAAGACAATGCCCCGGCACCATCGAAAAAAGGCTGCCGGCGAAGACAATGCCCCGGCTCCGCCAAAAAAGCCTCCTTGAAATCGCAGGCTGAAACTGTGCTCCTCCCGTCTGCGGAGGACGTCGCCGACAGCTTTGCAAGGATTGTTTCCGCCGATTCTGAGATGGCAGCGAAGGGATTCTTCGAGGCCTAGGGAAAAGGCCAAGGATCCGTTGAGATCCAAGGATAGCCTAAGGGAGTACGGAACCCTTCCATAAGCCAAAAGAGAGGCACAGGGACGTCTCACCTCTGTCGGTCCCCCAGGAGGAGTTGTCTGAGGGCAATGAAGGGATGTCTTCGACGTTGAGACAAAAATCTCAATGTTTTACGACAGAGCGTTTTCAAGACCCTTTTCCACCTCCTTGGACTAGAGAGAAATTTGAAAACTGCATGGAAAGCTGGACAGGTTTGTTTCTCGTTTAGAACAACCCACACTAAAAAGACCACGGGATGAGAGCCTTCGGACCCTGTAGCAAAAGTCCCAAAGCTCTTTGACCCCTCTCTGGAAGAGGATATATACAACCATGACCTAACTGAAGACATTCCTGCAGGCACTCAGGATGAGGATCAATTCACCAACCCTGAGGACATGCATGATCCCATAGAGGGCTGGGAGGGGAACCCGGATATGGGTGACCCTCAACCATGGCAGTCTCCAGATCCACAAGATCCTGGTGCCCTGTCTTTGGATTCCCCCAGACCACCCCCACTAGACAAACCTCGCCAGTGGATGATCAATTGATGTTTAACATCCTGTTGCGTAAAACATCTGAACACTTTAAGATAGCCACAGATGAAGCTGTCCCTGAAGCTGACTTTGTGGAGGACATCGTCAAAGAAAAGCTGCCGGCCAGCCAAGGTATTCCTCTCCTTAATTCAATTAAGAAACGTCTGGCTCCCTCCTTAACACCTGCTCTCACAAGAGGTGTTAACTCAAGACTAGAAAAACTCTTTTGTCCTTCTCCCTTAGACCCTCTGTATAACAGAGGTCACTCCACCCCAGACTCTGGTGGTGAATACTACAAGAAAAGAGGGCAGGGGTCCCTCTGTCAACCGGCGAGGCACCCCTTGATAAGGAAGGTAAAAGACTTTACTCCCTTGGGAAGAGGGTCATGGCCGCAGCAGCAGTTTCCACACGTACTGCCAACACAACCTTATTGGCCAGCTACGCGGATGCTCAGTGGGCCTTACTACAAGAAGGCATACAGGAGGTTCCCGAACCACAACGTACTCCTCTCCTGACCACTGTCAGCAGACAGAACCAAAGCATACTTAAGAACACTTTGCATTCTGCCGAGACGGCTGGTCGATCCCTGGCTCAGGGCACACTCCTGAAGAGACATGCATGGCTACGGAACTCTGGATTCAAGCCAGAGACGCAAGCGTCACTTATAAATAAACCCGTGGAAGAATCCAACCTGTTTGGGAAAGCAGTCGATGAGGCCCTTGAGACCGCAAAAAAGGAGCTTGACACCCTAAAAAGCACTAGACCAAATTTCACACACTCTACAAGATGAGGATCTGGGTCCAGGCAGCTTTTTCGTGGCCAACGCTTCCCTCCCCAACAATACTCGTCGGGAAACAATTGGAACTCTCCACAGGGAACCAGCGCATACACCACCCCGTATCCCCAAAGGGATCAGCGTCGTGGAAAAGGAAGGGGCCGGAACCCTACCCCCAGAGGCTTTCTGGCCTCTGGTTCAAAATGACCCAAGGATTTGGGTCCCCTCCCATGCCTCCCCTGGTCGGGGGCCGGCTAACATCATTCCTTCAGGCATGGGAGGGGATAACTACAGACCAGTGGGTGCTAAAGACTGTGGCCCACGGGTACTATATAGAGTTCAACCGGTCTCCAACATTCATACCTCCATGAGCAAGACGACTGACACCAGACCCTCTTTGCATACTTCAGGAAGTCGAGACACTACAAGAGAAAGGAGGCCTAGAAATCACACCGGTCAAAAGGTATTTATTCAGTGTTCTTTCTTGTACCCAAAAAGAATCTAACTATACGCCCTGTTTTAGATCTGCGCCCAGCAAACAAATTTGTAAAGCCACAAGAGTTCTGCATGGTTCCTCTGCAGGCAGTAATTCCCCTGCTATCACAGGGGATTACATGGCAACACTGGACATGAAAGATGCATACTTTCATATTTCAATGTTGCCAGCTCACAGAAAATACCTGACATTTATGATAAAAGACGAGCATTATCAGTTTAAGGTACTACCTTTCGGCATAGCTTCTGCTCCAAGGGTATTTACAAAGGTACTAGCGGTGGCAGAAGCACATCTGCGCAAGCTATCCATCCCGGTCTATCCTTACCTCGACAACTGGCACATAACGGGACTCTTACGAAACATGTCTGTCAAATACCCAAAAGACGATAGATCTTTTATTCAGTCTGGGATTCTCTATCAACGAGAAAATATCCAGCCTAGTCCCCAATCAGGTCAAACAGTTCCTAGGGGCTCTAATTCGAACAAAGGACGGCCTTGTCTTCCCCTCCGAGAGGGTTCAAAACATGTTTCAAATCCCTCCTTATGTAGCCAGTCAAGCGGCGACGGTACGCAATGCTATGCGCTTGGTAGTAATGATGGCGTCATGTATCTACTTGGTTCCTCACGCGCGCTTGTGCACGCCCCCCTATGCAGAAGTGGCTCAACAGCCTGTGGTGTCAGGCCAGCAGACAGTGGGAGGATCTAGTGGTTGTCTCGCCAGCCCTCGGTCTCTCGCTGCAGTGGTGGTCGAGGGACAACCTCTTCAAGGGGAAATCCTTCACCACCCCTGCAGTGGGAGCCACTTTAACTACTGACTCGTCTCTCGCAGGATCTGGAGCTCACCTGCTTCAACAAACGGTGCACAGAGTTTTGTCGTCAGACATAGCATCCAACCACATAAACCTGTTAGAACAGTTGGCAATGTTCAAAGCACTAAAAGCTTTCCAGACACAACTGCAGGGGAAGACGGTCCTGATCCTCGCAGCACCACGGCCATGTATTACCTGAACAAACAAGGGGGCACTCGCTCTCCAGGGCTGTCCAAACTGTCCCATAACATTTGGAAGTGGGCTCTCAAACGCAACATGTTCCTGTTATCAAAACATGTTCCAGGGGAACTCCCATCTTCTAGCAGACGTACTCAGCAGAGATTTCCCGTTGCCCATGGAGCACGAATGGCGATTATACAGAGACATCGTCTCCAACATTTGCGCAGAATGGGGCTTCCCAGAGATCGTTTTGTTCGCAACTCTGGAGAACGCTCAATACCAAGATTACGCCCCTAGGCACCCCCAGAACTGTTCCAAGGGGGGGAATTGACTCTGGATAAGCTGGCAAGGGAAATTTGTTTACGCTTCCCCGCCCCCCCCCCCCCCCCCCCCAACTCCCCTTCTCAACAAGATAGTGCACAAGATGCACCAGGAACCAGTCACGATGATACTGGTGGCCTGCATGTGAGCCCGCCAACCCTGGTTCGCTCATCTGATGGAGATGTCCCGATCTCCTTCAGTCAAACCGCCTTGCCCGTTACAACATGTCGCAAGACAAAGGAGAGACGCTCACCCATGCCCGCAGACATTGAACTTAGCGGCCTGGCTCCTGAGGTAATAGAATTTGGGCACCTACAGCTCCTTCAGATTTATGGACATTCTCAGGGAGGCAAGAAAACTGAACACTAGATATTGCTATTCCATTAAATGGAAACGGTTTGTCATCTGGTGCACCTCAAAGAGCATTAACCTGATTAACTGCTCTCCCACACACATTGTTTTGTACCCAACTCCTCTACGTGACTCAGGCCTGGTCTTTAACTCTCTAAAGGTTCACTTACCTGCACTTTCAGCCTACACTACATCACAACAGAAATTACCAAGGTGGAAGATACCAGTTATTAAAGCTTTGATGGAGGGAGTGAAAAGAATTGGCCCTCCCATTTCTAACCCGGCTCACGTATGGGACCTAAACGTGGTGTTGACTAGGCTAATGGTGGCTCCTTTCGGGCCCATGCACAAAGCAAGTCTTGAAGATCTCACCTATAAGACTGTTTTTTTAACAGCTTACCTCCATTAGGAGAGTAAGTGAACTACAAGTGCTCTCAGTCCTAGATCCCTTTGTAACAGTTCACAAAGAGAGGTGGTTTCACGCACTCACCCTAGGTTCGCGTCTAAATGTATTTAAGTTCCATGTGAACCAATCTATAGAACTACCAACAATCTTTCCAAATCCTTCAAGCAAGGCAGAAAGAACCCTGCACACACCAGATGTACGCAGAGCTGTCCTGTTCTACATGGAAAGATCTCGACCACTAAGAAAGACTTATCAGTTTTTCATTTCAGTGGCGGCAGGAAGAGAAGGAGACAGTCTTCCAAATCCACTATCTCTAGGTGGATTGTCAAATGCATCACACTCTGCTGCAGTCTTGCTAAGATAGAGCTGCCCTTCAAGCACTCGAGGCACTGGGGCTTCCATAGCATTCATTGCAAATGTTCCCCTTGAGTCCATTTGCAAAGCGTCAACCTGGAGTTCTGTTCACACCTTTACAAAACACAATTGCCTAGACACACATTCTAGGTCTGTTTCTCAGGTGGGACAGGCAGTACTAAGACATCTTTTCATTACTGTTCCTTCTCACAACCTAACTCCAACTCCGGGTATGGCTCGCTAGTCTATGCACAGCATGTGATTCTAAGCAGATTAACAAACCTCAGAAGATATGCATTACTTACCGTAAAAGCATTTCTGATGGTTGTAACTGCTTAGATTCACATGCGCCACCCTTCCTCCCCGCTCGGATGGAAGGAACATAGACGTCTTACCACTTTCTCTTTTCTGTACTCGCTCATGATAGTCATAAGGCTCCCTCAGGGCAGAAAAAATAAAATTGGAGCAACCTTGACGCGTGAGGGATCTTGGGTACACTACACGTCACGTAGGGATAGTGTTACAGGCACGCCCATGTCAACGCCCGCTTTCAATTATCGAAAGACAAGATGCAATACTCCGAGGTTACCACTGGATGTCGGACCATATGCACTGCATGTGAATCTAAGGGATCTCTGATTTTTGGCGACGGCCGAAAACGCTGTTTTTTTTTTAACTCTTTAACCACATATATATGCGGGGGGACCTGTGGGGGGGGTCTTCCCCATTTTAATATTATACTCTAAACCCCCCCACATATATATATATATATATATGGTGTGGGTGAAAAAAAAGTCAGTGTTTTCGGCCGTCGCAATTCCCAGGTCAACATTTTTGTACAATTCCAATCTAAGCAGATACAACCATCAGAAATGCTTTTACGGTAAGTAATGCACATCTTCTGATGGTTATATCTGCTTGGATTCTCATGCGCCCACCTTTCGAGGGGATTGGGTCCTCCGACGTATTCCATATCTATGACAGGTAATCACCACAGCTGTGCTGCTTCGGAAACTTTTCCGGCGTCTGCGTCCTGCGTCGATGACGTAGATGCGCCGACGTCGAGGACCTCCTCCGACGTCATCCGATGTGATAAGTAGGACGCACGACGCCTGTAGCCTCAGTTCCGTTTTTTCCGCGAACGTGTTGCTTCGTGTTTCTCGGTTCTAAGCCTCGACTCTTTGGAGTTCTGTTCTTTCTGGTTCTTCGAACCTGTTCGTTTGTGTATTTCTTCGACGATGTCTTCCACTGCGTCGTCAACCCCGCGTCCGGGTTTTAAGAAGTGCGGGGAGTCCGGGTCCAAGATGTCGGTGACTGACTCGCACGACGCCTGCCTCTGGTGCCTCGGGGAGGCCCACGACACGGATGACTGTATCGACTGCCTGTCGCTCACGTCCAAGGCCTTGCGCGAGCGTAAGAAGAAATTGTCGGTAGGTCGGGTGTCCAAGCCCCGGAAGTCGGCGGGGCTTTCGACGGATGATTCGAGGGGTGACTCTCCGCGTCATCGTCGGAAGTCTCGTCGGTCTTCTTCTAGGAGTCGGTCTCGCCACTCCTCCGCCTCTTCGAGGCATTCTCGGAAGCGCCGACACCGGTCGCCTTCCAGGTCCTCTTCGGAGGACTCTGCCCGGCCCGTCGGTTACCCCTCTAGCCGTGCGACGCCGGAGGAATGGGCTTCCTTCGGGAAGAAGATGTTGGCGATTCTTGAGTCGCAGGGTACTCAACCGTCCGCGCCCCCGAGTGGGGTCGGCCGTGTGAGGTCGAGAGCCACCGCTCGCAAGAGTGGTCGGCGCGAGTCACGGGAGAGGTCCTGTTCGGACAAGGAGGCTCGTTCTCGCCGTACCCGTTCCAGGTCCCGGTCCTCGACGCGATAGAGACCGTGTGCACCTGTGATGTCTTCGAGGAAGACATCGACGGCTGTGGCGTCGAGGGCGTCGACAGGCTTTCTCGAGGCTCCGGCTCCGAGGAAGTCGTCGAAGCCGTCGACGATCAGGTCGTCGAGGGACACGCTCGGGGCTCCGGCTTCGAGGGCTGTGTCGACGCCACCGATACTGGAGGCGCTGCATCTGACGTCGACGCCGATTTGCTCGATGTCGACGCCGATCCTCTCGGCGCCGTTGCCGGTTTTCTCGACGGCGGCGCCGATTCGCTCGACGCCATCGACGCCTTTTGTGTCGGAGGTGCCCCGTGTCTCGGGTGTACCCCCTAGGAAGGCTCTGGCTAAGAGCAAGCACTCTCGGGTGCCTTCTTTTCGCCACCTGGAATATATTTCAGAGGCGGATGAGGATTCTGATGGCCTGGTTCCTCGTCAGGTGCCAGATGACATTGTCTCGGGCCATTGTCAGTTTGACGATTTGAGGCAGTCTCTGCATGATGCCAGTGGACTGGACACCTCTCCGGAGGTGGAATTTTGTCGGCCTGAGCCTGGCTCCCATGCCGATTCCTCTTACCGGCGCCTTATGGCTAGGGTTTCTGAGTATCTGGGATGGTCTGCTCCCCCAGGGGAGTTTGTGCAGGATGACCTGACGGACATCCTTGATGTTGGTCCCCCAACTGACCCGGTACTGCCGTTCCATTTGGCTTTACAGAGAAGGGTGGAGGCGGCTTGGACTGCTCCGGAGAGTCTCCCGGCGGTGGGCAAGTCCTTGTCGCGTAAATACTGTCCAGCCAGTAGCGACCCCTGCTACTTGACCAGGCACCCCACTCCTGAAAGTTTGGTGGTGCAGGCGGCCACGGCCCCGGCAAAGCAGGCGTCGTACCCTACCATCCCTCCTGATAGGGACGACAAGCGTTTTGATGGCTGGGCGAAGAAAGTGTTTTCTTCTGGTGGTATGGCGCTTCAGGCGGCCAACTCCATTTGTGCCTTGTCACGTTTCGCGCACACTCTGTGGAACTGTGTTGCGTTGGCGGCTGAACATATTCCCGAAGGGGATGAACGGGATGGTTTCCTTGCTATGGTCCAGGATGGTAAGGATGCCATGTGTGAGTCCGTTCAGTCGGGTCTGGACTTGGCTGATTGCGTCAGTAGGTCCATGGCGGCGAGCACCGTGATACGCAGGTTTGCGTGGTTGCGGAAGTCGGGGTTTGCTCCTGATGTGCAATCCCGGCTCCTCAACATGGCCTTTGACGGTGAACACCTTTTTGGCAGCAAGGCTGACGAGAGCCTTGAGAGAGGTTGCAGACCTCAAAAGCTGCAGCGAAGTCGTTGGGCGCTGCAGTTCGCCAACCTCCGCCTTTTCGTCCTAGGGGACAGCAGTGGAGGGGTGGTTCCTTTCGCTATTACTCGTCCTTCAGTAAAGCGAGAGGAGCTGGCAGTCAGAGGCCAGCGCAGGGGTACCAGAAGTGGACGACAGGGTACCCGTGGTGCCAAGGCCGCTCGGGCAGTTGCCTCTTTGCCCTCAGGTAACATGGCAGCCGCTCCTACTCAGTCATGAGGCCATGTCCCATGGTTCGCCGGTTGGGGGAAGGCTGGCGCAGCATCTTGTAGAGTGGCAAGCCATTACTTCAGATGTGTGGGTTCTGGAGATCATAGCCCACGGCTACTGTCTTCCCTTTCGGCACAGGCCTCGCGACAATCCACCGGGGAACCTCTCTTTGAAGTGTCCGGATCCGCTCCTTGCGCAGGAAATTCAAGCCCTGCTGGTGAAAGGCGCTATAGAACTGGTGCCTGTAGCGGTGAGGAACAAGGGATGGTATTCCCCTTATTTTTTGATTTCCAAGAAAGACGGGGGATTGAGACCCATCATGGACTTGCGCGGTTTGAACGAACTCCTCAGGAAGGACAAGTTCAAGATGGTTACTCTCTCTCAAGTCCTCCAGGCCCTTCAGCTTCAGGACTGGTTGGTGTCACTCGACCTCAAGGATGCTTACTTCCATGTGCCGATCCATCCCAAGCACAAGAAGTACCTGAGGTTCGCGGTTGGCGACTCGCACTTTCAGTTTCGGGTCCTGCCGTTCGGATTGACCTCCGCCCCGAGGGTTTTCACCAAGCTCATGGTGGTGGTGGCAGCGCATCTCAGGCAAGGGGGGATTCACGTCTACCCCTACCTGGACGATTGGTTGATCAGGGGGAGCTCTCCCGAGCAAGTCCTGGATCATCTGTACGTCACCTGCCACTCCCTTCACAGGCTGGGCTTCTCCCTCAATTTAAAGAAGTCCCATTTGACGCCAACGCAGAGGCTCCAGTACATCGGAGCAGTGCTCGACACTTCCCTGGGGCAGTGTTTTCCTCCCCAGGTGAGGGCTCTTCACATTCAGCAGATGGTGCACAAGTTTCAGCATGCCCAGACGCTCCCAGCGTTCGAGTTCTTGAGGTTGCTCGGCCTCATGGCATCCTGCATTCTTCTGGTGCCAGAGGCTCGCCTGCGCATGAGATCTTTGCAGTGGGCACTCAAGATGCAATGGTCGCAGTCCTCCGGCAGGATGTGGGACCCTATTCAGGTGCCGCCCTCGGTCGCCCAGGACCTTCTGTGGTGGGCCGTCGAAGGCAACTTGATGAAGGGGGCTCCGTTTTGGCTTCCCTGGCCGGAGGTGACGATCGTGACGGATGCATCCCTCACGGGATGGGGAGCTCATGCCAGCGGGCTGACAGTCAGCGGTCGTTGGTCTCCGTCGGAGTCCAGACTCCATATCAATCTGTTGGAGCTGAGGGCCGTCAGGCTAGCCCTGAAGGCTTTTCTGCCGACTGTGCGAGGGAGGAATGTCCTGATCCTGACGGACAACACGGTGGCCATGCACTACCTCAACAAAAAAGGGGGGGCAGGGTCACTTCCTCTGTGCAGGGAGGCGATGCAGCTCGAGTTCTGGGCCATCCAGCAGGAAGTTTCGGTCTCGGCAGTTCATCTGGCCGGAGTCGAAAACGTGACGGCGGACGCTCTGAGCAGGCAGAGCGCGATCTCTCACGAGTGGGAGTTGGCTCAGGAGATTCTCCTGGAGATCTTCGCCCTTTGGGGGACCCCTCAAGTGGATCTCTTCGCCTCCAGTGTCAACCGGAAGTGCGAGAGGTTCTGCTCGCGGGAATTTCCTCCAAAAGGAGCCTTAGGAGACGCGTTCGTGGTGGATTGGTCGTTCCCGCTGCTGTACGTGTTTCCTCCAGTCCCCGTCATCCCGCAAGTGCTGCGGAGGTTACGGAAGTTCGGTTCCCGGATGATCCTCATTGCTCCGGCGTGGGCTCGGAGGACGTGGTACCCGGACCTTCTCGACTTGTCCATCTGCCCTCCACGTCGTCTTCCCTACCGAGACGATCTGCTCTCACGGGAGGGGGGTCTGGTTCTCCATCCAGAGGTCAGATCCCTCAACCTTCACGCTTGGCTTCTGAAAGGTTGAGGTATAGGGATTGGGACCTCCCTGAAGACGTGATGGAGGTGTTGCTTTCGGCCCGAAGGCCAGCAACTAAGTCTCTGTACCGTTGCCGTTGGCGTAAGTTCTGCGACTGGTGCAGAGTTCGGAATGTGGATCCTTTTGCATGCGACATCCCCATGGTTCTGTCCTTTTTGCTTTCTTTGGCCCACAGGGGCTTGCAAGTGGGTACCATTAAAGGTTACCTGGCGGCGCTGTCCATCTTTAAGCGCTCGCCTGATGAGTTGTTAGGGAGAATTCTCTGTTTAGGCTGAATTTCCCTACCTAGTGAGTCCCCCAGCGGCTTTGCTGGATTTCTGGGGTTTCTTTTTTTTTCTCCTGCCAAGAGTGAGACTCTTTTACCCTCACTCTTGGACATGTTGAAGTGTGTTTTCTTGGTTAAACCTTGTGTTGAATGGGCTATGGGGTCTTTTACTCCATAGGGCCTCATGTGTTTTTGTGATGTGGGTTACACAGCACCCTCTGTGCCGTGACCCAGGGGTGTCCTAGGGACTCCCCAACATAGACTCCATACCCTGGGACTGACTACTGTCTCCCAGGGCATGTAAAGTCACCAAAGACTTTGCTAGTCTTGAATCCTGAACAGAACCAGTACAAACCATCATATTGTGGACGTACTGGCTGGGGCAATTCGATTGCCCCAGGGTCTGTTAGTCGAGGGGGCACGTCTCCGTCCCCCCTGATCGAGTTTTGGCTGGTGGCAGTGGAAACTACTTTTTATATTCGACCGCGAATATTTCCCTATGGGATTTCCCATTGTTTTAGGCTAACACATTTAATTATTTATTTACGGTAGCCTTAAACATACCGCCGGTTTATATATTTATTATTATAACTCCGGTTGGGACTTTTTGCCAAAACTTGATTCTAAAATGGCGTTGGCGTTCGCCTCTGTAACTCTGACCCAAAGTGGAGCCCTTTGTCCCACTTTTGGCGGGCTTCTCCACAGAAGCCCTCCAAAGTGGTGCCACTCTGTCTGGGGTACTTAGGAGGGGTGGAGGGGGATTTAGGCACCCTGGACTGAGTTACCTTGGTAACTCAAGTCGCACTCCGTCCTGATTGGCCCAAGTGGTGAGCCGGCCGGCTCACCACTTAGCATGCTTGAGTGACAGCTAGGCTGGGTGAATGGGGGTTTGCTGCATAAAAGCAGGGCTTTGGGGACTGGAACTTCAGAAGTCGCCACAGGACCAAGAATCCGACGAGGGAAGAGCTGAGCCGACCTGCTTCGACGACACCACCCGGTGGAGCCCTGCTGAACCGTCTCACCACTTTTCCCGACGACCGAGGAGAACTCTTAACGGAGTGGCTCCTTCCCTTGACTGGTGGGGACAACCAGTTTTCGCCTTCTTTTCGCTTCTCGAGGTATCTCGTGGCCGCCTTGCCAGTGCCAAGCACCCCGGCAACCGGAACCCCACCACTTTTACCCCAACCACGAAAGTCGGTACAAACCTTTAACCGGAGGACTCCGCGGCTGGTTTCTTCCCGGGCAGTGCAACGACCTTCTTATTCTGCTCTTCAGCGAGAACTTCTTCTCCCCTGACCGACGTCGAGCCTTGCTGCCACTGCCTGGAACAACTGCCACCGCTGGAGGATCCTTTCCGCTTAAGGTACCGTGTTCCGCCTGGCTTCCCTTGCTACCGACTGTACGGGGTAGATTTAGCCCCCGGCTTTCGACCCTGGGAGTGCCTGGGACACCCTGGCTAAACTTTCTAAACCACTCTAAACTCTTTCTAACTCTTTGCAAGACTTTGAATCCCTAATAACAGTGTGATCTTGGGCACATTTTCGCTCCGGCTACTCTAAGAGTGGGCCCTGCCTAGTGACTTTTGCTCACCTGTGACTTTGTGCTTCTTTGAGCCTATTGCAAGTGTTCTGGACCTTAGAGTAGTGTGTTTAACCCATAGCTGTTTCTTTTTATCCCTTTCTTGAACCTACTAGAGTGTCATCTAACGTTAAGCGCTCACCTCTGTTTTAATTATGTGGTGTTAACTTAGAGTTGTCTAGATAGGAGTAAGGGTTGGAACTGCTTTCATTATAACTTTGTTTGAAGTGTTTTTACTATACTTTGCTAGAGTGTTTTCAACTTATGTGTTCTTGATAAATAAATAACTATATACTTTTGAAACCAAGCTCTGGTCAGTGTTTGCTTGTGCTATTGTGCCTGGGTACATATTGTGTATACTTTGCATACTGCCTAACTCTTCTTGAGGGAGGTCTGACTGCTCAGCCACAGCTACCAGGTAAATCTGGGTGGTGCGGACTGCTACCAAGTGGGTTTACTGCTATACCTGTAGTCTTAAATCTTTTGCAGTGTTCCCCAAGGGAACTGCACAGGTTTCTGCCTAACACGAGTGTTCTTACTTTAAGATCCCTTTAATTTCACAGTTTCTGAAAGGGCTCACTAATGTGTTCCCTCCGTCACCTTTCCTGGTGCCTGGTTGGGATTTAAACCTTGTTCTTAGGTTTCTTATGGGTGCTCCGTTTGAGCCTTTACATTCTTGCCCTTTGAGGCTGTTAACTCTGAAAACTGTTTTTAGTTGCGGTTCCTTCCGCTCGCAGAGTGAGTGAGTTACAGGCACTTTCAGTTAAGCCACCCTTCACTGTTTTCCACAAGGACAGGGTTGTCCTTCGTGTTTGTCCTTCTTTTCTTCCGAAGGTAGTGACGGAATTTCATTTGGCCCAGAAGGTTGTTCTTCCAGCATTCTATCCTCCTCCGGAAGGAAGAGGAGAGGCTCCATAGGCTTGATCCTAGGAGAGCTTTAAGCTTTTATGTTTCACGCATGTCCCGGGTCAGAGTGGACGATCAACTCTTTATTGGTTACGCTGGTAAGCGTTTGGGGCAAGCTGTGACGAAACAGACTTTGTCCCGCTGGATTATTTTGGCCATCTCGGAGTGTTACCGCTTGGCGGGTAAGGACCCACCGGCTGGCTTGCGGGCCCATTCTACCAGGGGTATGGCTGCGTCTACTGCCCTGCAGAGGGGTGTTCCTATTCGCAACATCTGTGATGCAGCCACCTGGGCTTCAGTGCATACATTTGTATGGCATTATTCCCTCGATTCCATCAGAGGGCAGGATCTGGCCTTTGGCAAGGCGGTCCTTTGATCTGCTGTTTGATTGGCTATTATAAATTTTGTTTATAAATTCTTTCCCTCCTCCTTGCTCTGGTACTGCTTCGGGAGTCTGTCATAGATATGGAATACGTCGGAGGACCCAATCCCCTCGAAGAACAAGTTACTTTCTTACCTGGTAACGTTCTTTCGATGGGATGGTCCGACGACGTATTCCATATCGCTCCCGCCCTGCCTTCCCCGCTGCAGAATTTCTTTTGCGATTGCAGCTTACGTTCCGCAAGGCTTTGTGTCTGACTGGCAGTTGACTTATGTCACACGTTCTGGGGGAAAAAACTACAACTGAGGCTACAGGCGTCGTGCGTCCTACTTATCACATCGGATGACGTTGGAGGAGGTCCTCGACGTCGGCGCATCGACGCAGGACGCAGACGCCGGAAAAGTTTCCGAAGCAGCACAGCTGTGGTGATTACCTGTCATAGATATGGAATACGTCGTCGGACCATCCCATCGAAAGAACGTTACCAGGTAAGAAAGTAACTTGTTCTTCTCCCCGCTCGGAAGGAAGGAATATAGACATCTTACCACTTTCTCTTTTTTGTACTCACAATAGTTAAAAGGCTCCCTGAGGGCAGAGAAAATACAATCTGAGGGACCTCGACGCGTGAGGGATTTTGGGTGCACTACACGTCATGTTGGGGGAAGTATTGCAGGCACGCCCAGGCCAACGTCCCCTTTCGATCCTCGAAAGACAAGATGCTATACTCTGCGGTGACCACTAGATGTCAGACTATATGCACAGCATGTGAATCTAAGCAGATACAACCATCAGAAATGCTCATACGGTAAGTAATGCATGTCATCCGCTCTGTAGTCTCCACGGGCTTCCGCCTGTCAATCCATCCTTTTCCTCTCCTCCACTCCGACAGAATGAGACAGCAACTCTTTTGGCAGAAATCCGCTCGCTCATCACGAGTCAGGCATTGTACAAGTTTACAGTCTCTCAACGAGGCATGGGCTTCTTTTCCCGAATATTTGCCATTCATAACAACAACCAGGCTGGGCCTGCAAGATGTTCTAGACCTTTCTTCCTTGAACCGTCCCCTACCCAGTCAAATGTTCAAGATGGTTACTCTAGCTCTTATTGCGGAGACTGGATGTTCCAAATATAGCATGATCACCTTAAGTAGATTATTCTAATATTAGAAGTTAAAGCTTATACTGTGCACATTGCACCAATTCGTTTCATAGTAGAAAGCCAGACAAAATTTAATTTTACACCAGTGAACACTTGATGAAATATCTTACGAGAATTATTAATGACATTCATTACGTAAGTAATCCACCAATTAACATCCCACTTGAGTATGAGGTAATCTTCCTAAATAGTGGTTTATTGATTTACTTTCCCAATATGGCATGATTACCTTAAGCAGACCTATTTCATTATTAGAAGTCAAAGCGTATCCTGTACACATCGCACCTACGCGTTTCATAGTAAGTCCGACAAAGTTTAATTGTTGAGCAGTGAACACTTGGTGGCATTTCTTTCGACAAATATTGCGTAAATAAATTATTTACATCACAATGGAGTATGAGGTAATTTTTCTACCTTAACTCTACCAGTCAATTGACCAAATGTTTGCAAACTAAAATCTCCCCCACATTAACGTTCTTGGTACTAGACAACCAGTACAATAGCCCTAAGTATGGCAGCCGTAGTAAAAATGAAAGTAGTACTATTGGACGTCCCCATAGCAACACACGGCAAACAAATTCACTTAGTAGACCAGTCGACCAATCGCGAGGATATACGCATGGATTTTTGACCTTAATGTGACTTTTTTGAGGCAAGTGATAATACACTCTGAGGCCCTTTAGCACAAATAACATTCAAAATAACGACTGTGAGGCATCAATATAGAGTAACTCTCTGACTTGTGTTAAATCAATATGTGCACACGGAGCTTATCACTAACGAATAGGACACTGTAAATGTAAACGGGCAAAGACTATGTACACTTTCTGTAAGGCGTCAGTACTTGAATAACGCATCACTCATTTTAATTATCATGCGCACTCTATATGAAAGAGCATATTGCCAATTTTGAGAATAGAATACTGGCAAAGATTGCAAAAATGCATCAGCACTTAGAACGAGCAGGCAAGATGGTCACTATACTAATACAGTGCGAAATGTTGACCTGTCCTTTTAACTTAATAGGAGGGATTTAACCCATGATCAAACATTCATGAAACAAGATACGGATAATAGGTAAGACAAAGCTCCACATATTTTAGAACAATGTGTTGTAGTTGACTTAGACCTATTTATTACATATGCTCATAAGACTTTCTCTCTGGTTTGTTTATTTTTATGTGCATTTTTTTCCAATATCATTCCTCAAACCTCATTTCTGCTCCCCATCCTTTCTGTGTTTTGGTTACTGTACACTTTTCTGAACCACTTGACCTCCATGACTCAACCCGTGCAATGGGTATTGTTTTAATATTGGTAAATGCATTGATGTTCAAAATCATAACAAATTGTGTGCTCCTTACTTGATTATTTTGATTGATATTTTTACTTTCAATACATTGTTTTTGTGGGTGGCTATAACTTTTACTTTTATTTTTGCTGAACTACAATTTTTATATTTCCTTTATTTGTTAGACAATTGAAATGGATTTCTTCTTTTTCTGTTGTAAATAGCCCTGATTTGAGAAAGTTCCTGGGACGCCGAAACACCGTTATCACAAAGGGCCATGTTTTGAAAAACTAATCCCCATCGAATAAAACCCTTTTTGTTCAACCTTACTTTGTGTGGCACATGATAACATATGAAAAACTTAATATCACCTTTTATCCATACCTCGATGACTGGCTTATCCGAGCAGTCTCCAGAGGCAGTAAGTCACACGGCTTCAGCACTCCTGCACATGCTATACGATCTGGGGTTCTCAACCAACCTCAAGAAGTCGCAGTTACTCCCCACCCAGTCTTTAAATTTCCTGGGCTGATTTGGGATACGTGGTCAGAGTATTTTCACAGCAGCAGATAGGATCACAGTGATCAAGAAAGCCACAAGGCATTTTCTCAGCAGACCTGCTACCTCAGCATGGTGGTACCAGCACCTGCTCAGAATAATGACGGCTTTTCTCCTGGCAGTGCCACACACGACTCAATTAGGCTGCAGCCGCATTTCTCAGCCTCTTGGAATCAGGAGAAGGGCTCCCAGGCAGCTCCAGTCAGCATACCACAGCACCTGGAGTGGAGGGGTGCAGAGACCAACTTGGTAGCGGGAAGACTGTTCAGGCAACCCTCTCCGGAGATCACTGTCACCACAAACTCTGCCGTGGAGGGATGGCTGGGCTACACTGGGAAATCAGTGTCCATTGCATATGGTCACGGCAGGAACAGCGGGAACACATCAACTGGCTTGAGGTAATGGCTATTTGGCTGGCTCTCAAGGCGCTTCTCCCCATTATCAGCAGCAAGTCTGTCTGCATACAGACAGCTCCACCTGTATGTATTACATCAACAAGCAAGAAGGTACCAGGTCACCTCTCTGCAGGCTGTCCAACATTTGGGAGTGGGCACTGACGAACAGCATTTACTTGTCAGCAGTCCATCTTCCGGAGGGTGGGGGCGGGGTGTAAATTCAACTTGGAAGCAGACCGGCTCAGCAGGCTTGGGATTGACAACTAAGAGTGGCAGTTGAACAAGGAGGTTCTGAGCAGGGATCTTTGACAGGTGGCAACAGGAGATGCCATCAGTTCGCTTCATGGCTGTGGCAAGACAAGGTATCACTGGGGGGATGCATTGTAGATTCCGTGGAATGATATGCGTATTCCTTCCCCCACTCTAATTCACATGGTCATCTGCAAGGTCCAGGAGTTACAGGGCTTGCGGCTCATCCTGTTAGCCCCCTGGTGGCCTGCAAGACCTTGGTTCTCTGAACTTCTGTGTCTGACGGATCAGCCCTGGTACGCCTCCCGTTGGGACCAGCCCACTTACTATCCCAGCAGGGTGGCACAGTGGTTAACCCCGCTCTGCAGAATTTAGCCCTGGCAGCTTGGTTCCTGAACAGATCACTCTGAGGCATTTGCACTTGTCACAGGACAATCGGGCGATCATACAGGGGGCAAGAAGCGACTCCACCAGGAGTCCATACAGGAGCAAGTGAATGAGGTTTTGTCACTGGGCCAAGGCCAAAACGATTGACCCATGACATGCTCACTGTACGATGTGCTGTCCTCTTCTTCGCATCTGGCCCACTAAGGTGTGCAGGTAGACCCCTGCTGTACGTATCTGGCAGCCATAGCGCATACAAGAACTCCGGAGATGACCTTTTCTCCTCCTCTAATCTGGTGATAAAAAGACATTTGGCAGGTCTGACCAGTTTATACCCTCTGGTCAAACGTCCACATCCGGTATGGGACCTTAACATGGTGCTGGGCGCCCTGCCACACACACACACAAACACCCTTCGAACCCATGTGATCAGCGGACATTGGGCTGGTCACTATCAAGAACGCCCTACTGGCTGATCTCACATCTGCATGCCGGATCATCGACATACAGGCCCTCATGGCTTCAGAGCCATATACGCCATGCCTTTCTCCCTAGAGTAATTTCCTCTTTCCACATTAACGAGGAGATGGTTCTCCCAACTTTCTTTGTAGATCCAAACGATGAGGCTGAAAAGGTATTGCACTGTTTGGATGTCGGGCATGCTCTAAGATTTTACCTGGACAGGACAAAGAGTTTCAGCAAGTCTGATGCCTTCATTACTTTTGGTGGGTCAAAACCAGGTTGTCAAGGCTCGTAGGATTCTGCAGCAAGGTGGATGGTGATGGCCATCAAGGAGGCATATGAGGGGCAGCATAAGCTTTTGCCAGCAAACGTGCACGCTCACGCCATTAGATCCAAGGCCATAGCTGTGCCTTTCCAAAGACCCGTCCCATGGCAGACGATCAGCAAAGCGGCTACTTGGCCTTCCGGATCAGCCTTTTGCCAGCACTACTGCCTCGATGCCAGTGCCAAGTCGGATGCTGCATTTGGCCAGGCAGTTTTGAAGAACTTGTTTTCTTACATGGGCAACTCTCCTTCCCAGGGCTGCCTTCAGTTGCAATCGCCCATACAGTATGGAGGAAAGGGGATGGGACGTAATAGTAATTATAAGTTACTCACTGTAGTGACTAACTTCCTTCTAGTCCATAGTCCCCTTTCCTCTGTACATCCCTCCATTCTTCCCCGTAATAAACCTGTGTCATTAGGCAATTGTAATATTGTTGATGCGTCAAAGGGGACCAAGGAGTGGCGCCGGTGGGCAGAGTCAGGGGAGCGCATGCTCCCAGGGTCGTCCCCCCTCCCGCAGGGGGAAGACAGTTTTTTCTTGTGAGTGTTCTGCTTCCCGTACGTAGCGAGGGACACCCATCCAGTACAGAAGAAAGGGGACTATTGACTAGGAGTAAGTTAGTCACTACGGTAACTTATAACGTCTTCAACTAGGCTTGCATCTTGCTGTTGCATCGACTGGAAGAGCACTCGAAGCTGCAACTCCGCTTGAACAAAGGGGGGGGGGGGAGAGGGAGACTGTGCTCCCAGCGACCTCCATCTCGACGTCCATCGTGACCTCAGGGGAAATCAGGGTCGGGGGTAACTAAGCCTGCCTATAACTCTTCAGATCACCCCCTTCCACATCTGCCCTAGGATAAGATTGAGAGCAAATCCATTTGTCTCCATCTCCCTCTTACTTGTTGGTTTTTGAACCGGGGTCAAGGATCTTGCCCCTGGGGGTTAGCCTTGGGCCTTGCTAAAAAAATGTATGGTTTGGAACTGTAGAAAATACCTTCCCGAGAGAAACTTTGTATTGGAACCTGTGACTATTGCGCTCTAGGCCCCATGCATCTTAGGGCTTGAAGTAAAGGGAGTTGTCCTGGTGACTGGTTCTAATTAATTTACCTACATCAGAGAACTTGCATGGTTAATTATTTAGTGATGTATGTAAGAGAACCTGCTACTGAATGTATATACTAATGTTATATGGTTTTAAGTAATATCACTAGCTGCTAGTTTCAGTTCTTATGTGTTTATAAAGGCATAAACTACTTTTTATAACTGTCTAAGCTGAATTAGCGTAAGCATTAACAACTCTTCACACTACTTTAATTTGGTTTTGGCTAAACTACGAGTCTCCCTTTTCACCATTACTAGGATGGCACCTAAAATCTGCCCACCAGGGTTCATTTATGAAATCCATCTTAACCAAGGAACAGCTCCTCGAGCACTGGTCGAGACTGTTTGCTGCTACTGATCCAGGGGGGGGGGGGGGGGGGGGGGGGGGGGGGTTGAAGCACTGATGAGCTTCTTCTTGATATCAGGACACAGGAGCAGGTCTTCACTGGGACAGCACTTGGGTCTATGCTGCTCAGCTTCAGTGGTCATCCTAGAGTCGTCAGTGGGCTGCACTTCTTTTGGCACTTATTCGTAGAGGTCTTGGCTCCATCGATCTGTCGAATGGCTGCAGGAGCCCACCTTTTATCGACAATTTGGTCTTTAGCATGCCCAACAATGGTAATATGCACCATTTAAACGGGCGGTGGCTATCCAATCACAGGCAACATCTGCCTAGTAACACATTCAGGCACCAGGGATGTAGATTGGGACTAGACTGTCCCAACCCCCTTCTGTGGCCCCACACAATCAAACCACACCATAGACAACGAAGGCCACACTTGCCCTTTCAAGGGGTATTATTTGGAAGGCAATTCCTGAGCCTGCAATTTTATATGCATCACAGCATAGACTCCTTAAATCTAGCCTTGATAAAGACCTTGTGGTGGTTGAAACGGAGATCTGCACCCATAGTGACAAATAAAGATTCAAATGGTATAAAGCCTAAATGAGTGGCCCATACCTTTCATGACGATTAATGAACAAAGGAAGCACATTTGATAATTGTGCACAAGCGCCAACTGTGTAGGAATCCAACACAACTAATGTTGATATGGGTCACAAGAGCACGGTCCCTATGGATTCTACAACCGGCTGTATGTACAATCAATGAAACAGAATACCCGATGAGGAGCAAGGCGCAGTAACCGATTTTTCTTTTTTTTTTTTTTTTTTCTGGTGCTCTCGGCACTTTCCGAATCCTTACTAAACTGCATCTCTCCATCTGCAGTACCTTGGACATCCTTGCCCCTGTCATGAGGATACAAATTAAGCCTGCCTCCAAGTGCAACTCTTGGTATGACTCTGACCTGGCCGCTCTGAAACGCAAGTGCAGAATAGCTGCGTGGAAGTGGCAAGCTTTAAACTCATCCTCTGACAAACTGGCCTGCCTTCTTCTCCAAAGGCAATGCAGACACACCATCTGCTCTAAGAAGAGGGTCTCTGTGGCTTCCAACAACATGTTTGAACTTTTCAAAATCTGCAAGGAACTTGCCAACCCTATTGCAGTCTCCCCCTCTCCTCTGCCTACCTTGGCCCACTGTACGTCTCTGGCCTCACTGCGTTTCTAAAACGCAGGACATCCAGTCCTCTCATTACTCTGCTTCCCACCCCTCTCCTGCTTGCAGGTTTCACTTGGTTCCCCCTCTCCTCTTTTTCTCCCATTACACCTGATGTGGTCTCGAGGCAAGTCTGCTCTATGAAGGTCATCTAAACAGATGTTCACATGCTCCACCAGAACTATCAAGGACAACATGGTCTCCTTTGCCAATTTCTGCAATCACTCCTTTGCCACTGGATCCTTTCCTTCACTCCTCAAGCACTCCCTTGTGCACCCGCTCCTCAAGAAAACATTCTGCTGACCCTTTCTGCCCAGCTAACTACCGCCCCATCTCCACTACCCTTTTCCTGTGCAAACTCCTGGAGAGGCCGGCCGTCTTCCAGCTTATCCACAACACTGAATCTGTTGTCTTGTCTCCACGACCACCAGTCTGGCTTCAGAGGTGCCAGAGGCACGGAAACTGCTTTCCTGAACACTCGGGAGGACCTTCTCTCTAATCTCTATTCTAATTCTCCTTCTGTTCTCATCCTTCTTGACCTTTCCTCTGCCTTTTGATACGGTCAACCTTGCCACCCTTATAAATCACCTCTGTGATACCCTTGTTATTACTGACCTGGCTCTAGACTGGCTGACATCATTCCTCACCGACCCTCCCAGGTTCAACTGGGCCTCTTCGTCACCATCTATCTCACTCTCTTCATGTGGACCTCAGGGCTCCATCCTCTCGCCCTGGCTTTTCAACATCTACTTTCCTTGACCATGGGGGAACAGGTGGCAGCAGTCTGCAAGACTGGCCACTAGAAGCTTCAGGTCTTATGGAAGGTTTTTCCCCTTTATTCCAACTGCTTTGCAGGTGCCTGTGTTTGCTGCCATCGTTTTGAGTGGAATTGATTATTGCAACTCACTCCATCAAGGACAGCCTCTATCTGCTCAGGCGGTTGCAACTCCTTCAAAATGCAGCGGCAAGATCCATCCTTTGGCCACCATTTGACACATACATGTCCCCTCTGCTGAGACAACTCCATTCGCTCTCTGTGGCAGCTCAGATTATGTTCAAATCCATGTGTGGTCCACCGTGCTTTTCACAGCATTGGAGCGGAGTATTTGCAAGCAAAATGTGTGTGCTACATTCCTACCTGCGCGCTTCGCTCCCACGCCGCTCTTGTGATATCTGTCCCCCGGTTTGGGCCCACCCGCATTAGTGGTCGTGCCTTCTCCGTTGTGGCAGCAAAGGCCTGGAATAAACTCCCTCTTGACGTACTGAAGATTGTTGATCACCTTGCCTTCCGGTGGAAACTAAAAGCCCTTACTATTCTAGAACACCCTTTTATTCTGGTCCTCAACTGTCCTGGTTGTCTTTAGCGCCATGATGACTTTGGGCGTGGGTACGCTCTACAAATCCCATTAACCTAACATACCTTGCCTCTCTTGCCCATTTGATCACCTTCTCTCCCAACTTCGTGTTATGCAGACGACACACTGCTCTCCTTAATGCTTCCCTCCTCTTCTTCCTCCACTTCCTTGCTCATTCCTGACTCTTTGCTATTCGGGCATAGTGCACTGCTAACCATCTTTGCCTTAATGCCAGTAAGACCTAGATCCTCTTTATTGGGACCCCTGTTCCCACCTTCCCTCCAACTCTCTAGCCACCCTCCATGCCCCCCCCACTTTGCTGGTGTCATCTTCGATTCCTCCCTCTCCTTCTCTCCTCACTCCACGGACCTTGCTAAGGAGGCCCACTTTCAGCAGAATCTCCTCAGGGGCATTCTCCCTTTCCTCAACTTGCCCTTGCTCTCACTGCCCCCCCCACCCCGGCACCCACATGTCTTGTTGCTCCTCGAAACAGTTGTGTATAGGCACATTATTATTTTATTTATTGTTATAGTTCACAAGGAAGTTTACACAAATTCACAAAATCTCAGAGGAAGTAAAATTTAGATTAAAATTCATGGAAACTTTACAGCAAACAAAACACACAAACTAAAATGCAGACTTCTCCTAAAAGAACAAAATTCACACATTTCAAACGGGACTTGCCATATATTCTTTAAGAACCAAAACCTCTTTCATGAAACTTATGGTGGGCAAAGACCATTTAACATGCATTGCCAGCCCCAGCCCGGTTCCACTATCTTAAAGTCCTTTAAAAGGTGTGGGGAAAAAGTATTTTGGATCGTAGTTAATTTGGAGCAGTACAGAAGAAGGTGCTGAAGAGTTTCCGTGGACGATTTCACTTTACAAAATCTGCAGCACCTTACGCTACGAGGTATGCCCCTCGTGCGCATAAAATTTCATATGTTGGGAGCAAATTTAAACGGGCGCAAAAACTGGGAACGGCAGTGGTGTCCCTGACATTTCGTAAGGTAAATAGGGAGAGAATTATAGGGCCTAGCATCGAGGAGAACATCCCTGAATAGATGGGACTTCCTGACATGGTCTATAGTGGTGATCGAGTCGACCTCCCATAACTTTTTTTTTTCTTCTCTCCCCCTTTAGGTACTTTAGAAGGTGGTCCACCTCTGTTAGTATTTTATGGCACTGGATCGAATATTCTTTGAGACCAGCTTGGGAGACTACCCCACTTTTTAACAACCCCCATGTCGATGCCTCTTTCATCGGGTTAATCTTTCGGAGGAAGTTTGTGTTTCCAATTCACCAAGGCTTCCAACGACACCAGGCCTAACTCATACCTCAACACAGATGCCGGGACACCACGAGGCAATCCAAATACTCTCTGCCTTTCATCTAAATGAGGACATAGTCTTGCCTACGTTCTTTGCTGACCCCAAGAACGAGGCTCGGAGAGTCATGCATTGTCTGGATGTCGGACAAGCTCTGAAATTGCATCTGGACAGGACCAAGGGCTTCTGCAAGTCGGACACACTTTGTCACCTTTGGGGGGGGGAATCCAGACCCGGTTATCAGGCCTCCAAGGCTTCCATTGCACGGTGGATGGTTGCGGCCATCAAAGAAGCCTACGAGGGGCAGCACGAGCCACTGCCAGCCAACATGCATGCTTGTGTGGTGAGATCCAAGGCTACGCCCATAGTTTTCCAGCGGCAGGTGCTGTGGAAAGTCAAAAGCAGGGTGGCCACGTGGACCATCCCTTCAGCTTTCTGTAAGCATCACTGTTTGGATGCCGGCTCCAAGTCAGACGCGGCCTTCGACAGGCGGTTCTAAAGAACTTGTTTGCTTAAGGAGGGTCTCCTCTCCACCCTGGGGCTACATTCAGTTGTAATATCCCATGCATTATGGAGGAAATGGGACGGGACGTAAGAGTAATTACAAGTTACTCACTGTAGTGACTACCTTACTCTTAGTCCTTGGTCCCCTCTCTGCCATACGTCCCACCATCCTCCCCTCTAATAGGTATCAATAGGCAATGTTAAATATTGTCGATGCGTCAATGGGGACTGAGTGGTGCAGCTAGGCGGAGTCAGGGTAGCGCATGCCCCCAGGGCTACACCCCTGTGCGCCTCTAAATTTAAAGGGGAAGAAGGTTTTACTGGTGAAAAAGGGCCCGTCTCCTGTCCCTAGGAAGGGACGCCCATGCAGTATGGAGGAAAGGGGACTAGGGATTAAGAGTATGTAAGTCACTACGTTGAGTAATTTGCAATTTCTAAGTGCACTTGAGAGTAGTATGATTTGGAAAGAAAGTGCTTGGGTGTGTATGCAATGCTTTTTGGGTGTGTATGCAATGCTTTTTGGGTGTGTATGCAATGCTTTTTGGGTGTGTATGCGACGTGTGTTTGGGTGTGTATGCGACGTGTGTTTGGGTGTGTATGCGACGTGTGTTTGGGTGTCTGTGCGACGTGTGTTTGGGGTGTCTGTGCGACGTGTTTGGGTGTCTTAGTAGTTGGGGATGTGGTGGTGGTGGTGGTGGCGGCAGAGGGGAGGGAGCAAGACATCAGAGACAAAAGGAAGAGTAGTTGGTGGTAGGAAGATTGTATCGATTCGACTGTATGGCCCAATTCCATGCCCTTTTCTAAACACTAATTACTGGATAGAGTAGGGTCAGTTTTAAGAAGTCCCTGAGGGAGTTTAGGTACAGAAAGCATTCTTCCTTAAGGTCTTCCACTCTAGCGCAAGTTAGATTGAACAGTCGGGGTAACTAATCTGTATTCGCTAGGGCTGCCTCGTTTAGTGGGGGAGGTGCTTTACATGGGAGGGAGGGACTGCAATAGGCCCATCAAAATCTTAATATAAACCATTGAACCGTCTCAGAACATTACTGCATACTTTGAGCCGTCTGACATGTTACTAACAAGAAAAGGGATAGATACAAAGTACCCCTGCCACACTTCACTGTAAGGTGATGTGTGCTGCATAAAAACAAGGAATCTTGCAGGGAGACTTCTCCCCTGCTTTGGCAGTCTTGGCTAAACTGGCCAGTGTCTCCTAAATTGATTGTGGTTCCAGTAGTAGCTCTCAAATCCATCTATGGTTCCTTATGTTTCAGATCCTCCTCTCCAGTGCTCAATTTCACAATGGTGAGGGATTTTCTCTCTACGTATGAAACTTTGGAATGGGTTGATTGGGGGGGGGCGCGCGCACAGGACTACAGCCCTCCTATTTAACTGCAACAGACATGCTATTGGCAGCTGGCTGTCTGATAATGGACAGCTAGATCACATACATCATGGCCTCCCACAACTTTTATGCATATTGAGGCACTAAGCAGCCCCATACACGGCCTAAACCAGTTCCATGTACGTTGATATTTTATGTTGATCGCGCTCGTACACAAGTATTTCAGAGCGCGACAAGGCAAGGGAGGGGAACAGGGGGAACAAAAAAGCGATCTTACTAGGCCCAGTGACATTGAGAACTTGCAAATGCGAGGGGGAGGGGAAAAGTGCATGGAATGGGGGGGGAGAAGTGGAAAGTGCAAAGCAGAGGAGAAACTAATAAATAAAGGCAACATATAGTGGTAGTGCAGCCAGCAATTTGCAAGTGCTAGGTTAAAGGCAGCAGACAGGGTAGGTCTGAAAAGTGCAGGAAGAAAAGGGGGGGCGCTGTATGGGTACAGATAGAACCCAGTGCAAGGGGTGGCACGGAGGCAGTGCGGGAGGGTGGCAGGGTGAGCAGGTACCTGGGCCTGAAGGACAGAGGATGGCCAGGTGCACAGTGTCAAGAGGGAACAAATCGGCAGGTGAGAGGGGGAACATATAGGCAACTTCCTGGGCTTGGGCCAGACTCCCTGGAGAGGATGCCCATATATGGCCACATCTGAACACAGCCCAGGAGGAAGACTGCCAAAAGTACAGTGAAGTGCGAAGGCAGCCATTTTGAACAATGTAGTGCATGCGTTAAAAAATAAAAGGTGCATGGGAGTGCACACAAAAAAGTACAAAGTTACCACTACCACAAACTTGTCTGCTACATTTTGTATGGCAGAAACCCCTATATGCAAGTTGTTCCTTGTACTATTGTCCATAAGGGAAGTAGCACAGCTACAATAGACCGAATTATGCCACAGGCTTCCCCAGCACTGGTAGCCTTGAGGACCAACCATGCCCCACCATAATAAATTTAGATATGCAAAGAGTTAGGGTTTAAAAATAACAAACAAATCACCCCTGAAAATAAAATAAGGGCCTGAAGCGTCTGGATATATTTTGGTGCTCCCACTGATATGGATGGAAAAACTGAAAAAATTAATGTTTTCCAAAATCATTCTTTTAAAGTTGAACTATTACTGTGAAAAATGTAATTGATTGTTCATCTCCATCCAGATGTTTTGAATCTTGTTGGACTCCCAAAGCAATTGATCAAGGCGCTACCACTTCTGTTTCACAACCGCAACAAGTACAGATTTGGACCATGATACACCTCTAGAATGCTTGACGACACTCAGAGGGTAGAGGTGTTTAGGACTTGTATGTCTGGCAAGAAAAATATTTATTGCGTTTATAGTCCCATTCTTCCCCACAAAAACTGGATTGGGTGGGCAACTTACTGATAAACTCTCTAATTGAAAGGGCAATAATTCAAAGGAGGGTGAAATTGAGAATTCCCTGGTAAATATGGTAAGACTTCCAAAATAATTAGGTTAGATAAACTGTGCTGATGGAAGACAGACCTAGGGACTCTGATTATTTCACATCAGGAATGCTGTCTATTTTATGTTTGACTGCTATACTGTATGCATATATGCATGGTTTTCTTTTCCAAATTCTGTTACGTTAACATGTTATGAAATATAACTTAGAATGCATTGCCTTTGCATCCAACAGCTCTTCATCGAAAACAAAGGAGACCACTTATATTGCGTGATTCCACTTGTATTGTGTGATTAAACTCATTTCATTCCCCCTGTGATATATTCTTTCCTTAATTGAATAATCAAGGGCACATTAAAAAGGGATGTTTTGTATCATGCTTTATTACTATTAATGAACACTTTTGATTTTCCTCTCAGTTTTGGTATTCTACCAATCGACACGCCAAGTCCCGTTGATGGATCATATCTGCAAAACTACACACATTCCTCTGTGCTTGATTTACCATCTTCTGGAGCGCCATCGAAAAAGGTATTTTCCATTCTTAAAACTTTCTTTTTCTATTGTTGAATTCTCAAAAATGTGCTAATTCCCTTCACCTTAGAGACCCCCAGCAACTTTGCTGGATTTTGAGGACTTGATTTTTTTTTTTACCTGGAGAGTGTCAGCCTTGGTCCCACTCTATTGTATTTTAATGTGTTACCTCTGTTTTCTTTGGTTATGGAGTCTTAACCACTCCATAGGCATCATTTTTTCATTTGTCACACAACATCCTCCATTCAGTGGCACCAGAAATCCTTTCAGGCTTTCCCAAGGTTTTAGTCTTTTAAATTCCTAGGCCCAGCACACCTTATTTTATAATGGAGTGCTGGAGGGGTTACTTAGTGTCCCCTGGGTCTGGTTACTCATGTAGCAGTCAAATGCTACCCTTTCCTCTCAGAATGACTGGTGGCAGTGGTTTTACAACAAACTACCATGATTTTTCCTGACCGGCAACTATTCGTAGCTCTGGTAACGTTAAATCGCGGGAGCCATGTTTAAGATGGCGTCTGGGCCCCATCTGTAAAAACAGGTCCTGGTCTTCTTTTTTCACCATTTCTTTTTGGAAAAGTCCTTCTAGAGTTTGTCTCTGCGCGCCAAACCTAGTTTGGTCTTTGTTCATTCGCTTTTGGCAGGCTTCAGGAGTGAAGACCATCTCTGGCGCCTGAGTGTCTGGGGAAGGCAGGAAGTGAGGGAGGTACCCGAAACTCTGAGCTTAGTCTCCGAGGAGACCCAAATGCCTCTGTGGTGATTGTCTGGCTGACTGTCCGGCAAGGACAGCCACCCTGATGGCTGAGTGACAGCTAGGCTGGAATGAATGGGAGAGAACCGAATAAAAGGCAAGTCTCTTGGCTTGGAAGGCAGAGTTGACCACTGGAACAAAAGAACTGAAGACGAGCTTGAAGAGGACAGCTGCTGCAGTTCCTGGACCGTTGGTTTGCCTGGTGAAGCCCTGCTGCAGGTCCGGATCTTTAAGTTCATCTCGACAGAGAAGCTGTGCACGGACGACTTCTGCCTTTTGAGTTGGTGGGACCAATCAACTCGACGGTAAGCCACCTGGATGCCTATCTCAGAGCTTGTTGCATCTTCCTCAGAGTGCTGCAGGAAACCGTATAACCAGGGAGAGGGACACCGGTTTGTGTGCTTTACTTACAGCCACCGGAATTGAAGTTTGCCAGTTGCAAGCTTTTGACTGTTCAAGTGCAGTGCAGGAGTCCCCTGATGTACTCACCCTTGTCACCACGACTGAGGCGAGATCTGCAGGAACTGTCAGGAACAGAAGTCCTCAGCTGCCTCTTTTGCTTCATTTGTAAGGTACTGTAAAATAAGACTGAGGGTGCTTAACTCTCGCTGTGAAAGCTTTGAAACTCACGGGCCTAATCAGCTTGTGACCCAACATATGATTCTTCTTGCTACAAACTACTCATGTGCAGCTACTTTTCCTTCTACGTACCAGAACTGCTTTGGCCTATCCAAGACGTTAGTCCATTGACTTTGGCCTAGCCTATTGAATTGACTCTTCTGGTGAACTCAAAATATCTACACTGTCTAAGAATACTTGTAACCTTTCATGTTGTAATAATCTTTGCCCTTTACTCCTCTTGAAAAGTATTCTGAAATAGTATTGAAGTATGTGTTATATAATTACCTCTTCCTATTGAATGTTTTATAATTGAATGGTTAATAAATTCATAAGTATTTAACCAAGAAACCTTGAGTGTAAGTTTATTTGGACACCTGTGATTGTAGACCTCTAACCTTTTTTTTTTTTTTTAAACAATTTTTATCATTTTCTTTTCAAACAACCACCAACAAAACAAATCCAACAGTGTGCCTCTCAGTTATCCAGCATCAAACACATTGTCACAAGGTGGTCACTTATTTCCCAGTGCCCTCCCTCCTTAACTCGAGCTTATTCACCCCTGCTTCCCACCTCAGTTTCTTCTAAGGTTTCTTCCTCGTCTATATTTACAGCAGAGTTTTGATCGTCTGGGCGACCTTGGGTGGACCCTTGCAGAGTAGCTACCTGGTGTCTCCAGGCCATTAGGGTTTCGGTTTCATCCTCACCTCCCCTACTGGCCGCCTCATACATATGCCACTGTTTCGGCCTCTGCCCAATTCTGTAAATCATGCCACCATATCTCTATTCTAGGTCTGTGGCTTGCTTTCCAGCCCATAGCAATTCTGTGCTTGGCTAGTATGTAGGCCAGGTCTTTCAGCTTACTCACATGCCTCGGGTTGCGAGGTCTTACAAAGCCCCCCACCATACAAGCCCATAGAGATTCAACATCTAGCTTAATTTCCTTCTCGGCCAGGCGGTGCGTGATTTCCCTCCAGAATTTCCCAATCTCCGGGCATGCCCAGAACATATGAACCATCCCCACGTTCACCTCCCCACATTTAGGGCATGCTTGTGTTCCTGTGTTCTTAAATCTGGCAATCTTCTGGGGGGGTCATATATGCCATATGAGTTATGTATAGTTGGATATGCTGCAATCTCGCATTTCTGGACACTTTTTAATGTCATCTCTGGGCTATTTCCCATAGCCCATCGTGCATAGGCTCCCCTACTTCATCTTCCCAGTTTCGCTTATGTTGTGTCACTTCCTTGCCCATCCTAGACATCAGAAGATTGTTGATTCGAGAGACTTCATGTCCTCCTTCTGAGACTTCATAGATTGTTTCTACAGCTTCATCGGGTTGATTAGTCAACTCCACTTCTGGCCATGTTTCCTTCACCTTCTGCACCAATCTGGTATAGGTAATATATTGCCTTGGGTGTAGACCAGTTTCTTCTGCTAGCTCCTCAAATTTAGTTACTTCCCCTTCTTTCCATAGGTCTCCCAATGTGGCTATGCCAACCGGTTCCCAGTGCTTGCGGATTGTCTTCAATTGCTCATCTACACCCAGCAATGCCACTAGCAGCGTCTGTGCGGAACATGGGGTCAGGTTCTCTATAGCCCGGCAAGCTCTAGGCCACACCTCGCATCCTAGTTTCAACAGCCTAGATCGCTCCCACACTTCTGATTTGGGCACCCATATCATCTCTTTCAGGAAAAACGGGGCACATTCTGCCAATAGCAGTCTGGATTCTGCTGTGGGGTCCTCCGCCAGCCATTTCGCCACTTACTGTAGTTGGCTGGCCACGTAGTAGATCTCAAAGTTGGGCAGTTTTATGCCCCCTTTATCATATGTATTTTGCAATTTCCATAAGGCTATCCTATTCCTGGTGTTGTGCCAGATAAAGCCTCTGCATAGGCTTTGTAATTTGCTGAAGAACCGCCTGGGTATCGCATAGGGGATGTTTACAAAAAAGTGTAATAGCCTGGGCAGCGCAACCATCTTCAACAGTGCCACCCCCCACTATCATAGCCAGAGGGTGTTTGGGCCAGAATTTCATGCTGTTCTCCAAGTGTTATTGCCCTCTCTGTATTGTGTTCATACTCCACTGTGTGATAAATATCAACCCCCAGCTATCTAAAGGACCTAGTCTCCCAGGGTATCTGCAGTACTGGTAAGTTCTCTTGAGGGGTCCCTCTATCTACCCAGTGGGAACAGGCTCAATTTCATAGGGTTAACTGCAATCCCAGAGAGCGACACACATCGCTCCATTACTTCTAGGATGTATTGCAGATTTTCTTCTGGATATCTCAGATATAACTGTCATCGGCATACAGTGAAATAAGATGGGGTCCCCCCCTTCGTATAAATCCCCACCGTTTCATATTGTTGTCTCAGATATATTGCAAGAGGTTCTAATGCAAGGATATACAGCATCAGGGACCAGGGCACCCCTGTCTGGTTGTAACGCTCACCTGGCTCCCACGGAGGCGCTTGTCTGGGTTGCTGTGGCTTCTTCAAGCGTGATGCGCAGAATTCGGACCACCGATTGAACAGGACCCCCAAATCTTGCTTGTCTGGCCCATAGGAATATCCTTCTGCAGATGAGAAAGGGGATTAACTGTCTGCTGAATGTGCTTGCTCCCCCCTTCGTTCTTCTCTGACTTCCTCCAAAACCCCCGGTTTAAGCTCACCTTAAGGTTTGGAAGGATGAACTCCATCCTGGTTCTGGTGCAGGGGCGCACGTTCGTTCAGTTACTTCACTGGTTTTCAGAATGGCGCTGGCAAATCCACTTGACTTTACTGAGCGATACGCCGTAAGTATGAAGATGCAAAAGTTCAAGTGTGAGCCTCCTTTTATGTTGTCTTTTCCTGTCCTTTATTTCAGGTGCAGAACAAAGCCGATGCGTTGAGGGGTTAAATTGCCGGGGTAAAATCAGGTGAGTTAGTGATGAGGGCGACCCCTCTAAATGTCTTTATAATTCCCCAGTGATGTCTTTTGTCCTTTCCCCATAGGGGCCGGGGTGCGGTACCTGCCAGAGATGTGGCGACCGGCACTGAGAGCCGCGATGGAGCCGGGCGGCGTCTCGGGAACAGGTAAGTGAAGCGCGGTGCTGCAGCGAGCAACGCAGTGCTTTTAAATGGAAGTCTTCCTTCAGGAATGCTGGCGTGAAGATTCCGGATGCAGGTAAGAAGGTTGAAATAGTTCTTGGTTTTCACCTTTCTCTTCTCTTATTCCCTTACAGGTGTTCCAGGTTCGAGGCGGGCGTGGCTGGAGTCCAGGTGCAGGAGCAGAACGGTGAGCGTTCAGCTGCTGGGATGCAGAACAACGCGAAGCACGTGTGGCTGTCCGGACGTGGCTTAAATAGCCTTGGAAGAAGTTCCAGGTGAGTATTCTTCCACAGCCCCACCCAAGTAACAAAATAGTTCCTTCAGAAAAATAGTCCCTCCTAAGCCTCATTTGGCTTGGTTCTTCATGCAGCATGGTCTGCATCAGGTGAGTGTGCAGCATGGTCTGCTTCAGGTAAGTGCACCAAACACTTCCCCTTATGAGCCTGGCGCCTATGGCGCCAGGACTGATCAACATGAGCCTGGCGCCAACGGCGCCAGGACAGAGTCCAAAGAGCCCCTATAAAGGGCCGCTGGGCTTTTACCCGGGGGCGTGATGCCTGCTCCCGGGGGTGCTGGGCCTGGCCTGGTGCTCCGGGGGTAGGCATCATGACACTGGTGCCCCTGATGTGCTGCCATTTGTCTGAAATGTTCGCTCCAGTCTTAACCCTGGCCAGTGGGGAGCTACACAGCAATGTATAACCCATTTAGGTACTCAGGCCCTAGTCCATATTCTTTCAGGGCTGCCATTAGCCAGGGCCATCTGACTGAGTCAAAAGCCTTCACCGCATCTAGTGACGCAATTGCTACGTCTTGTATATCTCCTGATTGCTCTATGACATGGTGAAGCCGTCTATGATTGTCAGATATGCTTTTATCGGCACATATCCAGTCTTGTCGGGGTATATGAGTTTGCCTATAAACTGTCTCAGTCTGTTTGCTAGCGCCACTGTAAGAATCTTGCTATTGTGGTTTAGCATAGATAGTGGTCTGTATTACCCAAAGTCCGTGCTAGGTTTTTTGGGCTTAAGGACTGGCATGATGATTGCCTCTGAGGGATTCCGGCAGCCTCCTAGTCTCCCAGGCCTGGGTCAGGATATTCAGCAGTGGGGGCAGCTTCGGGAAACCTAAATCCTCTAGTTTCCACAATCTCGCTCCATTCCCCTCGTGCTGCGTCTCCATACAATTGTTGGTAAAAGTCAAGAAACCCTGTATTCACTCCCTCTTGGGTGTCTAGTATCTGGCTGTTCATCCCTTTTTTGCCCTGATGGCTTGTCTAGGCACCTCTTTTTAATATAACCATGCTAACAATCTCCCTGGCTTGTCTCCACACGCATGCTGCCTTTCCGTATATTTGTAATATTTTAGGTTACTTAGCCTCTCCCAGTGTCCCTCACACACCTGCTGTAGCTTACTTATGGTTTCGGCCATCTCCGGGGAGCCGTCTCCCTCATTTGTGATTGCCTCTAGTTCCCTCTCAGCTTTCTGTAGTTCTCGGATTATTTCGCCCTGGAGCACTTCGGATTTTGATATGGCCGCTCCTCTCACCACCAGCATAAACGCCTCCCACAGAGTGCCCGCTGAAGCTACACTTCCGGTGTTTTCTTAAATATTCCAGAATGTCCTCTCGGGGCTTCCCTAAACACTGCATCTTTTAACGCCTGAGCTCTGAGCTGCCATGTGGGAATCATCGCTCTGGGAGATAAGTATTGGCATGTTAACATCAGTGGGGAATGGTCTGAGAGGACCCTCGCTTTGTATTCTGCCAGCTCTGTCCAGTATCTTTGTGGAAACAAACATATAGTCCAGCCTAGTGTATAGGTTTTGTGGAGCCGCATAGTGTGAGTAATGTCTATTTTGTGGGTGGTGCAACCTCCATATGTCTTCTAGTTGAAATTCACCTATTGGGTTTCTCAAAGTTTTGGCAGCCGGGGTGGGTTTACTTTGTTTCCCATCCAATCTGTCCATCCCCGGGTCTAGCATGCAATTGAAGTCGTCCCCCTCCCCCATATAACGATCCCCCCCAAATACGGGCTGACTTTACCATACAGTGTCTTGAAATAGGCTACAGTATTTTGGTTGGGGGCATGTGTGTTGATTATGCACACCTTTTTGTTTTCAACCAGTCCCTTTATCGCCACCATCCTCCCATCCGGGTCCTCTGTGGGCCGTATTAGCTAAAAGGGTATGTGCGGAGCGATCCAGGTAATTGCTCCCCTAGCGTATGCTGAATATGTTGCCCCAATAGTAGTGCCCTTCCATTTTCCCCATATTACCTCTTGTTTGTCTTTTGTAAGATGGGTTTCTTGTAGTAGAGCTATGTCAATTTTCTGCCTCCTCAGATGCATGTTATGTTAGCGGTACTTGTATATCGCACCGTCACCAACGGAATTGGTCCCCAGGCGCTCTGGCTGACCTGCAAACAGGGAGGGTGGGTAGGGTTAGTTGGGAAGAGAGGGAGAAAGAGAGTGGGAGAGGTGATGTGCTGTTGGCAGCTTCAGCTCGGTATACACTGTGTGCTGGGCTTTGGTGCTAGTATCGGATCAGGTGAAGGCGTTGAGTGCTGTGGTTGAGGTTTGTGTTGTTGATGTGGTGTGGTAAAGTACGTGCGGCTTGCTGGGAGAGAGTTGGTTGTGAGGTTTGTGTGGGTTTAAGTATGTGGAAGATTGAGGATTGGGTTAGTGGGGTCTGTATCCTGATTCAGGTGCTTATGGTTCTGTTACAGTTGTATACCTGTGGATTTGGATGTTGCTGATTCCTTGTGGGCCGACTCGCTTTGGTAATGTTGCGCTGATCCAGCTGTATCCTATTGAGTTGGATGATGGTAGGTGCGTCTGAACCTAATCTTTGTGTGGGACTGGGTGGGCAATAGCTAGTCTCAGGTTATCTAGTGTGACCCTGGTCGGTTAAGGCTTAGAATGGTTCAGGGTCGGAGTCGTCTTGTCATGGTGGATCCGTATAGGTGAGCCTGTGTGTTCAGACGTTTGTATCCTTCTATCCTGACTGGTTCTTTGGTTTCCGTGGGGTGAACATCCTTGGGGTTATTAATTTGTAGTTTTGTGTGGTGGGGCGTTGTGCGTCCTGATTGTGTATTGTTGGGCAGTGTGTAGTGATGAAACATTCTGTTTTTCACCCAGCGCATTGGGGCCTGTGGTGACGTGCTTTCTTACCGCTTCTGTATTTTGTCCTTAGGGCTGATGGGGAAGGTAATAGTTAAGGTCATGGTCCTCTTGATGATTCGTTCTAGTCTTTCTGTCTTAGTTTGCTATGTTAACTTTCTTTGGTCTTATTGCAGCTGTCTCCTGTTTGGACCTTTAGTATGTCGTGGGATGTTTACCTTGGCTTTTCCCAGTGACTGATCGGTGTGTATCGCGTTGCTCTACGTTCATTGATGTTTTTTTGTTATGTTGATGCCCATGTGGCCAGTCTTTCTAGTTATGACGTGAAGAGTCAGGTTTTGAGTAATTTCCTGAATAATAGGTGATTTCTTGTGTTACGTATGTACTTCGGGAGGTCGTTCCAGGTTTTCGGGGCTTGGTGAGAGAAGGAGGATCCTCCAAGTTTTCTTTTTTTGTAGGACTTCGGTTCCAGGCGGATGTCCATGCTTGATCTGAGCGTTCTTGTTGGTTGATGTAGGCGCAGTTTGTCCCTTAGGAACTCGGCGCCTTCGTTGTGTACTGCTCTGTGCGTAATGCACATTGTTTTGAATTTTATTTGCAGTTTTATTGGTAGCCAATGTAGTTTCAGCGCTGGTGCGGTGTGTTCTCTTCGGGGTAGTTTCAGAAGTAGTCTGGCTGCTGCGTTTTGAATGCGTTGTAGTTTTTTTAGGAGTCGTTCAGGCATGCCTAGATATAGGCTATTGGTGTAGTCTACTTTGGCCATGACGAGTGCAATGATGATGGTGGTTGTTTTGTTGGTGAACGATCGGAACAGTAAGATTCTTTTTGCTGCTCGCAGGAGGAAGAAGCATTTCTTGACGAGGTTGTTTACTTGTGGCACTAGCGTGAGATTATTGTCCCTCAGAACCCCCAGGTTTTTTACAATCGGGGATGGTGCTGGGGTTGTCGCGAGTTCCCTTGGCCAAGGGATGAATTGGTTGTCTCCTCCATTTTTTGTGATGATCATTATTTGTTTTGCCTGGGTTGATTTTGAGGGAGTTGGAGTTCATCCAGAAGAATAGATCGCGGTGGCAGTTTTCTAGTGTTGAGTTTCTTGCAGGTTGTCTTGTATTTTGAAGATTTGTGTATTGTCAGCGTAGTTGTAGCAGGTGAGTCTGTGGCTTTTGATGATTCTGACACCTAGATACAGGTTAGATGTTTAATAGTAGAGGGGAGAAGGATGATCCTTGTGGTACTCCACAGGTGGAATCTCTCGGGCTGGATTTGAAGGGTTTCATCAATACGGTTTCAGTTCTGTTAGGAAAGATTTGATCCATAGTAGGGCGGTGTCTGTTATTCCAAGTCCTTCTAATCTTGTTATGAGGGTGTCATGGTCCACTGTGTCAAATGCTGCCAATAGATCTAGGAGTATCAAGGCAGTGCTGTTGTCCCAGTCTGCGTTGAATTTTAGATCGTCCCATATTGAGAGTAGAGTTGATTCTGTTCCTCTCATTGGTCTGAAGCCAACTTGTGCCTGGTCTAGTAGGCCGTGCTCTTCTATAAACTCTTGGGTTATTTTGTATACGTATGTTTCGAGCAGCTTGGCTGTATACGGTATGTTGGCGATGGGTCTGTAGTTGGAAAGGTCCTCTGTTTCCTGCTGTATCTTTTTTTTTTTAACACTCTTTATTGCCATTTTGTTATAAAAATTCTACAACTGTCTCTTCACCCTCCCCAACCTCAAAAGTCGGTCCCTCCCTCAAATTAACAAAACTTAACCAACAATACAGCCCCTTACCCCACCCCACCCCACCCTCCCCCCGACTCCTGCTGTATCTTTGAGTAGTGGCCTGATGTATGCGGTTTTGAAGGCTTGTGGCACTTTCCCGGTTGTGATGGAATGGTTGAGGACGTTCCCGTGATATTCCATGGGCGTTCCTGGTTTAAGAATAGATTTGTTTATGTCTGGTGGGCAGGTGTCTTCAGGGGACCCTGAGTTATTGCTTTCATTCATCAGTTTGACGAATGTCTCCACTGATATTTCTGGAAAGCTTTGTAGTTTGGGTGCTCCTCCCCGGTGTAGGTTGGGGTTGTGGTTAGATCAGACGGTCTGCTTTGTCTGCTTTGTTGGATGTTGGTGATTTTTTTTTCGAAGTGGTCTGCAAGGTCGTTGCAGAGTTTCACGGATGGAGTTGGTGTGTTACATCCTGGAGGGCTTTTGATTTCGTTTGATTTTGAAGAGCTCTTTTTGGGTGTTTGGTGCTTCGAAGATTCGGTTGTCGTAGTGTTTCCTCTTAGCTTTTTGTATTTCCTTTTTGTAAGCCCGGTTGTATTGTAGGAATTTCAGTTTGTTCGCATCGTCGTTTTGTTTTCTCCAATGAAGTTCTGGTCTTCGGTTTTTTTCTTTTCATGGTGCTAAGTAGTGGCGAGAACCATTTTGCCATAGAGAGTTTTTTAGAAGTAGTGAAGGGTTTTTCTTTGGCGATGTTGTCTATAGTAGTTATGATCCAGGAATGCAGCAGGGTTACCTTTTTGTCCAGCTCATCAACTTCCATGAGTGTTAGGTCTGGTTTGTTTAGCTCCAGCAGTTTGTTCAGGTTGGAGTTTTTGATGGTTCTCCAATTTCTTTTCATGGTTTTCGTTGTTTTGTCCGGTGGACTGTTTGTTAGCATGGTCATTTTGATTATGAAGGGGATGATGAGGTGGTTGCTCCAGGATATTTGGATTGGGGTGCCGTGGTGAGGAGTAGTTTGTTTGCGAAGATTGCGTCAAGTGTATGCCCTGCCGAGTGTGTTGCTCCTTTGACTAGTTGTAGGTTCATTGCTGCTAGTTGGCTGGTTAGCGATTTTTTGTATGGTCGTGCTTTCTCCTTAAAACCAGATGTTGAAATCTACTAGGACTATCAGGTGATTGTGTTTGATGGCTAGGACGGTGATTGCTTCTGTGAAGGAGTCTACGAAGGTTGCATCGTAGGTTGGTGGTCTATATATTAGTACGAATTTCAGGTATGTTTTGGGTGTAACTGCTAGATGTATGGTTAGGGATTTGCATTTATCGATTAGTGGGTCTTTCAGTTTGATATCCATGTTCCTTGTGAATGATTGCCAGCCCTCCCCCTCTTTGGTTTTTCTGTTTGATTGGACGCATTTGAAGTATTCAGGCAGGCAGGCAGTTGAGGGTGATCTTGTAATTGTCGTCTAGCCAAGTTTCTGTTACAAATAAGATATCGATCCCTCAGTCGCAGAGCAGATCGTATATCTCGGTGGCATGTTTGGACATTGACCTTGCATTGATGAGGTTACAGTGTATCATTTTGGTGTGGTTTTGTTTGTTGGTTGTTCCTTGTTTTGGTTTGTGGTTGTTTGGTTGCCGTGTATCCTTGTTCGCGTCGATTGGGGGTGGATGAGGACCAGCGAAGCCTGCATCTTCATTGTAGGAGGGCATATGAGGATCAACGGAAGCTGCATCTTCATTGGGGCGGTCTGCTAGATTGAAAGTTTGGCTGTTCGGTGGTGTTGCTTCTCTGTTTGTGCTGGTTAGGTGAAGGTCGATGAAGGCTTCTTCTTAGTTGAATTGGTCAGTTAGGTTCATGTTTCGGTTGTTGGTTATGAGATCTTCGTCCCTATATGTCCGATATGGCACGGGTGTCCTTCTGTTCTTGTGATGTATGGGGTGATGGGGTCGAACTCTTGCCACATTCTTAAGTGTTCCCGTCTTTTTCCTGGTTGTCCTGGGATGTTTGTGTGTCTTGATGTTTCTGTGCCGTTGGGGTATCCTGGTTCTGGGGTTGTTGCGAGGTATGGTGTGAGATATAAGGAATTTTCCCTTTGGAATATTATTCTGGTCGTTTTGGTTTTTGACGTAGTTTCCTCTATTTGAGGTTGTTGCTTCAGTGGTAGGTTGGATTTCTGTCCCTGTGTCCAGTGCGGCCTTCTCTAGTGCCCTTCTCGGCGTCCCTTTCTGGTCCGCGGCATTTTGATGCTCAGTGTGGAAGTGCCGGTTGACTAGTTGGTTGCTGCGGCTTGTGATGGGAGGGTTGGTATTTCTTCTTGTGTTGGTAGGATTTGGTGCCTTTTATTTTTTCCAATCTGAATTATCATACAATACGACTTTCAAAGTGATATGAGTGTCATACAATGCAATTTTGGGATAGAACCCCTGATGGTTTTTGGGGACCTGTATAGTGGGAGAGAGGCCCAACAATGCAATCTGAATATCACACAATGCAATTTTGGGAACAGAACCTCTGATAGATACGGGAGACCTGCATAGTGGGAGAGAGGCCCATCAATGCAGTACGAACATCGTAGAATGCAATTTTGGGGACAGAACGCCTGCCAAATTTGGGGGACATGTATAGTGGGAGAGAGGCCTATCAATGCGATCAGACTAACATACTATACAGTTTGGGTACAGAATCCCTGATCGTTTTGGTGGACCTGTATGGGCGGGGGGGAAGAGACCTATCGGTGCGATCTGAATATCATATACAATTTGGTACAGGAACAGAGACCCTGCTAAGTTTGGATGGCCTGTTTATTGCTAGAGAGGCTTATCAATGCAATCTAAATAACATACAGTACAGTTTGTGTACAGAACCTCTGATAGATTTGGGTACCTGTATAGTGGGAGAGAGGCCTAACAATGCAATCGCAATGTCCTGCAATTCAATTTCGGAACGGAAACCTCCCTAGATGTGGGAAACCTGTTTATTGGGGTGGGAGGCTTATCTGTGTATACTGAATATCATACAATACAGTTTGGGAACGGGAACCTTGCCAAATGAGGGAGACCTGTGTATTGGGGAAAGGCTTATCTATGCACTCTTGATATCATACAATACAGTTTGGGAGCAGGAACTCTGATACATTTGGGAGATCTTTATAGTGGGAGAGAAGCCGATCAATACAATTTGGATATCTTGTAATACAATTTGGGAACAGAAACTCTGATAGATTTGAAGACCTGTATAGTGTCTACTATAGTGTATATTGTCTATGGCTAATAACACTGTTTTATATAGGATTGTTAAGTGGCTAGGATTATGGGGTAGAGTGGTTGATCTACTCCTAACCACATCATTATCTTGTTCCTCTTTAAATAACTGTTGAGCCCTCTGACATTCCAAGTTACTATCTTAAGGTCTCCCATTTTCAGCCGTACTCCTTCCCGCCTATATCCCCCTTTGTCATTCGTGTCACACGCCCTAGCGCGTGGGTGTGAACTCGTTCCCCAACTACTTCCATTGCAAGCGCCCAAACTCCCCTCCCACTGTTGCCGCCTCCATTCCTGGATCTCAGGCGATTCCCCCATTTGGTCCTAACATGGCAAGCTGGTGCTAGGCGCCCAGCTGGGGGTTACTGCACTACCAGCAACTCAACTAACCTATCTATTGGGGTATGAATTTGGATTCTCTTTCCCTCCCGCTTTAGTGCCTCATCAACTCTGCTCATCGTCGTCTAACATCCTATGTCTATAATCAAGTCCTACTGTCAGTTTATACAGCACCTCAGCATCTGGAACCATTTTCTCATTACTCTGCCGCTCTCCTTCTGTTCCTCTGTTCCCATCGGGCAATTCTGTGCGTGTAGCCATTCTGTTGCATCCTCCAGGGTCTCGAAAAATATTGCCCGATTCCTGTGAAACCCCTTCAGCTTAGCCGGGTACATTAACATGTGTTTGTAATTGGCTTCACGTAGTCTTAACTGTTCTGAAATGTAGTAGTCGCCTTTGCACCTGAAGTGTGTAGTCCGGGTATGCGGTGATAACGCGGACGCCCTTTGTATAGTACCTCCTTTGCAGAAATGTTCCAGGATCCTTTCTCTGTCTCTGTAATTTAATTTCGAGTGGATTGTGCCCTCCAACGTATTCCTCATCTTAGATATATTCCATCCAGCTTTGCTGCTCGCTCTTCGGAAATTTTTTCGACAGAGGGCGCAATGCGTCGATGGTCCCTCGAAGGCCTCCTTCGAGGGTGACGTTATCGGATATATAAGTAGCACGCGCGGCGCCCGTTGGCCTCAGTTCCGTTTTTCCGCGGTATACGTTGCTTCGGAGATTCGGCGCGACTTGAGTTCTGTGAGATTAGTAAATAAGTAATATGTCCTTGTCATCGACGCCGACCACGATAGCGAGATCGGGTCTCAAAGTGCAAGTCGTGCGGTTCAAAAATGTTGATCACAGACCCGCACCAAGAGTGTTTGTGGTGCCTCAGAGAAGGCCACGACATGGAGGCATGTACAAAGCGTCAGGCGATGACGGGGAAAGCCTTGTGAGAAAGGAGGGGAAAACTACAGGTAGGTCGTAAATCCGACCGTAAAGCCTCTAGCGTCGAGTCGAGGTCCCGTAAGGAGAAATCCCCTCGACGGGAAAGGCATTGTTCCAGGTCCCAAAGCGATTCCCATTGCTTGTCATCTTCGACAAAAAAATCGAAGAAACGACGCCACAGGCCCCCCTTGTCCTCAGACGGGTCCACAAAAAGGATGAAATGCCCCATGAAACATTCGTCCTCCGAAGAGTGGGAAGCATTCAGAGTCAAAATGATGGAGGTGTTTGAGAAAGCAAAGCCTCGGTCATCGCCTTCTTCGGAAGCCGGCCGGGAGCGTCATCGCTCCGACACTCGTGCACCCTCGAGCCCGGGTGATCGAAAAAGGAAGGATAGAGAACCTTCCAGGACGCCGAGCGAATAAGACCGCTCGAGTCGACCACTCGAGGTCACCTACGCCGTCCGAGACCCGATGCACCTCAAAGGGCAAATCTTTGACTAGCGCCTCGACGCCCTGAAGCCGGCTCCGTCGACTACCACTATTACGTCGACGCCATCGATGCCTTTGTCGACGTCTACCTCGAAGCCCTTGGCGCCAAAGGCTCTAGCTAAGCCAGGCCAGCCAGAAAAAGGGAAAGGCAGGGTTACAAGCCCTGTAATGCCATCCGAGCCCTTTAATACACCTTTCTCCTCCTCTCCCAGAGGTTTTCAAGCCTCTCCCTAGGAAGGAGTTTTTCAAGTCCCTGACCTCAATTATTTAGGAATAGGAAAGATCTGATGAGGAGAATGTACCTTTTTGGCTAGAATATGGCACCCCAATGTCCCAGAATGCCTGATTTCAGAAGAAAGCAGGATGAGGGACCTGGTGGAATCATTACACAATGCAAGTGGCATTGACACATCTCCTGAAAATGACTTTGGCAGACTAGAACCAGGAGAGCATGCCAGTCCATCGTACCGTCAGCTAATAACGAAGGTAGTAGATTACTTGGGATGTGCTAGACCATCAGCCCAATTCATCCAGGATGATTTGACAGATATATTGGACCATGGTCCCACCAGAGACCCAATACTACCCTTTCATGTAGCCCTGCAAAATAGGGTGGCCAAGAATTGGGAGACTCCGGATTCTATTCCTCCGGTAACTAAATCCCTCACCTCAAAATACCGCCCAGCCAGTAGCGACCCTGGCTATCTGTCCAAACATCCCACTCCTGAGAGTCTGGTCATACAGGCAGCCACAGCTTCTAACAAACTTGCGCACCCTTGTATCCCTCCAGACAGCGACGATAAGCATGTGGATGGCTGGGCACAGAAGGTATTTTCCGCTGGGAGTATGGCTTTAAAATATGCCAACGCCACATGTGCCTTGGCAAAGTTTTCATACACTCTGTGGGAGTGCATCGCAATGACGGCGGAGCACATCCCAGAAGGGGACGAAAGGGAAGGGTTCCTAGTCATCGTTGGAGATGGAAAGGAAGCCATGCAGGAATCCCTTCAGTCTGGATTGGACACTGCGGATAGTGTAAGCAGGTCCGTGGGCACTAGCTCGGTAATGCGCAGATTTGCGTGGTTACGGAAGTCTGGTTCCGCACCAGACGTACAGAACCGCCTTCTGAACATGCCCTTTGACGGGTCTCAACTTTTTGGCAGCAAGGCTGACGAGAGCCTTGAGAGGTTGCAGACCTCAAAAGCAGCTGCCAAATCTTTAGGGGCTGCTCTTAAGCAACCTCATTCTTTTCGTGCGCCAGGACAATCGTGGAGGGGACGATCCTATCGTTACTACTCCTCATATGGGAAGGTGAGAGGAATGGCCAGTCAAAGGGGCCAGAGAAAGGCCACTTGCGGTGGACGAGCAAAACATGCAAAGCCAGCTCCAGCCTCTTTGCCATCAGCGGCTGCAACAACCGCCACAAAACCACTTTGAGGACTTGCATCACAAAACACCTGTAGGAGGCAGGCTGTCACAGCATCTGCAAGAATGGCGAGCCATTACTTCAGATGTTTGGGCTCTAGAAATAATAGCCCAAGGTTACTGCCTTCCTTTTCTAACACAACCTCAAAGCAATCCACCAGGGATACACCCTTTGAAGTTTTCAGACCCGCTCCTACAGCAGGAAGTTCTAACCCTGCTGGAGAAAGGTGCTATAGAACCAGTACCTGCAGCGGAGAAGAACAAGGGATGGTACTCCCTGTATTTTTGATCCCCAAAAAGGACGGAGGACTGAGACCCATCTTGGACTTAAGAAACTTGTTCAAGTTCCTCAGGAAGGACAAGTTCAAGATGGTTACCCTTTCTCAGATCCTTCAGGCCCTTCAACTTCAGGACTGGTTGGTGTCATTGGACCTCCAGGATGCTGATTTTCATGTGCCGATTCATCTTGTGCAGAGAAAATACCTGAGGTTCGTAGTTGGTGACTCTCTATCAGTTTCGAGTCCTGCCATTCGGATTGACCTCCACCCCGAGAGTCTTCACCAAGTTAATGGTGGTGGTGGCAACACACCTCAGATGATTGGGGGGGGGGTGGAGGATTCACATCTACCCCTACCTGGACGATTGGTTGATCAAGGCACGTTCTGTCGAACAAGCACTGGATCATCTGAAAGTCACCTGCCACTTCCTCCACAGACTGGGCTTCTCCCTAAATTTCAAGAAGTTTCAAATGACACCCTCCCAACAGCTCCAGTACATAGGAGTTGTATTAGACACATCCTTGGGAAAGAGCTCGCCTCCCAAGTCGAGGGCTCAAGACATTCTTCAGATGGTTTCCAAAATCTCCAGGCCTACGACTTCTTTAGGTTGCTCGGCCTCATGGCATCCTGCATCTTCCTGGTGCCGGAGGCACGTTTGAGGATGAGATCCTTTCAATGGGCTCTAAAGACACAGTGGTCCCAGTTCTCAGGTCAAATGACGGATCTTCTCCAGATTCCGAACAAGGTTCGACAAGATCTTCTATGGTGGACTTCTACAGAGAACATCCTAAAAGGAGAACTTTATTTGGCAACCATGGCAAGAGATCACAGTAGTGACGGACGCCTCATTCACGGGCTGGGGAGCTCATGCCAACGATCTGACAATCCGCGGTTGTTGCACTCCATCGGAGTGCAAACTACACATCAACCTGACTAGCGCTGAAAGCTTTCCTGCCATCTGTCAGGGGAAAAAATGTCCTGATAATGACGGACAACAGTGTCCATGCATTATCTAAACAAAAGAGGTGGTGTAGTGTCACTACCTCTGTGCAGAGAGGCAATGCAGCTCTGGTATTGGGCAATTCAGGAAGAAATCTCTAACGGCAGTTCATCTAGCCATGGGAGGAGAATGACAGCAGATGCTCTGAGCAGGCAGAGCAGTGTCCCACGAATGGGAACTGACTCAGGAAGTCATTCAAGAGATCTTCGCCCTTTGGGGAGCCCCTCAAGTAGACCCATTTGTGACATAATCAACCGGAAGTGTGAAAGGTATTGCTCAAGGGTATTTCCCCCGAGAGGAGCCCAGGGAGATGCGTTCGTGGTGGAGTGGAATTTCCCTCTATTGTACCCGTTCCCTCCGATTCCCGTCATTCCTCAGGTCATCAAGAGACTGAGACGGTTCGGGAACCGCATGATCCTAATTGCCCCGGATTGGGCCAGGAGAACGTGGTACTCGGACCTTCTAGACATGTCCATCTGTCCCCCAGTACTTCTTCCTCAGAGAGTGGACCTTCTCTCACAAATGGAGGGTCAGGTTCTCCATCCAGAGGTCAAAACTCTCAACCTTCACGCTTGGTATCTGACAAGCTGAGATACAAGGATTGGGACCTTCCAGATGACATGGAGGTGTTGCTTTCGTCAAGAAGGGACGCAACGAAATCTCTATGCCGTTGTAGAAAGTTTTGCAACTGGTGCAGAGAAAAGAATTTCGATCCTTTTCTATGTTCTATTCCGGAAGTACTGTCCTTCCTTTCCCTAGCACATAGAGGTCTAAATGTTGGTACCATTAAAGGTTATCTTGCAGCGCTTTCCATCTTCAAGCGCTTGTCGGATGAATGCTTCTATTTCAAAATTCCTTTGGTAGTGCAATTCTCAAAGGGACTTGCTAATGTTTCCTCCTTACCCATTCCAAGTGCCAATTTGGGATCTCTCTCTGGTTCTAAGATTCTTAATGTGTGCTCCTTTTGAGCCTTTGAAAACTTGTCCATTAAGATTACTGACATGTAACACTGCTTTCCTAGTTGCTTTAACATCTGCAAGAAGAGTGAGCGAATTGCAGGCACTGTATTCTGTGTCACCCTAAACTGTGTCCCATAAGGACAGTGTTGTTGAGGGTTAAACCCTAATTTTTACCTAAAGTAGTATCTGATTTTCATTTAAGTCAGAATTTTTTTTTATCTGCATTCGATCCTCCACCTCATCCTACTAAGGAGGAGGCATGATTACACAGGTTGGATCCAAGAAGAGCTTTAAGCTTTTACATCTCTAGGCTTTCCAAGCTTAGAGTGGACAACCAACTGTTTATCGGCTACACCAGAAGGAAATTGGGTCAATCGGTGACCAAACGGACAATATCACGCTGGATTGTGCTTTACATTTCAAAATGCTAGAGATTTGCACAAAAAGACCCACGAGAAGGGTTTAAGGGCTCATTCCACCAGAGGCATCCCCTCTTCGACAGCCCTTCAAAGAGGTGTTCCAATATGGTCCATTTGTGAAGCAGCAACTTGGTCTTCACTGCACACCTTTTCAAAATTCTATAGTCTGGATGCTTCCCAGTCTAAGGAGCTGAATTTTGGTAAAGCAGTACTATATTCAGCCATCTAAGGGTATTGAAAAATCTAACCCCTCCTCCAGAGAAATTGTCCATAATTCTTTGGGAGTCTATCTAAGATGAGGAATACAGAGGACACAATCCACTCGAAGAACAAGTTACTTACCAACTGGTAACGTTCTTTCGATTGGATGTTCTGCTAATGTAGTCCTCATTGCCCTCCCAGCCTACCCCTCTGTAGATTTTTCCGGGTTAATGCCAACTCCACTCTCGCAAGGCTGATACCAGTCTACCGGCAACAATCTACACAGTACAAAATCAAAGGTGGAAAGGGAAAAACGGAACTGAGGCCAACGGGTGCTGCGCGTGCTACTTATATACCCGATGAAGTCACGCTTGACGGAGGCGTTCGAGGGACCATCGACTCGACGACATCGACGCACGGCGCCCTCTGCCGAAAAAATTTCCGAAGAGCGAGCAGCAAAGCTGGATGTAATAAATCTAAGATGAGGAATACGTTGGAGGAACATCCAATCAAAAGAACGTTACCAGATGGTAAGTAACTTGTTCATCTTAGCGATGATCGGTTGTGGTGGAGCTCCCGGGGTGGGGGGAGGGGAGGGTTTCTTGTCAGAGCCCTGTGCATGCTCTCCACCGCAAATCCTTGAGTGAGAGCCCCTCCCGCTATCGCTTGTAACAGCATGGTCTCAAAATACTCCGCGGGGTTCGATCCTTCCTGCCCCTCCGGGTGTCCTACGATGCGTATATTGTTTTTCGTGCACGCCCTTTGACTTCCTCCGCTCTGTTTTCCAGGTTGCTTACTTGTTGTCTGTGTGTTGATCTCTGATGCATGCGCTGTCCTGGCAGCTGTTTGATTTCACATCTTTCTCCAGCTCGTTTGTCCTTTCCGCTATTGATCTTACGTCCTGTCTCAATAGGGTGACGTCCACTTGTACTGCGTCAATTTTAACCTCTGATTCCTTGAATATAGTCATGGCAGCCTCCAGTTTCGTTTCCCATGTCCTTTTCAAGTCTGCTATGGCCTCTAAAATTTGCTGGTCGCCACGTGCTGGAGATGTCTCCCTGTGCATTCCTCTTTTTTTCCTGGCCCCCTCCGTTATTTGTAGTGTCTTTGCGAAGTCCTCCATGGTGGTTTGCTTCCCCTTTGTCTTTAATGGTTTGGCTGCCAATGTCCTGTAACCCAGTGTTACAGTTCGAGGCAGTTGGGGCCAGGGTATGTTGTGCTTACCCTCCTTTGGCCAATGTTAGGTTTTGTTGGGGGGGAGGTAACCAGCTGTGTTGGTTGAGGTCACAATGCCTCCTTCTGGGTGTAGGATTTCTGTTTAGTGCAGCTTCCAGAGTCTTCAACCTTCTCTAGCTTGCCTTGGTTACTTCGCGGCCCCCGCTCCTCTCGGGTCGATGTTTAGGTCTGAGTTTCGTTGCTCTAGGGGGGATAGTAATCTCTGTTTTTCTCAGTGATTGTCCTCGCATGCTTATTTGAGGGCAGTGCGCTGTGCACCTGTCCCGTGCGTCTGTCCAGCTCCTTTCTCTGATTCCCAGTGCCGCGTCTGCCTTCGCCGTGTTTTCCTCTTCCCTGGTGGTGCTCTGGCTGTGTTTGTCTGGGTGTTGTGTCCTGGGCCCCCAGTGGGTCGCACTTCTTGGTCCGCTAATCGCGTATCACTGTCTGGTTTGGATTATGCTTGTGTCCTGTGGTGCGGCCGCCTCCACCAGCCTTCGGGGTGGCTTCACAGTTAATGTGTGCCCACGTGCATGTCTTCTTGGTGCTGCCTTCATGGGGGTTGGACCAACGGAACAGGGAATAGCTAATCACAAAATTTATTTATTTTTCAATATCAATAAATGTACCGTTTGTTGATTTCTAAAAACCTTTATTTTCATATCAAAATTTCATAAAATATAAAATCAAACATTTTATCAAAAACAACTATCTGCATCACGCATTCATACTGATTCACTCCTACCACTCTTTCAACTTCCTACTTTGTTATCACAACACAAGTCTGGTTGTCTCATGGCCACCCTCCTAGATGGCCTCCGGTTGCTTGTTTAAGCCGGCCCCCACACCTAAGGCCCCTAGCACAAGGCCCCCCCTGTCGGTGCCGGAAGGGCCGCAGAGCGCCACTCCCTGGCCTGTGTGCCACACCTGGACTTTACCTACGTTCAACTTCCAGCCCCGCTCTAACCACTAAAATTGCCTGTTTAGTCTATAGACACTGAGTTCCTGCCCACCAAGTAAGCCGGCCTGACCTGCGTCTAAATCATGTTCTGTACCCTGAGGGCACATATCATGTACGGTAAGAAGTTTGTGTCCCGCTACACCGATCCATGCTAGCATTGTATTCCAATGTGTATTAAATATGCCTGCTAATTATTGCTTAGATTACGACTTTACCGCTACCCGTTGACTACTTTAATTTGTTACTGCCTTGAGATCAGTGTTCAGCAGGGAGTGTGCATATTACTGCACCCATAGATTAATTGCTGCAGCCAAGCCTTTTGTAGTTACCATCTTATCACTATGATCTTATTGCACAACTGTCTTTTCTCTGCTTTGCCGGACATATCAACGCTTTGCGGCGGGTATCCACGCTATTATTGAGGTTCGCAGCACATGACATACCTGTATCGAAGACCTGTATTTTTCTTTGTTGTAACGCATGCTCTACTTCTCGAACCATACGAGAATCCCCACTTCCAGGCGCACGTTACTTTCGTGTACACCTACTAGCTAAGTTGTCTAGTCCTACGTGCCCTCTTGTGTACCCTGCTGACACACTCCTCCTTTCCCTTGGCTGCCCGGGTGCTGGACCCCCCTCTTCTGACTAGTCAGCAACCCAATTAGGTGAATCCACCTGCCCAGGCTACAACATGAGTACCACAGCATGGAATTAACCTGGTCTTACCACATCCACCTCGTGCTCAACCACACCCACATAGTCAGCACCACCTATTGTTGCCCCACCATTATCTCGACAGCCCAAGAACTTCTGTTACTCTACAATGATAATCTTAACTACCAGCGCTACTCTTTCACCTACTGAATGGATAACTAAATTTTCATCCAGACCTACTCCTAACATCTCTTGCCCACCTGGCATAAGGAACCTCTGACTCAGATCGAGAGGTACAATGACCCCAGACTCCCACCTATACACACACACACGCCACTACAACACTAAACCCCACGGGAAGCACAAAATGCTACCCAATCACAAAGCTTCCAAATGCAAACATTGAAGAGGTGTGCAGCCGCACGCTCAGCCCTTCCAGACTAACAATACAACCCGCAAACCATTTGTAGTACATACCAAAAAGGACACATCAAAATCTAAGTGCCAGCCCCTCAAGGGTGCACTCATCAACGCAAAATCACTTGATGCTCATGCTCTTGACATTGCTGACTTCAACCTCACCAATAATTTAGATCTACTAACGGTTTCCGAAACATGGTTGCACGCTGCAGCTGGGCCCACTCTATCACTAGCCTTTCCTGACAACTATATGATCTTAAGGACAGACAGGGAAACTCCCAGAGGATAGGGTGTAGCACTTAATGCCAAAAAACAACTTGGTGTCACTCACCCACCCACCCACCTATCATTCTCCTCTGGAGAACTCCTCACAGTAAAAATACCCCTCTCCTCCGAACCCACATTGACCGTACATATCCTTTACCATCCACCTGGTCGTGTATCCCCTCTAGAAGAGATCACACTACTCCTTAATAACAATGTCAAACGAGGGTAAAAAATGATCCTTCTAGGTGACCTCAACCTTGGCGGCCTCAATAACACCAATGCATTGGCGCTTGCCAATATACCATTACTGAACTTTGCTTTCTGAATCGCATCACTAGCCCCATGCACAATAAAGGGAGAACCCCTGATTGGATTTCGGACTATAACTGCAACTTCAAAAGTCCTCTCTAACACACCATGTGCCTCGTCTGACCACCATGTGATCACCTTCACCATTCAGGGCACCACGATGACTAGCTCCAGCCCCAGCACGGCCCCACCAGCACTAACTAGAAATAAAAAGATTACAGTGGAGAAGATGCTCCCGCTACTTAACCCCACCACTGGTCTGCAGAACTACAATAACCTAAGCCCAGAAAAATTGGTAGATTTGTACAACCATACCCTCTCTGGCCATAGACTAAATAGCCCCACTAGAAATGTGGAAGGCTAAACAAACAGCCCATCTCAACACTTGGTACACCATTAGTCTAAAAAAGATGCAGAGTACTAAGAGAGCAGCTGAAGGGGCATGGAAAAAGAACTTCTGGTTTTTACAAACACATTTCACAAGCTATTCACCAAACAAAGTGATACTTTCAATCAGAGAATCAGTAACGCAAAATCCAGGACCAAAGAACTTTTCTCTATCCTGCGAGGATTGGAAACACCTGTGACACCGGATGAACAATGCATCAAAGATACCAAGTGGTGCTCGGACATCCAAACATTCCTGCTAGAGAAAATTACGCTCCTACAAACCAAAACTGACTCTAAAGAACAAAGCCTCTCCATTGAAGCAAAACACTTCAACCCTACTAAAGGCACCATGAACCTGTCTGTCCACTCCTTTTCAGTTTGCTCTTATCTTTGTGTCAGAACCTATTAACATTATTGAAAGCCTCAAACCCTCTAAATGTCAGGGAGATACTTACCCGTCCTTCATCAAAGAGGTGGTAGCAGATATTACACTTTTCATCATGACCTTTATAAATTCTTCATTCGAATCCTGCACAGGCCCTACCAACCTCAAAGATGCTTGGGTCCTCCCACTCGAAGAAACGTCACTAGACCCAAACTCACCCACCAATTATTAACCCATAACCACGGTTCTGTTGCTCAAAATTCTAGACAGGACAGCAAATCTCCTAATTCAAAAAAACCTAGAAAAGAAAAACCTCCTCAGCCTTCGCCAATCTGGCTTTAGACCAGGTCATGCTCTCATCGACCTTAAATCCCTAATTGATGAGCTAAAGGACAAAGGGTACATAGATCTCCTCCTCCTGCTAGACCTTTCTGCAGCCTTCAACCTGGTCAACCATAATGTCTTAAGCAAGCACCTTACATCAGCTGCTCATTTCTCGGTTAAAGCCAATACCTGGATTCAATCCTCTCTCGCACAGGACCATGAGAGCATTCTCTACCACAGCAACAGCTGACCCAGCCCCAGTCTTATGTGGAGTGCCCCAAGGCGTGTTTGTCTCTCCCACTTTGTACAATATCTTTACAAAGCCACTATTTGATCACTTGGACAGCTTGCGTATCACATACACCAACTGTGCCTATACCCAAATTCTCATCCCCCTCTCAGGCTCTTACACCACGGACTCCTGTGTCTTGAACAAAATCTACCTTTATCATTCCGGCATGGATGGCCAATCACGGACTCTGTCTGAATGATGACAAAACAGAGCTATCATTGATTGGCTCTCAAAACTGCTTGAACAACAAACTACCCAGCCTATTACACTCATTCATCATTGACAACAATACCATCCAAGTGGTTACAAAACACTTGGGCTATACTAGGACTCTAACCTTAGCCTCACTAAAAAAATCAATGCCACAGGCTCCTCAGTAGCCTACACAGCTAAACGTATAACCGCCTGCAGACTATTCCTGTCACCGGACAGCTGCATCATCCTAGTGAGAGTACTTATCGAAACTTTGACTATTGCAACACATTATACAACAGAACTAGTCTGCATAACGTTAACAAACTTCAAGCACTTCAAAATAATTTTCTAAGAGCTGCCCATAACATACCCAGAGTCAAACCACATCACTGTCACCAGACAAAAAGTAAAGTGGCTCCATGTGAAGAACAGAATAATTTACAAAATGTTATCCCTCACCCTTAAGTGCGTAGCCAACCTAGGTCTGAAATACCTAAATTGCAAATTCTCTAAAATCCTATCAGACGGACCCACCAGATCCGCACAAATGAACCCAACTCATCATACCAAGATAGAAACTTGAAAAATCTGGGGGCAAAAGCTTTCCGGTCCTAGCCGCCAAGCTTTGGAATCCTTTACCTGCTGACCTCAGAACAGAGACCATACTGGACTTTTCGAGTAAAAAAAAAAACTAAACACCTATCTAGTCTCTCAAGAATTCAGGTCCTTAGAGCAGTACTCGGGAGGATAAGAGCTAAAATGTGCCTCTGACTATTTTGTTCCTTACTGATGACTGATCTCTACAAGCGCCAAACCATATTACTTTGCCACTGTGTCTACATGTATAATATAATTTGTAACGCTATATGATGTACCACACCAAATGTAATATCATTTGCCTGTACTTTGACTGTAACCTGTTAATCTATCTACATACTCGAGTGTAACATGTAAACTTGAGCCAAGATATCTTTTGGGCGAGGAGCGCTATATAAATAAAAACAAACACGAATGGGAGGCTAACTGACCGGACGAGGGGAGCCAAACCTCTTTCAATATGGGCAAAAACAATAGAAACCCAATGTAATAATTCAGGTAGTAAATCATATTGTAAAATGCTTAAGCTTGATTTAGGCAATTTAAGGTAAGATACCAATGTTATAGCAGCTAGAAATTGTAACTTAAATAGTAGGGCAGTACATATTAATTTTCAGAGACCATAAGGCTTTAGCAGTTCATCCCTATCTAGGTCTGAGTTTCTTGGAGGGAATTCTTGGAGGGAAAGCAGGTATGACACAGCTGTAGAAAAAGGCAAAGTTCCAAAGGATTCTTTACTCCAAGTATGTATCACTCTTTTTTGTTGGTCAAAAAGAGTTCAGGGACGTCAGGAGAGGCACCCTGTATACGCACAAGTGTCAGGTCTGGACCATTGTGTATATGCAAACGCCAGAATGAGCCCTCCAGCAACAAAGGAGCGACAGAAAGACTCTAGGTAAATACTAACCTGAGTCCCACAGTACCTTAGGAGTTGAAGGCAAGTCCCTGAACGCTCACACCAGAGACAATGCAACCCGCTAGGGAAGAAAGGCCCAGGTCGATCTTGTAAGGGTAATGAGTTTTAATCTCGCACAAAGATGAGGGCAACAGCAAAGAACTCTGCTGCTTAGAACATTCTGCTGAAAGAGGGTACAAGCAGAGGCTTAAGAGGAGACACATGGTCATTGTGTTGCAATACATGCAGTAAACACCTGCACGGCTGGTTGGTGTGCGCCTATGCAGGGTTCACCTTCCCATAAGGGATGCCAGGTCATTAGTTCCAGCCCAGTCCTCTCTTTCATCACGTGAGTGTTGCGGAGATCATCTTCTCACAGACTAAGGTCAAAGAACAAATTAACACTCCTAACACAATGCTACTTCATTATACTGTACACCTGGCATGCTTAGACTGGCACAAAGGAGGTTATGGGGCACTCTAACCTCCACACACACATTTCACTCATTCCATTGCGTGCCATCCGGCTCCAACGTCTCCACCCTCATTTTGAACTATAATTTATCGCTCCCAGCGCTCCGCAATACAAATCATATGATTGTAGCTCAAAGACATGTAATGTCCATTCTCTGACTTGTGACTTTGGGGTTGGCGATCAAAGGGCACCTGGTGCCATGGAATTCAGTGATCTTGAGGTTTAGTAGTGTATATGGGCTATAACTCGTGGTTGCCTGGTGATGGGGCGGGTCATGCTTTGGCCAGTGTAAGATAACCTGCAAACCAGGCGCCGGTCAATGATCGCGGCCTTGTAGGGCACATTCCTTGCGGATAGAAAAACAACTTTGCAACACTGTTATAACAATGAATAAGCTTTATGGCTGTTTGAGGTCTGGGTTAGCCTCATAGGAGCTCGGGCATGGTTGGAGATTGCCTGTGTCTCGCAAGTAGGACCTAGTGCATGTAATGCTACATACGCTGCACAGGCCTCATCTAACTATAGTTACTAACATCTACGCAAAATGCACTAACAGCCAAACAAAATGGCAGTCTTGCTAGTGTCCTGGGCTACACTGAGTTGATTATATCTGGGTGGTGCCCTACCACTGTCCTCCCTCCACCCTGGCCAATCAAAGTGGTTTGAATGCCCCTTGCCTTACTCTAAAGTGCTTGGGAGTGTGGGACGGGGTCGCCCCTTTCCAACATTCCCCCCCCTTTCGTTACTTCTGTAGTAACAAACTCCTTAATACCCCTACACTGCCGCTGTCTCCTCTGCTTCCATGTATGGCTGTGTTCCCTGTATTGGTACCCACGCCTTGCATACTGATTGCAAACTCTTCCCCCCTTTTTGCATATTCCTCAGGTGTGCAAGATATATACATGCATCCCCCATCCCTTGCCAGGTCCACCCAAACTTCTGTATAATTCTCTATATCTGAGGGTGGAATAATGATAGTGTGGTATAGGTGGTCAACTTCATTTCCATACCGCATGACAGCATTTCATGCTTAGTGCCACACTGTGGGAGATCAATCTGTACTTCTATATGTTTTTGTCTCGCGGGGTGCTTTTGAAACCCCAATTGATACCATTGAACTTAAAATTTGTAACATGTCATGCATGGATGGGATGCAGAATAACTCTTATACCAAATCATAAGACCGACTCAGGAAGTTGGCAAAAAGTCTCATCCAACTATTTTATTATCAATTGTCTAAAACAGGGAGTTATAACGGACATCAACAGACTTTCGCTCGAGTTCTCAAACATTTTGCAAAAACACCTTTTACATACAGAAAAATGTGTCGTATATGACGTCATACTACGTGGCAAATAAGAGAAACCTACAGGGTGTTGATACCCTCAAGGGGAACATCTAAGTATACTTTCTATTTTGGAATGGGTTGTGATTGGGTCTCTACTGTCAGGTGGACAATTTATGCCCACCCTTAGTGCAAATTATCTTCAGTTTTTAGATACAGTGTATCATTGGCTCTCAAAATATAAGGCCCTTCTTTTTATTGTCCTCTATAATTGGTTGGCACGCTTGTACCCTTCTGGAACATTTGGTTCACTAGCAGCACGTTCGCTAGTGCCCCAGATGTCAGTGGGTGGACTTTGACCATGTCTCCCCACCCAATTACCCAAACATCGCTCATGCCTTCTGCCATTTAGATTGTCTTTGAACTTGGCCTTGCAAAGTATCCTTGCTCTTGGGAATAAAAGGGAGTGCGAGTTCACGCTATCAAATCTAGAGCGGCATGTCCACCTTCTATTTCTATCCGTAGCCCACGTGACAGGAGTCCGTATTTTGGCCGGTTTTGCTGCATTTAATTGTCTTTAACAAACTTATCACTCATGGTGTTCTTTCTTTGTACCTTAACACAAGAGAATTCAGCGTCTCACGGTTCCGGTTCTTCAAGGATAGATAACCAGTTATTGACTGCTCCATCCTTTGACACCATGCCAGATAGCTCTTCCAGGCCTTTCCATGCTCATAGCTTCATGTGCTGCGACAGAGCTTTACGATCCGTCTGTCTGAGCTTACTAAATATGTGACACAGATGTCCAGCTTCTATATAATGGCGGCACCACCTGCAGTCTATTCACTATGTATAGCTAGCTTTTAAGATTACTTGCTCTACTTTCATTGCTGCGTCTGTACAGTTAATAAACGGCTTGCATTTTCTGCAGTGCTCTTCACACGTGCAGTCTTCATTCCGCATATGACAGTTTCCTCTATTCTTTATTTCGTCATTGGATTCCATAAAATCTAAACATTCTCTTCTTTAGCCACTCTTCTCAGTGCGTCACGCTTGCTTCTTGTGACGTCACCAACTTCTTTCTCTCATCTTCATATTCCTTCATCTCTACGGGGATACATCATATAGAGTTTTCTCAATGGATACCTTTTCTTGAAGTCTCTTCATGGAATTGACACAATCACTGGTGTCATGCATGGCGCGATTTCTGGTTTCCAGCATATAGGAAGTATGAGGGCGGGACATCCTGAAGAGGCATTCAGCTGCTCCTCCACACCAACATTTGTGCTCTATTGGGTGCCTCGTTGACACAACCTGAGAGGCCCAGTTGGCAGCTGCAGAAGATAACTAGGTTGAACACGATAATGGGCATAAACATCTTCATGATCGCTTTGAGCCAAGACTGGGCTCAGTCGCATGCCAAAGTTGAACCAGTCACTCTCCTGTACTCCTCTCTCCTTCATGCAAACTCCCAGGTCATGGACGGCTGCAATGATGGGGATAATGCCTTCTCTGCATCTGCTGAAGGCACACATGTGCAACAGGAATTGCCAAACATTTTGCAAACCTGCCTTCCATTGCTATTAACATGCCCAGCATGTAGCGGCTTTGCATTGTTCGAAGTCTCAATGCACACAACTGGACCTTGATCACATTGAACCAGTTCTGTCGTTTGAGAGCTGGACCAGCTTCTAGTGCACAATTTGCAACCATTTGGTGTTTTCTACGGCCTGCACTCCCGCAACAGTAGAGATGTGAAAAAGGATTCTGCGGAGCTGAAGAGTTGGCACTCCTCAGGTATTTCAGCAAGCAATGCAGAGTCATCTTTGGAGATATAATTCGATCTTTTCTTCCGTTTCAGTTGTTGAAACTGACCTTTCCCTGGTAAATTGCAATACTTCCCTTTTCATTATTCTTTACATGCTCTCAGGGGGGCCAGCTTTAAAAGTGTCATCGAAAATCTTATTTATTTTGAATAATCAAACGATCCTCTAATTGCTGGAAACAAATTCTTCACTATCACCCTAATTGCTAAGTGTGCACATAATCTCGCTGTTGTATTGTTCCTGCTATAATCATCACTAACACTTACATCAACACTATTGCTACTGCTATTTTCATTTCTATTATTATTGTTCGCTTTCATGTTGCTACTAATATATATAATCTACTAATAACTTTTATATGTACTGTCCCGTTTCAAAATAGTCTCCCCAATAAAGCCCCAATAGTGCCATGAAGATCATACATAGACCAGCAATAATGGTCATTCTACAATAGTAGGCATCTGCACTTCGGATCCCTGCTTAACAATTATTTACATTGGTGAGATTCAGCTTCTCTCCTGAAATGGAATCAAAAGACACGAAGGAGAGGAGAGGGGACCGCAAACGTATCGTGCCTGGACAGGCCGGTGATGTAAATATGGTGCAGGTACTATTGCCCCTCTAAGATAACTGAAGTGCCGAGGTGCTGTCTGGAGGTGCCCTGTGGATGTCAGAGAAGGACTCAATATCGCAAGGCCTTTAGCTTCACAGCGAGGGGAGTGCAAAACACCACCTCGTAGGGCCTGTGGAACCGAGGGTTGTTCCACCTACGCACGAAATTGCGAATGTATACAGGCAGCAGCGATTGTGTGGTCATGCACTCATGATCTGTCGCCATCGTGGTTGCTACATCCGTTGCCTGCTGTCTCAATTCTGGGAGGTGCAATCTGTCGGGAGACACATATATTTGCCTGCGTCAGTGTGGTCAAATGATCTTTGAATTCATCACCTACTGCTGGTGCACTGTGCGTCTGAAGCTCTTCTTACAGGGGACATGAGTGTGTGCACACGCCGACCAGTGACGACCTCGTTAGGTGACAAATGATGATCTTTGCTTGGCTGTGAGCGTAGACTGAAGGGGGGGCAGGGGTAAACCATGCACCCAGTTCTTCACTGTGGTACACAATTTACTTTTGAGGAGCCTGTTGATCCTCTCCATAATGCTGTTGGCCTGTGGGTGGTAAATTGAACACATCCGATGCTTAATGCCAAGTAGTGCTATGACGTGCTGAAACAGTGCATTGAAAAAATCTGTGCCATTATCTGACCTTGAAACCTCGCACACAACCCATTGAGGGGAAAACCTTGCATACCAAAAATCTAGCAGCACATTTGACATCCGGATGTGCGCAAGGCCCTGATTCCATCCACCTTGGGAAAGGGAAAACCACTACTATGAGGTAACTGTATCCATTGCAACGCTCACCCATATCAGCATAATCTGTGTAATTCATGGTCCAGGCCCAGTAGGGCCGGGCATTGTGCCCCCATAACATCTGTAATGTCATCCCTGTACTGAAACTTTGACGTGTGGTGCAGTGTACAATCATTTACTGCTGCGTTCTGTCCCCTTTCCTCCATACTGTATGGGCGTCCCTCGCTTGGTACGGGAGACGACCTTTTTCACCAGAAAAAATCTTTTTCCCCTTTAAATTTAGAGGTGCGGCCCTGGGAACATGCGCTCCCCTGACTCTGCACAACAGCGTCACTCCCCAGTCCTCTTTTCTGCGTCAACCGGAATGGACCACTTTCACCAGCACTCCCGAGTTAGGCCTCCGGCCTAGTAACTCCACATGCTCTTCATCAGATAAGTGTTATTTTGTCTTTCTTTCTTGTCCTTAACCTGCTACGCCTGTCCTCTGGTGCCACGCTCCTCCTTGGCGCATGTTGACGTCAGCAGACTTCAGCAGTTGTCCAGCCTGCGAGGGGCTCTCCCTACGTCCGACCCACACGCACTCTGCCTCTGCTGACTTTGACCCGACCACGGCTGAGAAGGCTGCCCCGAGTGCAACATGCTGACACTGCGCTCTGAAGAACAGGCTAACTCGGTGGAGTGAGCTCTTTTGAAGGTCGCCTCCGGAGGACCTGAAGGAATTAGCCAAGCACAAGTCCAGTCCCAAGGTAGGGGCACTTTTTTCATCCGCACCCGTTGAGATGGATTTTTGAACTCTGACCTGGTCTGTAGAGGTTCAGAAGGCCAGCCTAGTTTCTTGGAACAGGGTAACCTTCTGGATAAGCCAGACCAATCAAGGTAGCATTGGCAGTGGTTAAGACTAGGTCTCAGGAGGGGGTGAGGGTGACTGAAATAACTCAATGAACACACAGAGTAAAGTTCCCTTACAAATCACTCCTGGTCAGGTATATATATATATATATGTCTCTCTCGGTCTCTCTGTCCCTGTCTCTCTGTCCCTGTCTCTCTGTCCCTGTCTCTCTGTCCCTGTCTCTCTGTCCCTGTCTCTCTATCCCTGTCTCTCTGTCTCTGTCTCTGTCTCTGTCTCTGTCTCTGTCTGTCTCTCTCTCTCTCTCTGTCTCTCTCTCTGTCTGTCTCTGTCTCTCTCTGTCTCTCTCTCTGTCTCTCTCTCTGTCTCTCTCTCTGTCTCTGTCTGTCTCTCTCTGGACAGAATAAAGGTGCCCAAGTGAACAAAAATTAGCGCAGCTCACAATGTAGGAATGGTCATAAATTTAATGGGTAATACAAAGATAGAATAAAAACATGGCTGGAAAGGCAGCAGCAAAAACAGAGGCAGGAAGCCTAGGGGCACGACCCGCACACAACGCGTTTCACGCTCATCTGAGCACTTGATCACGTGAGGGAAAGGACCAGCGCGCACTCATAGCTGGAAGGTGCAGTCCTATTGCTATGTCAATGAAACTGTGAACATGCATGGAGGGATGGAAAGGGTGGCAGCCATGTTGGAATGGAGGGCAGCAGTGGCTGAGAATGTGAACAGAGGTGAATCCCAATGAAAAGGGGGACAATGGATTAAAGTGTCGTATGCATTGCAAAGTGCACAAAAAGGACAAAATAACATTGGAATGGTAAAGGATCCAAAATAATAAGGTCGGTACCACAGGTCCGTGCCAGGCACACCCACAGTTCCACTATGAATCAAATTTAGTTTGCAAGTTCAACACGGAAAACCCCCATAGTCATAATATACATACAATTGGTAAAGTGAAAATACTGCATAGGATGCAAGAATAAAAAATACATAAATGACACTAGATAAAGACATAACGCGACCATTTCCCAACCCCATATTGGAATAAAAGGAGCTCATGCATGTAACTAGTAGTTAGTCATCAATATGACAGTGTGACCCAGGCAATGGTTAAGGTAAAGTGCAAGTGCTAACAAGAAATAGCAGCATTAACATGTGCAAATCAGCAGTAACATGATAGCAGCATCTATGTGTTGCAAAATACAGCACTAGCTCCGAAAGAGCATAGCAACATCAATATGTGCAAATATGCAAAAGCTGAAATAGCAGCAGAAACATGTGCAAAGTTGCAAAGTACCTTTAAAACCATCAGTCTTAAAATTCACACACAGTAGCTAGAAATAACACTAGTCATGATACTGACACAAGCTGGGGGAAGATGGAATGCAAATGAAGAGAGAAATGGCTGCCTCTAAATGACCAAGTAGGCAAAACAAAAAATGGCAGAACCAGAAAGCAGCAGGGGAGCAAACTAAGTAAGAGAGCAAAGGACTACAGAGACATAATCAAAGAAAATTATTGTATAATGAGAGGCTAGTTTCCCACAGAATCGTAACTGTAGCAGCACAGAATTTAGACCAAATACAAGATCACCGATAAAATAAGGTGAAAAATAAAAATAATCCAGACAGGCCAAGGATAAAGTGAGCGGAAATAGATACCCAGAACGAACAACTAAACCAATGGAAACTCAAAAAGTATCAGAGAAAAAGGAGGCAACATAGATGTATGTAAATCCAACTTAGGTGCCCAAAAACGTATACAGCTCCTCACCTAGATTGTGACCTTTTGGAGACTTGGTGTCGAAGTTCAAGATGAATCTGGTCTCCAATTGTCTTAGCTTTAAAACACGGTCACCACCCCTGGGATGAATGGGAATGTGAGTCACTGCAGAAAATGTAAGCAGATTCAGGTCATTCTCATGTTCCTGCCAGAAGTGCTTAGCCATGGGGTATGCGGGATCTGGGTTTTTAATCGCCCTAAGATGTTGCAAGATCCTGAGTTTGAGCTTGCATGTGGCGCTCCCGACGTACCACTTCATGCAGGGACATGAGAGGACATATACAACAAAAGTAGTGTCACAATTCATAGAATACTGTATAAAAGATTTGCAGGGAGTGGTATGAGCACAGGCTTTACATTTAAAATATTTGGTAAAGCCAATGGGGGAGACCGCCAACCAATTGGAAAGAGGAGGACTTTTGTCAATGGGTGGCAAAAAGCTGGAAACTAGCTTGTCTCTGAGCGATGGAACCCTTTTGTACGTGATGGTAGGGCGTTTGGAAAGTAAGGGACATAAATCTTTGTCTAAGATCAAAACACGCCAATGTCGTTCAATGATCCAACGGACATGGTTTGAGGCATTATCAAAAGAGATAATAAGTCTTGTTTCTTCATGAATAGCATTCTTGTCTGACTTGATGCCATACAGTAGTTTATCGTATAGGCCATTTCTGTAGTTAGTTTTTCATAGCCTGGTTGCAAGAAATTGATGGCCCCTTGGGCATAGTGATAGTCGAACGATGCCAGGTCAGTGCAGTTCCTTATAGCGAATGCTTTTTTTACATGACATAGGGTGGCAACTAGTGGCATGCAGAGGTAGACCAGTATTGGAGGTTTTTTTTTATGCAAAACTGTGTGAAAACCAGATCTTTCAAGAGTCACAACCACATCAAGATAAATAACTTCGGTGGTACTATGGCATTCTGTAAACCATAGATTAGCCATGTTGGTATTAATGCTTTTGACAAACAGTTGCCAGTCAGTTTCCGTACCCTTCCAGATTACAAACACACTGTCGATATAGCGCCACCAGGTGACAATTTGAGTTGGAAAACTGGATGCAAGCAAGTCAAAAAGAAAATTAGCCTCCCACCATCCCATCGTCAGATTTACGTACGATGGGGCAAAAGTACTGCCCATAGCAGTACCCCTTACTTGCGGATTAAAAGGCACGAAAATGGGAATAAAACCTACAATGTGTGATCTATAGTTTGCTAAATTGGGAGATAAAGCCGTGGCATGCCAGACTGTTGCCAAAGGCAGTACAGAATGGCAACGGAGAAGGCTGGTGTGGAGTGAAAGAGAAGCACAATACCATCCGAAACTGTATGTGTATATATATATATATATATATATATATATATATATATGCGTATATATGTATGTATGCTTGTGGAATCTGCTTAGATCACATGCTGTGCATAGGCCGACATCTAGTGGAAGCTGCAGAGTTTAGTAATACTATCCCTAGTGTGACGTCCACTGTACCCATGATCCCTCACGCGTCTAGGACCCTCAGATTGTTTTATTCCGCCATGCTGGTCGGAAGCACTGAGCGGAGTTCCCTGACTTATTCAGATTTTGCAAATATTGTTATATATTTCCCAGTTTATTCCACCTATACGTCGAGTCTCCGAACATCAACACTCTACGCCGGATCAGAGAAAAGTCAACCGTCTAACTACAGCGACGGATTTGGGCCTCGGAAGGCCTCTGGCCTCGGCCCGGGCCTCGGAAGTCCTCTGGACTCGGCCCTGCAAGTAGGGAGAGTGGGGGGTGGCACATATCCTACACTCTGATTAATATAGGTGTCATTACTTACATTCCTACACTCCCAGCCCGCTGCCACAGGGTGCGTATGGAGGGTACCCCTTTTCAGTTTTGCCCCAAGTACAACCGCAAGTATCCTTGGGTTGACAGACACGCCACGTGTTACCTCTGCTTGCCGAGGGACCACCCCGAGGTGAATTGCAGAGCATGCAGTCGGTTCAAACCGAAGACCCTTAAGGACCGTTCGACAAAGCGTTGGGCCCACCACGCCAGGCGACAAGAGGCCATGGCCACGGAGGGTGCCTTCAGCGATGGCAGCGACGCCGTACTTTCGGACGGCCAGGGCAATGTGGCGTCGATGGACAGCCGAGCGCAAGTCCCCGACCTCGGAAGGTTGTCCGGCAGGGCAGCTATGGGGAAGACACCCGACGACACGAGCGCTACCCACACCACTTCCAGCAAACAAAGGTCCAACCGAGATTCGACGCGCATGTCGAGTTCTCGGAAAGAGGCACGTAGAGAACGGTCCACCGAGTCAGTGTCCTCTGGGTGTTCGCGTTCGAGATCACCTCATGACACCAGGCAACCCTCCACTGTTGACAAGAGTGCCTCGCTCCCCTTAGTGACTGAGGTTCGGTCGTCAGAGGACGACACCGACTTCTACCCCCAGGCCGCACTCCAGGAGTCGGTGTCTGCAGGCAGCGCAAAGGCTGCTACCAAATCCCTTACACTCTCCAGAGACAGGGTCTCTACCCCCGAATCTCGGTGCCAGGCATCGAAAAGCTCTGATAGGGCCCAGAAATCAGGGAGAAACACTTCCACCCACGGGGAGGGGGGAAAACAGAACAACAAAGTAAGCAGTCCCAGCCTACTTCCACTCCTAAACTACATTCTATTCCACCTAAACAGACGGACAAGCCTCAGTCTCTTGTCCCCAAGACCCCTGTTCAAACCAGTAGGTCTAGTCGGGATAAAACAGGGAAAGCACTCCAGAATAGTTATTCCCAGTTCAAGGGAATGGTCCAGTGATGACATAGACAGAGTAATGTCAAGGATGTCATCATTGGCAGATTTCTAAGCCAAAAACCCGGAACACTTTCTCTTATTCCCCAGAAGGGTCAACTCCCTCAGGCTCTAAGGATCCTATACCCCCAAGTAAGAAGTCCCGGGGTGAAGCACCAATTCGGTCTTCAGACCCCTTCTATATGCAGCCCTAGTCTCAGTATCAGGAAGATCCATCCTTTGGGGAGGATCCAGACGTGGGCATGTTCGAAGAACAAACTGGGACGGGCTATTATGGGGATGATGAGGACCAAGAGGAGGAGGAGGAGGACGACGAGGACGACCCAGATACATACAGGGTAGATTCCCCGGTAGAGAAAGAGCCCGCGGTTACCGACTCCCCGGTCGACAACCAGCCTCTCCTAAATGAGGTCCTGTCCAGAGCGGCACAGCACTTCCACATTGACACCCAAGGTGCTCAGGAAGAGAGGGATTTTGCAGAGGAATTGGTGGGAGAAAGGAGACCTGTTGCTCAGACCATCCCTATCCTTAAGTCAATAGAAAGGAGGATAAACTCTTCCCTTGTTAACCCCAATCTCACTAGGGCAGTAACCCCAGAATTGAAAAGCTTTTCAGGGCAGACCAATCTGACCCACTGTACATAAGGGGACATCTCAAACTGGACTCCCTGGTTGTTACAAACACCCTTAAGATGGCGGGAACACCCTTGTCATCGTCCGAAGCTCCCCCCGACAAGGAGAGCAAGATTATTTATGGCTTGGGCAGGAAAGTAGCCTCCACTTCCGCCTACCAGGCAAGGATTGCCAACTCCACCACCCTGCTGGCTAGTTACAACTGCCACCAGTGGGAAGAAGTCGCAGCTCTCATAGACTCTGCCCCAGAACTCTTAAAGAGCCTATTGGCACGAGTTTCGGCAGAGGGGAGAGCCGTGTCAGGTTGCATTTTAAAATCGACCTTTGATGCCGCGGATAACGCCGGCAGATTAATTGCTGAAAGCATGGTCATCAAGAGGCATGCTTGGCTACGGCAGTCTGGTTTCAAGGCCGAGACCCAAGCATCATTGATAGATAAGCCGGTGGAGCCGGATCTATTGTTTGGAAAGGCGGTCGAGGACGCGCTGAAGAATGCCAAGGACGAGTACGAGACACTTAAGTCCCTAGGGCAACTAACCAACAAACCCCCTAACCTGAGAGGGAATGGCAATTTTCGTCGGCCTCGTGGACAAAACTCGCAAAGAGGCTCAAACTATTCCCAAGGCCAGGGTACTCCATGGAACACTAACCAGCAGTCTACCCAGAGTTATGGCAGGGGTAACAAAAGAGTTCGTGGTAGGGGTAGAGGCAGTCCCAATAAAGGAGGGGGCACGCCTCCACCAAAACAGTGACACTACGTTCAGGGTCCCTTCTCTTGCATCCCCAGTAGGAGGACGAATTTCCATCTTCACCCAAGCTTGGGAAGGGATCACATCAGACATATGGGTGCTGTCCGCAGGATATTGCATAGAACTCCTAGAGCGTCCCCAAAACCACCCTCCACGACAAAGAATACACTCCTTAGACCACCAGAAGATCCTACTCAAAAATATCGAAAATCTTCTCGCAAAGGACGCGACAGAACTCGTCCCGGGACACCAGGTAGACAAGGGTATTTATTCAACTTACTTCCTTGTGCCAAAAAATGATTTGACAATGCGCCCAGTATTGGACTTACGGCCTGCAAACAAGTATGTCAAGCCCCAAAAATTTCGCATGACTACTCTCCAAGAGGTAATTCCCCTCCTAAAAAAGGGGGATTACATGACAACATTGGATATGAAAGATGCCTATTTTCATATTTCCATGTTCCCAGCGCACAGAAAATATCTGCGCTTCAAGGTGGACAGTCAGCACTACCAGTTCAAGGTACTGCCCTTCGGAATAGCCTCGGCTCCAAGGGTATTCACCAAGGTACAGGCGGCGGTGGCGGCACACCTACGCAGGGAGGCAATCCCAGTGTACCCTTATCTGGACGACTGGCCCATTGCGGGGGAGACCCCAGTAATTTGCAGGACAAACATTCAAAGAACTATCAACCTCCTCTTCGAATTGGGCTTCTCCATAAACGAGAAAAAATCAAGTCTGGTGCCCAGCACCTTCAAGCAGTTCCTAGGAGCTGTTCTAAATAATCAAGAGGGGTTGGCTTTTCCTTCAGAGGAAAGAATTCGGAATATACTACTGCAAATTCCACAATATCAAACAGGTCTCCAGTTAACAGTACGCAAAGCAATGCGTTTGCTGGGCATGATGGCGTCCTGTATTTACCTGGTCCCCCACGCGCGCCTGCAAATGCGTCCTATGCAAGAATGGTGACGAGATGGGGAGCTCACCATCACCACACAGCTCAGCGTCTCTGGTCTCACACAGTGGCCAAGAATCACATCAACCTGCTAGAGATTCTGGCAGTTTTCAGAGCACTTCAAGCGTTCGAGCCCCACCTGCTGAACCTGTCGGTGCAGATCCGGACGGACAGCACGACAGCCATGTTCTACCTGAACAAGCAAGGAGGGACTCGTTCCCCAAATCTGTCCAGACTTGCCCAGAAAATTTGGATATGGGCACTCAGACGGAACATCATTCTGCCATGTCAACATGTACCAGGGGATCTCAATTCTCTAGCGGACGCTTTGAGCATTGATCCCCTTCCGGAGGAACACGAATGGTGTCTACACAGAGAAATCGTGGAAGATCTCTTCTCTCAGTGGGGTTTCCCCACTATAGACCTATTTGCCACAAGCGAAAACACAGTGCCCAGGATTCGCATCCAGGTTTCCCCAACCAGACTCCCTGGGGAACACCCTGTGGATGAACTGGTCAGGGATGTTTGCGTACGCTTTTCCACCAAATCCTCATCAGGAAGGTGGTGAACAAGATGAACAGAGTCGATGACGCTCGTCCTAGTTGCTCCCATATGGGCGAGACAACCGTGGTTTCCACACCTACGCAGACTCTCAGTGTGCGATCCCATCAAACTCCCGGGCTGGTACAATCGTTTGTCCCAGCACCAAGGTCAGAAGGTGCATCCTCTACCCAACTCCATGAACCTAGCAGCATGGCTCCTGAGGTCCTAGAGTTTGGACATCTCAAGTTACCACAGAGGTGTATGGACATCCTAAGAGTCTAGGAAACCGAACACGAGGCATTGCTACTTCGACAAATGGAAGAGATTTGTTATCTGGTGCCAGAATAAACAAATCAACCCAGTTGATTGCACTCCTTCCCCGATCGTGACATACATGCTCCACCTGCTGGACGCAGGGTTGGTTTTCAACTCACTAAAGGTACACCTGGCAGCACCGTCAGCGTACACCACCTCACATAGCAAGGTGTCGTGGTGGAAGGTACCCGTGGTTAAAGCCTTCATGGAGGGAGTAAAGAGACTTCATCCTCCTATATCTAACCCACCACCAGGATGGGAACTTAACGTGGTGCTATCTAAGCTCATGGGGCCCCCCCATTCGAGCCCATGCATAAGACAAGTCTCAAACACGTGACCTATAAGACTGCCTTCTTAGTAGCCATTACATCCATAAGAAGGGTCCGTGAAATTCCGGCTCTGTCAGTGCAGGATCCTTTCTTTACTATTCATAAGGATAAAATGGTTTTACGGACACACCCTAGGTTCTCACCTAAGTTTATTTCTAAATTCCATGTAAACCAGTCCATCGAGTTTCCGGCTTTCTTCCAAAACCCACAAAGCTCGGCTGAGGTTAAACTACACACCCTAGATGTGCGTAGGGCGTTCCTTTACTACGTAAACCAGACCAGACCGCTTAGGAAAACAGATCAACTGTTTGTCTCCGTAGCCACAGGCAAAGAGGGAGATCACATCTCTAAGGGTGCCAACTCCAAGTGGATTGTCAACTGTATCCAGTTGTGTTACTCTCTCTGACAAAACTTTTCCTTTTACACCCAGAGCCCACTCGACAAGAGGCATTGGGGCCACTCTGGCTTTCATTGCAAATGTTCCCCTTGACACCATTTGCAAAGCAGCTACTTGGAGCTCTATTCACACTTTTACTCAGCACTACTGCATTGACACCCATTCCAAGACAGATACTCAAGTGGGACAAGCGGTTCTAAGACATTTATTTGCTCATGACCCTTCTCAAATCCCACCTCCTTCTAACACTGCTCGCTAATCTATGCACAGTATGTGATCTAAGCAGATTCCACAAGCCTCACAAGGGATACATTACTCACCGTAATCGTATTTCTGATGCTTGTATCTGCTTAGATTCACATGCGACCCACCCTTCCTCCCCTCTGAGAGAAGGCGCATGGATGCTTGTAGTCTTACCTTACCTATCTTCTATCTACTTGGATCATCTGTACTCGTGCTACTCCTCATGCTACCTCATGTCAGAAAAAATACAATCTGAGGGTCCTAGACGCGTGAGGGATCATGGGTACAGTGGACGTCACACTAGGGATAGTATTACTGGCAAGCCCTGTGTCGACGCCCATTTTCGAGTTTCGAAAAACAAACTGTAATACTCCGCAGCTTCTACTAGATGTTGGCCTATGCACAGCATGTGAATCTAAGCAGATACAAGCATCAGAAATATGATTACAGTGAGTAATGTATCATAGTGGCCATGTAGTTATGGTTAAGTTGGTGTTTCCATAGGAAGAACACTTTTTGGGCGGCTTATAACTTCGCTCTCCCTGGACGGATCCTCCCCAAACTTTGCAAAAAAAAGTTTGGTGAGGATTCGTCCAGGGGGGACAAAGTTATAGGGGGGGGTCCCAAAACCTTTTTTTTCCCCCATAGACTGAATGGGAAAAAAATGTTGCTCGCGTCTACAGCCCAAACCGCTGGACGGATTGTCACCAAATTTGGACCAGGAGTAGCGGCTTGGTCCCGAAAGCGTGCTTTTGCAAATTTGGTGAAAATCCGTCCAGTAGTTTTTTTTTTTTTTAAATGACCAAAAAGTAGGTAAAAAAAAATTAGTGATACCGGTGTTCGGTCCGTGGACACACTTCCTTGTTCGCTCCGCGGACAGTGTCCTGATTGGCCAATCTGCTTGCGTGATGTTCGCGGATATGCAACGTGTTCGCTGATTGGACAGCATGGAGCGTGAAGCGCGTCAGATTTTCGGTAGCGCCCGCCATCTTGGATTTGCGGTCGTCCGCGGACAGCGCGGTGAAACTTTGTTCAAAATTTGTATTTAGTAGAGTTTGTTGGTGTGTAGGAGTGTTTGGGGAGGGTGGGAGTGTATGAGATAGGATGAAAGTTGTGTTTTTTTTGTGTTCGATTTGTCTGCAGACATCACAGGTGTTCTGAAATGTTCTAAATAAACTGAATGGGGGGTGTTCTGCGGACTCAATATGTGTCCGTTTTGTTCGCAAACAAACTGTTCTAAGAACACTCGCAGTGTCCTGAAATGTTCGCAAATAAACAAAATGGGTGTGTCCAGAGGACGCTGTCCGTATTGTTCGTTGTCAAGTTGAATATGTTCTAAGAACACTCGCAGTGTCCTGAAATGTTTGCAAATACACAAAATGGGGGTGTTCTGAAGACTTTGTCGAACACTCCCGGTGTCCTGGAATGTTCGTAGGGGGTGTCCTGAAAACGCTGTCCGCATTGTTCGCTGGCAAGTTGAGAGTGTTCTAAGAACACTCATAATGTCCGGACATCAAAAGTTTCTATAGACCATAGTTGAAATGTTTGACTCTATGGATGTGATATGCTGCGGTGGTTGTTGCCAGGGCATAGAGTCTTGGGTGCATGCACCCAAGACTCTATGCCCTGGCAACAACCACCGCAGCATATCACATTCATATTTGCTCATAACTTTGGGTGAAAAACAAATGTATAAGGAACAAAGGTATTAGATTCTATGGATGTGATATGCTGCTATGGTGGTTCTTATTGTATACTTACTGTTTGGTCTAGTAACCGGAGTACATGTATTTCTTAATTTCTGTGATAAAAGAAAATAGCATGTTAGTATTAGTATTTTGTAATGACTTATTACATTGTATCATACACTTTTTTTTTGGGACCCTCATATTTAGTAGATTACAAATCAGAGTACTGTGCAATTTGCTCAGTTTCTGTATTTGTTGCTAAAATCATTGGGTCTGTGGGAGAAAAAAAAATCCATGTTGGATTAAAAAACCTTTTTCTGTTATGCTACAGTTTGTTTGTTTTCAGTGTTCACTTGTTTCTGGCTAATGCTTTATACTTTGGCTTGTTGTATTTTTTGGAGCAGTAACATATTATTTGTTTTAATATTATAAAATTTTGGAGCAGTTAGATACGAATTGGCGTATTCTAACTGTGTATTTTTTGGTCTAATTGTTTGGTCTAATTTAGTGGTATTCATTTATCTGATTAGTTGTAGAATCTTTGAGCAGTTAGCTTTTGGAGTATTCTAACAGTTTATATTTTTTTAACACAAGTTTACTTAGGGTTTAAATACAGTTTAGTTATCAAATTTTGGTTTTTAAGAACATCAAATAAGCGTTTGTAAGATTTCCTGGTAATCTCTGCTTTAGAGTAATAGTATTATCATTACATTCAAACCATCCACATTTCTTTTTTATATTTGTTGTGAAGGTTTTCTTACCAAGTGATATTTGACCATGTGTGAATCCAGTCAGCTTGCAGTTGTTTTTGGTACCATCTGCATTGTAACGTAGAAGCATTAGTATTATGTATTTACTATACGTTTGTATTACTAACATGGAGCGATTATCTGAATAGCAGGTAGAGCATAATCTACCATGGTTTGCATTTTGTACAAGTCGCTGAAATGGATTCACAATTTGGTATTGATATATATATTAAGCGTTCATTGGGGATTTCTTCTTGTGACACATTGTTGCAGAGAGTGCATGTATGTTTCCACATGTATGAAATCTGAAATTTCATTTATAGGTATGTTTTTGTTTTCCCGTACTTGTAGTAAGTACATTAGAAATTCTTGTGGATCGTCCTGTGAATTTATAGTGAATTTCACCATTCCAGCACAGTAGTCCAATTGTTGTCTTATTCCATAAACACTATACGTGTTGTCAGGATTGTTTGCTGCATTTTTGTGAAGTACTAACATTTGCAAACACAATGGGTCTGTACTGTGTAAGTAAATGTTGTCAATAATTGGTGGTAATTGAAATAGAATATTCATTGCTACATTTGCGTAGCAACTTACACCAACTATATATGAGAATTTAAATGGTCCAGGTAGTTCTGTATCTAACTGCTTTTTTTGGAGTTTGTCTTCCTTCTTTAAAGAAGTACCTGGTTTACTTTCCCTAATTGATTCTTTTTTGCTTGTGGTACTTGATGAAGTATTAGTTTCTTTTTCTCTCCTTGGAGGATTTGCAGTGAGATCCTGTTGTATTTCTGTTTGATTTATTTTTCTTTTATAACGTTTTACTTTTTGTGGAACAGAATGTGTTTAGGTGGGGGGTGTGTAGTGAGCGAAGTCTATTGTATTCTAAAATGCAAGGAATATCAGCGTTTATTTTACTTGCATCAAAGTTGATTAGAAATAGACTGTCAAGTGTACGTAGGCGTGATAGTGCTACATAGCTCATGCCTTCTTTAAAGACTCTGTTACCAATATCTATCATTGCTTTGTCTAGGGTAAGACCTTTTGATTTATGAATCGTGACTGTGTATGCAACAGTTAGAGAAAATTGTTCTCTGCGTACATACATATCTTTGAAGAGAAGGAATCTAGCTGTTGAGCGTCCTATCCTTTTTACTTCTGAAAGTTTGTCAAAGAGTATATTGACAAACTGAATTTTGTTGTTGCGTGGGTATGTTTGAAAGCCAACAACTGTACCCAGTGCTCCATTAACTAGTCCTTGGTCCACGTCAAGGTTACGTTTAAGCATTACTCTGCAATTTAAGGATAATTTTAATATCTTTTCTAAGCCTGCTGTGTTTGAGATTGATTTTCTAAACTATTTAGTCTTGTTGTGGCTTGGTTACACATGGGTAGTGTCATACCATGTACATCTAGTTTGTCTGTGGCGCTAATTTCCATGATTGGTTGCATTTCTTTACTTAGCATGATTTCATTGAATTTGAAACAGCTTGCAAGAGTTGGCATTAAGGCCATACAATTGACATTTTTGTGGGCTAATTGTTCCATAACATCTGTAGCACATGCATTATCGCCATAAAGTGCATTAATGTGCCGGGTTTTCAATATTGCTTCTGCTTCTTTAGAAAGTATACCAACTGATACTTTTTAAAATGTTGGCATAAGTGAGATCTGCAGATTGCCGCATGTTTTCTGTTAATTCTCTGTATTGGAAATGTTGCCAAAGGTTGACATTTCCAATGCTGCCTACAGTTTTACGGCAGAGTTTGTGTCCTAATGTTTTAAAAATAGGCTCACCTTTTACTGGTGTTAATTGAAGCAGATCTCCAAAAACAATGTGTTTTCCTGCAAAGAGCTCTTCATAGTCTGTTTTGAGTACTTCTTGTAATCTGAGGTGAATCAAAGCTAACATCAGGTTGGAGACCATGCTCACTTCATCTATTAGTAGCATTTTCATTTGTTTCAATACTCTGCGTAATTCCATTGCAGCTTCTGCAGAAAGTTTGTAATAGTCTAATTTGTTCTACTGGTAATAGTAATCGGTGTAACACCACCTATGTTGTAGGCAGCTAATCTTGTGGGGGCAGTGACAGCAGCTGACAGTTTGTTGTTTGTCAATTGTTGAAGGAACTTACTAATGATTTTGATTAGGAATGTTTTGCCAGAACCAGCTTCACCACTGACGTACAGTAGTATAGGTTTATAATTATGGCGGGAACATGCTTTATTTTCATGTTTTACACCATGTGCAATTTGTTTTGTTCTTGAAAAATGCTACTTTGCTGATTGTTTAGTTTTGATTGTAGTATAGTTAAGTCTTCCTTATCTTCATACTGACACATGGTGTTTTCTACTTCTATCAAAGCTAATTCTGCCTCATTTATTGTTAGTGGTTCTTGGCTTCCTGTTACAGAAGGTTGACTACTGTCAGGAGTGTCCTTATCTAGTTGGGCTTGGATTTCTTCTTCATGTTGCTGTTCATTGTGCAACATTGTTTTGTACTGTGTAAAGTTTACATCAGTTATAGTGCTTTCCTTTGCTTTGAAAGCATCCTCATATGAGTTTTAGTTATCTAGTAATTCTTCTTTTCTCCATGGTGTGAAGAGTTGTAGCAGGGACATGTAATATACTTTATGTTAAGGAGTCTTTAATGACAATTTGATATGATTAATTAAATTTGGTTTAGTGAGTTTAACTAAGCTGCCTTCATAGTTTGTCACTCTATATTTACCTTTTTTTTTCATCCGGTTTCATATTATTTTTGAATGTGTAGTTTTAGGCTATGTGGTATAGACACATGTTTTCCAAAGTATTACTTCTGTTTGGGTAGTATGTGTCCAATAAATTGTTTTTTAAAATGTCTTGGCTGTTGGGATCATGTTTGGCTATTGTTTATATATCTTCATATGATTTTAGAACTCTTTTTCTAGCTTTAGCTGGACCAAGACTTAGCCATACTATATTTTCAGATTTACCATACAATGCAGTACCAATTAAACAATCAGCTCCTTCCGATGATTCACATTCTCTATGGGTGAGCATTTTTATCCCCAAGCTGTATAATTTCTGAGATGTTTTATCTGATGACAGGATATTCCAGAGGTCTTGGAGCTCTGTCTTTTCTGCTTTAGTTAAGTATGCTGTGACTTATCGTGCAACTGCAGTAGAATAGTCTGCAATGTACTGCACATCTATGTTTGCATTCCATAAGTGGGCAATGATTGCATTATAATCATTGATATATTTTTCTTCTTCTTTTCTTTTTATGTAATATGTATTTTTAGGTGACTTACCTTTTAACACTGTCTAACTGAAGACCTGAGGTTGTTCACTTGACCTGTATTTGTAACTGGTCTAGGGAAACCAAATCGGCATTTGGTGTAGTATTTTCCTTTGTTTTTGTGACGACAATATTTTCCACATTTGTGTCTTTGAAATTGAAGATCACTATTTGTGACTTCTGATGGAATTTCAGAAGTGACATATTTTTCAATGAACTGTAAAACAGTGGCATCACTGTCTTAACCAAATTTAGGAGCATCTTTAATCCATAAAAGCATGTGGATATGTGGTGCTCCTCTGGCTTGGTATTCTTTTCTCCAAAAGAAGTGTTGCACTTCTCCAAGGGGAGGAACAGTTTTATTACAAATAGAAAGTAGCATAGCAATGAAGCGATGGTGAAAATATCTTGAAACATTAACAGGATCCAAAGAACAAAGTTCTCCAGGTGTTAGTATATCTGTTTGTTTTGTTTTTATTTGATATGCGTAGGAAATGTAAATCTTCCCATGCATATTCTGCACAACTTAATGTAACAAACCAAGTGGGTGGGCCAAGGTTTCTGATCATACAACGTACAATCTCCATGACGCGAAACCAGTACTCTTTAGTACCACGCATATTTGCTAATAGATTTGTAATATTTGATTGTAAAACCTCATCCTTTTGTTGCACTTTTTCTAATAATTGTGTAGCTGTCATATTTTGAAAGTGTGATCCTGATTTTAATGTGTGCAACTCCGTAACATAAAGATGCTAGTTCACTTTCAAAGAGTAGGTGGAATATGTATTCCCAGATTTAGACAAAATGTGGATCTTCAGAATACATCCGTAATGAGCGGTATTCTGAAGCTGATATTTGAATAGGTCTATCATCATACCTTCCTCCTTTGCCAGTAGGAAAGAGTAGAGGAAAAGCATGTGCTTATATACTTTTTCCCATATGCTGATTGGCGATCCTTTTGTTTGACGCATTTGGTAAGTTTTCAGTACATCTTCTACGGTGTCATTACAGTGCAAAGGATGAATTGTATAATGGTCTAAAGTATTTGATATTGTAGCAGGATCTAGTAGCTCAAATTGACCAGCTTCTTGTGTTTCTTGAATTATTTCAGTTGTATCTTTCAAGTTTTCTTCAATATTAATTTCTTTGTAATATTCATTATTCTCTTTAAGATATTGGAAGGCTTGTCTAACTTTATATAAATCTACCAGCTGTTGCCATATTTTTGTCTTTTGTAGGTACTCCATTTACTAAGATAATTAAAGATTGCTGCATTGGACGTTGCACTCCTAGAGTATGCACATTTTCTTTTAGATTTAATGGTAAATAAACTACTTTTCCACGAATGCCTTTTACCAATTCAGAGGGAGGTAATTTTGCTGTTTTTGGTGGAAGGCGTATTATTGCTTGAAATGGGTGTACTGTTTGAATTATGATGCTCTCATATAAATTAAGTTATTGTAGGGGTTTTGGTACTGGGTATAATTCCAAATTATTTGTGATAGCACATGAAGGAGTTTGGTTGTTAAGTTTAAGGGCTCAGTTATTTCGTATTTGTTTTCTGCTACAAGATAGAGAGCTAATTCAAACCATTTAGAATCTTCATTGTCTTCTATTTTGTATGATAGGTCTACAGTTTGTGTTACTTTTATAAAAAAAGTTCTACAGCCACATACACATACATGGTTTGGTACTTCAGCTGATGTACTTTTAAATTTTAGTATTTCTTTTTTGTATGTTTAGCAACAGGTTGCCATGTGTAGAATTGTTGCTTAATTGGTTTAAAGCTTTTTCATTCTGTAAATGGCTTTCACTTTCAAAATATTCTTTGTGGATATAGTGAATTTCTTAAAGTAGGTCTTTTGCTGTACCATGTAGAAGGATGTTATTTAACTTTGCTAGTGCTAAAGCAGGGCTTTTAGCATAGTACAGTTTATAGACTAGATTTCTTATAGTTGAATGATGTGTTGATATCCTTTTGATATCATGGAAAGTGGTTTTACAAGTAGGGCCTGTAATGCAGGCCAATGAATGTCCTTGTAGTCCTGTGTACTTGCGCACTGGACAGGTATCCATATTTTGCAGTAATTGAATTTTGATTTTCTCTTTGCTTTTTACATATTTATTGAGGAATTGGCGTAAAGATTTGAAACATTGTTCGGGAATGTTACACATTGACGTGCATGGCCATTTGTACACTAGACGTTCTGACTCAGTTGAATGGAGGGGTAATTCTAAGTTTTCAGGGCATATTTTTGTAAGGAGTACTTCTTGTTCCATTATGGTAGTATTCACTTTTTCATAACCTCAACCACTGCTATGTATGGCAATTGTATTTGTTTGCTTTTGTTTGTACGCTTCTTCATTACAATATGCTTCTGTGCTCGTAGTGTGATTCCATTCACCTCCGCAGATACTTAAGAAGTTCTTTCTGTTGACATTTCGCTTATTGAGAAGTCTTTTTTTTGTAATTTAGTTATTAGTTTTGTTAGTGGTTTCATTTTGTTTAATAGTAAAAATAAATAACTTTCTTTTGAGAAGAATTGCACTGTCTAACGCTTCTAAGATTAATTTCCTACGATAGGTTTTAAGCATTGAACCTGATTTCTCTCCTGTTTTTATAAGATTTTGAAGGACTTTGTGACAGTACATTTTGGCTAAAATACTTTTCTTGGTATGCTTACTTTGCACTATATTAAAATTTGAAGTCGTAGTTTTATCTGTAGTGATAGCTGATTTTCTGTTAATTGTTTTTTGGTTTGTTTTACATTTTGATAGAGGAGGCAAAGTTTTTGTACTTGCAACTTCTTGTGTTTCACTAAATGACTGTATTAGCGGTTTTGTTTCAACTTTTTTTTACAAATTCTGCTAGAGATGGATGCTTATGTTGGACACTTTTATTTTCATTTGCTCTACTTTTGCGTTGCTTTCTATGGACTGGACTTTTGGTAGGCATTCTTTAGGGTCTGTTGAAAAAAATAAAGATGATATGGGTTGGGGTGTTCTGGAATGTATGTGTGCTGTGTGCATGAGTGTGAGTAAGATGATAAAGATGTATGTAATGGTGTGTGATTGTGCATTGGGAACTACAACTAGTAGGGATAGGTATTCTTGAATTTGTGTTACTAAACTGGGGTTCAGATGACAAAAAAAAGTAAGCTAGTGGTGTGGAAATGTACAAATAGTAAATCTAATGTATGCAATTAAAACAGTTGTTTGTTCTATAATATGAAAATTTTAGCGGTTCAGTTGGGTAATGTGTGTCCAAAAATGGGAATTTGTGGGCCATTCTGGCTGTAAATCGCTGTTTAAGACATGGAGATTTTTGGACAAAATGGTACACAATCTCTATTTTTAGGCACCGAAATAGCTTGTATTAACGTTATAGTATGTTTGATTAATAATACAAATATTATGGTGATATTCTACTTACTTTTTTTCTTAAATTAACAGCTAACTTCTTAGTTCTTCTTTGTTCTTCGAATTCGGCTGCTTCTTTTCAGGAGACTGGTCTTCACTGCAATTGTAAAAGCTTCAAATTAGTAACTGTTTGTATATAGCGCTGTTTTTAATTTAGATATTGATTTTTTTTTAATTGAAATCCTCAGTGCCTTCTTTAAAACCATTAAAGTCATTTATTTACATAAGATACATTGCATCAGTTCAGTACATATATGTTCTTAATGAACAAATTGTATTGAATGACTAACTGTAGCAAAAGAAAATATCTTTACTATGTCTTGTGAAATTTATAATATACCAGTGAATACCACTATTTCTGTAAGTTATGTTATGTTACTTTGCATTTATATATAGCGCCTTATATACCATTATGGTCTGAAGGCGCTGGTAGGTTGAAAGCCCTTGGGAACCGAAGTTCAAGTCAGTAGAGAGAGTAGAGAATCAAAGGTGCGTGTGAGCACCGGATATGTGTGCAGCTGGTGTTGCATTCGTGTCATAGCTGCTTCTTAGCGGTAGGTGTGGTGGTTGGGAGGTCAATAGTATGTGTTCGTTCTGGCAGGAATTATCCAGACCGATCATGGCTGCGTTACGCCTGAGGAGAACGCCTGGCTGGGGGGTGCGTAACCAGCAGTGTTTAGTTAGTGATGGGGAGAATGAGGCAGATGTTGGTATGAGAACAGCTATACCGAATGGTGTCATAGTATCACTGTGTTCTATTTGAGTGGTGGTGTAAAGAAGAGAGTAAGGTTGGAGATGTGAGTATGGTGGTTTACTGTAGGTGCTTGAGATCGCGCCCACTCCAATACTTCCATGAACTTCATCCGTTCCATGTACTCCGACTGTTCCATGCATTACGACCGTTTCAAGCACTCAGACCATTCCTTTCAGTGTTCTTTCAGACATTCCATGCCTTCCAAACCATTTCATGTACGTTCCGCCGTTCCGTGCACTCCCATCCGTTCCGTGCACTCCCATCCGTTCCGTGCACTCCCACCATTTTATGCCCTCCACCCGTCATTCGTTCTAGCCACATTATCCTTTGTCCATGCATCATCCATACACATACGTCATCTTCACACCTTCCATTCACTTAACTAATTGTACCACTTCACTCGTTCCACCCACTCCACTAGTTCCCCCCACTTCGCTGGTTCCAAGCACATCACCCGTTCATTCACCTACTTCATCCGTTCTACCATTTCACCCGTTACACCTACTTCACCCATTCTACGTCAGTTCGCCCGTGCCATCGACACCCTTCGCCCGTGCCATCGACACCCTTCGCCCGTGCCATCGACACCCTTCGCCCGTGCCATCGACACCCTTCGCCCGTGCCATCGACACCCTTCGCCCGTGCCATCGACACCCTTCGCCCATGCCCCCTATATAGGGTAGACTTTCAAGACTTTGGTACAGTGACGTTAGGCACTGTCAAATCCCGCTATGCCAGAGTGGTGGTGTTATATACACTTCTAGAATCAACTTTGTACCGAGAGGAAATTAGGCAGCCAAAACAATTTTGCAGTGGGGATGATATTAGGCAACCAAATTTAAATTTGCACAGTGAGGATATTCAACTAAGACGCGCTAATGGGCACACTTCTAGGTAAACCAAGGGCACGCTATCAGGCACACTTTTAAATTCAACCAGGGCACGATATTAGGCACCCTTCTAAAATTCCGCTTTGCACGGAGAGGATATTAGGCGCACTTCTAAATTCAACCAAGGCGCGCGGATAGGTACATTCCCAAATTCAACTTTGGACACAGAGGATATTAGGCAACCCATTCAACTCTGCACAGAGGAGATATCAGGCACACTTCTAAATTCAGCCAGGGCGCTTTATTTTGCACACTTCTAAAATCAGGCAAGGCACGTTATTAGGCACACTTCTAAATTCAACTTTGCACAGAGAGGATATTAGGTGCATTTCTAAAATCAACCAAGGCATGCTCATAGGCACACTTCTAAATTCAGCCAAGGCGTGCTAATAGGCACACTTCTAAATTCAGCTTTGCACAGAGAGCGTATTAGGCACACTTCAAAATTCAACGAGGGACTGCTATTAGGCACATTTCTAAAGTCAACCAGGGCACGTTAATGGGCACACTTCCAAATTCCACTTTGCACAGAGAGGAAATTAGACACATTTCTAAAGTCAACCAGGGAATGCTATTAGGCACACGTCTAAAGTCCACCAGAGCACGTTAATAGGCACACTTCTAAATTCAACTTTGCACAGAGAGGGTATTAGGCACACTTCAAAATTCAACGAGGGCATGCTATTGGGCACACTTCTAAGGTCAACCAGGACACGTTAATAGGTACATTTCTAGAGTCAACCAGGGCATGTTATTAGGCACACTTCTAAATTTAACTTTGTAAAGAGAGGATGATATGCATACTTCTAAATTCAGCCAAGGCTCGCTAATAGGCACACTTGCAAATTCAACTTTGCACACAGAGGATAATAGGCACATTTCTAGATTCAACTTTGCACAGAGGATATTAGGCACGCTTCAAAATTCAGTGAGGGCACGCTTTTTGGCCCACTTCTAAGGTCAACCAGGGCACGTTAATAGGCACATTTCTAGAGATAGCCAGGGCATGTTTATAGGCACATGTCTAAAGTCGACCATGGCATGTTAATAGGCATACTTCTAAATTCAACTTTGTGCAGAGAGGATATTAGGCGCACTTCTAAAGTCAACCGGGGCACACTTCTAAAGTCTACCAGGGCACGTTAATAGGCACACTTCCAAATCAAATTCCACTTTGCACAGGGAGGATATTAGGCGCACTTCAAAATTCAACCAAGGCACGCTCATAGGCACATTTCTAAATTCAACATTGCACATAGAGGAAATTAGACGCACTTCTACAAGTCAACCGGGAACGCTATTAGGCACACTTCTAAAGCCAACCAGGGCATGTTAATAGGCACACTTCTAAATTCAATTTTACACAGAGGAAATTAAGCTGTTCTAGGTAATGGCGCCTCAATGTCATGTCTAAATTAAAGTAATTAAGTAAATAAATAAATAAAAACAAAAAAATATGAAATTGTTTAAGTATTTTTTTTAAGATTTAAACATAGATTGTGCTTGCATGCAATTTTGTTTGAATATATGTAGTCTATATATTTCATTTAAAAAATGTTTAACATGATTTGAGTATGTGTGTATAAAGAAAGTAAATAGTATAAAGGTTTATAAGTTATAGTTGATTTTAGGAAATTGAAAAAAATACAGTAAATTAATTTTACAGATTACACAAGCTAAAAGTCTGTTTGAAAATGTGTTAATCTACTGTACAGAAAATATGCATACCTGAAGTTTGTGTTCATGCATATGGATATGCATGGAGCTGCAAGTAATAATCTTGGAGACTTGTACAGTATTTCTGGTAGATGGTGCTTGCCAATGATATGACACTTGTACTCCGAGAGATTCACAGTACATTTGCAGTGCTGATCTATGATGATGCAGTTAGATGTAGAGGTCTTGAATGTGATTGGTGCATGGTCATGTGATTTCTTAGCTACATCCAATGAGGGAATGGCAGAGAGTGAAGTGGAAATGGTAGAAGGGCTGTTCATGTTACGATATGTCCGCGGACATGGCAGTAGTTCGCGGACATCAGGAGTTACATCAGGGATTTTTGGGTTCAGAAGTCATGCAAATGAGAATAACCACTGAAAGGGATTGGTCAGGAAAGTTTAGTGGGTGTGTTGTGCCAGGAGAGAGTTTCTCAGATACTCTTTTTGCTGAGAGAACAAGATAGCTATGGCTGTGTGTTTCAGAAAACAGATTGTTTGGATTTTGGGAGATTCGTGGATACATTGGTTGAAGGTGCATGCAGAAAGCTGTGGAGTAGCTGTAGATCTTGGATTCCCACATGTGGAAGTACACTGGCATGGAGTATGTGGAATGAAGTGCTTGGACTTGCTACCTCTCTTTGCTACTTTGGAGACAGAGCAACATCCAGACATAATTGTAATTCATTGTGGAGGGAACAGTTTAGGACATGTGACTGGAATTTTTTTGCAATTTGCTATGAAAGGACGACTTGGGAAGGTTATGGACATGTTTCCTGATTCTCAAGTGATATTTTCACGGATTGTGCAGAGACAAATGTGGCTTCGTTCTTCTTCATTTGGTCCACAAATGGAAAAAGCAAGGCGCAATGTTAATAAGGTTGTTTGTGCCTTTCTAATAGATTTTGGCATGTCCTCTTTTCACAATGAAAATATTATGTTTCGTAGTACATACATTTTTCGCAGAGATGGAGTCCATCTTACTTATGCTGGCAATCAGATTTTTCAGAGAAATGTACAAAATGCATTGCAACCTTTTTTGGAATTACAACAACCATTTTGAAGTAGGTGTTAAACATTTATAATTTTTGACTTACAAACGCCTCCCAAAGGCTCTTTTCAGAGCCACCACTTCCTCCCAGCGAAAATTGCAATGTTTGTGATGGGGTAGCAACCCAATTTTTTAAATGTTCGCGAACTGTCCGCGGACTTCTAAAAAATACAAAGGGCCCTGCTTCATTTATTTTCACTTCTATTTTTTAACTGTGAAAGGCGACTCTGAAAAAATCCTTTTTTTTATTTTTGATATTTTGTATTTTTTTTTTGTTTTTTATACATGACACACTAGGAGAGGATGGGAAAGGAAGGTAAAGGAGGGGACACCAACCACAGGGATAAGAAAGGGCGAGCTGAGAGAGGAAGATGTAGAGTGGGTTTTATTTGGGTAGTGAGCATGTCTTCTCGTGCTCTGAGACAATGGTCTCAAAAGCACTACGCAGTCGCTCCCCCCTGCAGAGTACTGTCACAGTACATACATACAACTGTGACCCTCAAAAAGGTAAGGGTCATCAGCATTCTGTATGGCCTGTGAGGCAGCTTGAGGAAGACGCTGTCCCACAGAGGTGGTCCTTGTGGTGACAGGATCAGAAACGGAGGATGAAGTAGAGGAAATCAACCTGCTACGTTCTTCGCAAGGTACAACCCTACGAATAGTCCCAGAGTGAAATGACCTCAGGTGTCGCTTCATAGTAGTGGTCCCAAAGCTGTACTTACTGTGCTTCCTGCGACTGAGTATCATTTTGCACTCATTGCAGGTAACACGGTTCGCACGAGCCTTAGGAACATTCCCATGAATGGTAAATAACCGCCACACCCAAGACTTGCGCCTAGTGCGGGTAGTAGGGCTTTCCTCTACCTCATTCTCTTCCTCTTCGTCCTCCTCTGCATCCTCACTCCTGTTCCCCTCTTCAGGCCCTTGGGGAGGTGGTGGAGGGGGTGGGGGTGGTGCTGAAGCAGGTGCAGCACCTGGTGGCAGTTCTGCAGCCAGGGATGCCATCTCGATGGTGTAATCAGCAAGTTGCTGGAGAAATAGCTGTGCTCTGAAGAATAGCCAGAAACACAATGAGAATAAGCTCTAGGGTGTGGTCTTTTATAGGGGTGCTTGTGCGTGGTCCGTGGACAGATCGAACACAAAAAAAGTTTGAAAAGTTTCAAAAGGTATGTAGAAACTCAGGATTACTATGTGGGACTTGTGCCATGGTGAGATTTTATTGAAAAATATTATGGATTAATTGAAAATGTACTTTTAATTTGTTCGGGGACCCGAACAGTGTCTGCATTCAGAACACGCGATCAGCGTGGGCGCGGTCATATGATCCGTTCGTGAACAAGTCTGCGAAGGAAGCGCATGTCCGCAGGACACCAAATGTACGGAGATTGGCTAGCGCATTTGCGTTGATGTTCTACGGACACTGTTCGGGTCCTGAACTAATTAAAATTGCGTCACACGTGAAACGAACATTTCAGGACACTACGTGTGTTCTTAGAGCAGTTTAAATTTGCTAGCGAACAGTAAGGACAGATATAGTGTTCTTTAGGACACGTTCAATTTCGTTTATGTACGAACATTTCAGGACACCAATTGTGTTCTTAGAACATTTTCAACTTGCTAGCGAACAGTACGGACAGGTATAGTGTTCTTTAAGACACCTCCATTTTCGTTTAATTACGAACATTTCAGAACACCTGCACTGTCCGCGGACACCTACATTGTTTTTTAAAAAAAAAATGAAACTATTTACAACACAATATAAAAATGTAACTTTAACATATATTAATAATTTGACAGAGAAGGTGAGGCAGAAACAAAAACAGGAGAATTAGGGGTTTCATCATGATTGTTGTTAGGTGAAGAAGGGATGGAAGTCTCATCAAAACGTTTTGGGTTATGGAGAGGGTTTGGGGATAATTGACTGGGATATGGTGAGGAGGGACAAGTACATGTGGGGCAATGTTACGAGGATTTTGGTTTAAAATGATCTTCCACAAAAGTTTTCAAATTATTAAAAATAGTCAACAATAAATAAGTGTTATCCATAACATGTTTTTCTGAAGTATTTTCTATTTTGGTATGCTCTGTACAAAAAATATATATGTTAAATGTATACAAAATAATAATAAATGGTTTATATTATAAAGTGTTTACCATTAGTTTCACTATCTTGTGACATTTCTTCATGTGGGAAATGTTCCTCTAGCCATTCCAGAGTATTAGACATTTCTGTGAGAGAAAAAAAATAATATATTTTATCTAATACAGAATGTTTATAAATATATAAATAAAATTAAGTACACTTACTATTTCAGGTAAAATATGTCCTATGTACTCAGTGGCTCTGCTCTTGTTCTCAGTTCTGTAGTGTTTGTGAGGTAATTATGTTGGAAGCCAATTTATTTTCTTGTTGTATATTCCATTTTAGAACATAGTGCATTTAAATGAATGGTTAGTGTGTTGTATATATGGGTTACATTTCTTATGTATTAGTACATATAATGTGTTTGTGTGCTTTTTTTGAATTTGTTAAATGTTCCTATGTTATGATACAACCATCAAACATACCCCCCAGAGTTTTTAGGTAGTGGTACTGTTCTTCGAACATGTCCGCGAACATTAAATGAGTTCGCGGACATCAAGTACAGTAGAAGAGATTCAGTCAGTTCCATATGATATGCACTACTAAAAACCTATGAAATTCAGTGAAAAAACTTTGTTAAAGGGACGTTATGGTTCCAAGTAAAACCGAAAAACCCTTGAAATTCGCCAGTTATGGTAAACTAAGCAACCATAACTCGTGCCACCACCGTGCACTGCCAGACTAACACCCAGGACATCAAAGATGACATCACAAATGTCATTGATGACATCACTGATGACATCACATGTCTGGCTCACTCTTTTTTCTTTTGCTGACATATCTAGGCCACATGGTTTTCTTCAGTAACAGTCAAACTAAAAATGTTATTTTATTTGTAGACGTATCCTTCAGTAGGTTCTTACAGTAATTCCCTTAGAGTCCAGTCCCGTCATATGAAACATATACATTCGGGAAGACACAAGCTTGAAAGACAGCAATCCTTTTTGTGCATAAAGATAATCAATAGACTTATGAGCACTTTCTGATAGTTCTGTTTTTTTTTTTTATGGCTGTACCTTCCCTGTATATGGTCATATTTGTATAGATTGTACTCACACTAATTTCCTTAGGGTCCTTAGGGTCCAATCACATCAAGTGATACATATAGCTAGGGTAAATAGCAGCTTTGAAACAGAGCAATCATTTATGTGCATGAAAATAATCAGTTCAATTATGAATTGTTTCTGCTACTACTTGTGATTTTTTGCTAACTTCACTTTCCCTGTATATACCCATATTGGTATGTGTTCTTGTGTCTTTGTGTTTTGTCTATAGTAATGCAATTATGTAATACATGTGTTTTATTAGCTACTTATTACATATTTCACAGTACACAAATCTATTAAGAAAACAATTATCATTTTATAATACAACATATTAACATTACGAATATTATACCTTCATCTTGTATGCTGCACACAATGTTATGTTTCTGTATGAGTAGTTTAGTATACTAGATAGAACCCCATAATAGAATGCTATTTATATCAATGCATCGTTCAATGCACTAATTAGGGTATGATATTTATCGCAATGATCCTTGACACTTGTTTCGCAACATTATAATAAGAATCCCTTGTACACATATTTCATGAAAAGTACATACACATGTGATGTCGTCAGTGATGTCATCAATGACATTTGCTTAGCTTACCATAACTGGGCGAATTTCAAGGGTTTTTCGGTTTTACTTGGAACCATAACGTCGCTTTGACAAAGTTTTTTCACTATATATATATATTTTTTTTTTTTCTTTTCAAGGCCTTAGTTTCAACACAATAGTTAACAATAAAACATTTAAACCAATACAAGTTCATGTGACCTAAAGGGTTAATGCACAAAATGGGTCCACAACCTAGAAAAGGGAATGAAGCTGGTAGTGTAAAGAGTCTTTCGGCAGTTCTGCAGTAATAACAATCCTAACTGAAAGGCAGTCCAGTCCCTAAGAAGATGGGACCCTATTGCTCAAATGTACTTGCAATGCTGGGGCAAGCAGTAGTGCAGATGGGCAGGCAAAAACGGGGCCTCTTGTAGGGTCTGTAGCAGTACAGGAAGGTGGGTGAGGTGATGCAGAATAGGTTCCCACTATTCGTGAAGGGTCTCCCCGTGAGGGCAGAACAGGTTCCAGGAGTTTGGTATAGTTCGATAGCTCAGGCTATCTGTGGTAAGGAGAGGGGCCCTCAGAGGCCACTCGTCAATGTAAAAATGGATGGATGTGCTAGGGGCCACCAGTAAGGGTTGGAATTACTCACCGACCCCTGGCGCATGCCAGACCAAACTTCGACAGTCTAGTCCACTTCGGTTGTAGGTTCAAATGCGATTCTGTGGCTTTCAGCGTAGAAGTTAAAGCGTTGATTCCCAAACCGGACAGTGGCTATTTCTCCGCTCCTGGTGGATGGATCAGGCCAGTTCCGCTGTAGCAGGCTTCAGGGCACAGAGGACCGCAGCTGCAATGACTTGCAAAGTTTGTCACCATGGCAAGGTGACACGGTATCCGCATGTACTCCGGTTCGGGCGCACTCACTCTACTCCAGACCTGGGAACGCCAAGTGTACGTAATTTGGTGTGAGAGTGCTGTGAACATGGAGCTTGTGATGTACCAAGTTTCAAGGGCCTCCTCGAAACAGCGGCTGTATCAGGGCAAAACCCGTGCGCAAGCTGGTCGGCTCACTGGTTGGCCCAGGTACACTTCTGAAAAGGCTTACTTGCAGGATTTGATGAATGTACCCAGAATAGCTGGTCCCACTATTGCAATGGGTCGAAATGCCTTCGCAGACCTTCTAGGACAAAATGCAGAGGGGTCCCATGGGACGACGGCAGGCTCAAGTTGCCAAACAAGCGGGTAACCAGCTTTTCCTCGACTCAGCTTCTTAATTTCAGGATACTCGGATCCTATCCTTCGTTCCGTGAGCACTCCAGAGATCAACCTGGTATGCGTGTTTGGAGTCTTCTCTTATCCAAATCTCCTTTGCGCCAAAACGAAGAGGACCCAATGGGAGATCTGCTCACATACAGGCATTCCGTACTTGGACCAATCATGGACCACGGTGGTCCCAGGCATTCACAGCACACCAGACTCTCTGGCACCCAGGATGTGTATTGGAACTAGACAGTCCAGCCTACATCCTGGGGGCACGCACACAAGGCATGCAGAAGTCTGGGAAAGCTTGGCGCTTTGCAGGAAAATGCATGCCCAAATGTGGGCTGGCCCGAGTCTGCTCGACCGGCGGAAGGTTTAAGGGGCAAGATGCCCAAAGGACTGGACAAAGAACCTCGTGGTGTGGCCCTTTTGGAGCCAGGCCACCTAACCGTGGTAATCACGGTTAAAAATATGCAAAATGATAAGCTGCCACCAGCTCTGGGCAAGGCACATCTGCACTTCTCCTAAATAAAATCCTTCGAGAATATCTAGGGCCTTTGGAAAGGACTAGACCCAAGTGCACTGTACTGTAAGAAACATTGTACACTTGTTACCTGTTTCAGAAAAGTTGTAACCTGGACAAGGACTAAGGGAAACAAAGTCTCCCAGTACTGACTGTCTTTATGGGCATTTCAGTTTCCCCATAAAAAGTGAGTGAAAAGCCCAGGGAGTGCAGCAGAAGGCTGTGCTCCTCTGGTAAAGTCAGACTATGGTGTTCAGACATCAGCAAAAAGTAGGGGGGGTTACACAACTGGAGGGAAAATTACACATTAAATGGAAATCTTTCCCAACTAAAGTCTCTGCACGAACTTTGTCAAAAACCCTAGCAAAGTCATGCCATTCCTTTGGAATATTGGATGTGATGGCCCCCACTAAGTGCGCAACTGCAACCAAAGCCTGGCATTGCAAATGAAGTGGCAACGAAGAAGAGAGACAGTGTTCCTTACAATACGGAGAAACTTAATCCAAGGAACCCTGGGCCCAGTCCACTGACAGATTGTGTTTCTTTAACCAAGGCAAACCTAAAATGATACCAAACTGAGGAGTTGTTATAAGGTCAAAGGAAATGCTCTCTGTGTATGTCTTGGAGAGTTAGGATAAGAGGGATGGTCTGTTGGGTAATGAGACCAGAAAGTAAGACTGTACCGTCTACGGCTAGTATTGGCTCAGGTTTCGCTTTGTTCTGTAAGGGCAGCTTGAGGGACGTAGCCAAAGTGATATCGATGTAGTTCCCTGTTGCTCCAGAATCGAGCACTACACGGACAGTGTGTGTGGTAGAATTGGGCAATAACAAGGCGGCATCAAGGCCCAACTGGGCAACCGGAACAGGATGTGTACAAAACGAGGGTGTAGCGTCTGGGCTCATCCTTGCCCCCGCCTCTAGGGGTGAGCCTTCTGAAAATTCGAAGGTTTCTTAAGCCTTTTGGGGCACTCTTTCACACAGTACCCATGCTGACCACAATAGAAACCAGAGTGAACCAGGCGGCGGCGAGAAGGAAGGAGCCCCAAGGCCTTCGATCTTCGTTCTGCTCTTCGTACGCCACCTGCAGAGCCAAGTCCACTAGTTCAGGGTACTGGACAGGCAAAGCAGGGACTACTGCCAAGGTGTCTTTCATGGAATCGCTCAGTATTGGGCAGAATCCTGTGCACTGCCCTTAGGGACCACTACACACAATTAAGACTACAGGTGGTAATACAAGTTTTACCTTTGGTACAAGCCTGTACTACTATGTTAAAGTGGTAGCAGTAGCGGAGCAGGCAGGCTTATCTCAAGAGTACATGAGCAGTAGTAGAGATTACATAAAGGGACCACAATTACTGTGACTCAAGCAATCACTGACTCAAGGTTTCAGGTAAAAAATCTAAGTACATTATTTTTTAAACCGTTTGTTATAAACGCAACACTTCTATTCAAAACCACACGTAAAATATACTACAACCAACCAATTCACATTGTACGGTATAACTTCAAGGTAAGTACCCTATGTCTTAACGGACCAGTGTTGTGAAACAAGACGTTACCGGGAATACATATGCAATCACTTTTTGACAGTAATGACCGCTCGGTCTTACTAAAGAAAAGCGCATTCGCTGCAAGAAATGTTACCGGAGCAAAAACAGACTTAGCACCTGAGATACCCAGAGAGAATTGGAGGCAAAAATCATAGGCAATACTTTTGTTAAGGCAGACAGAATCCGAGAACACTCATGGACAGAAATTCAAGAGTCAATAGGCCGGAGCCAGTGTCAAGTGGAACCGGGTTCCTATTGTCGAGGATCACACAGTCGGACAGTTCAAGATTCAACGTTGCCAGGAGTACTTGGATATTGTCATCCGAGGAAGCAAAAGTTATAAGGAGGAGGGAAGATGAGGGCAAGCCTTTGATAAGAGATTCACCCTAGCTCCTAGAAGCAGAACACTGTACCTTATTCAAGGAAGAAGCTGGTGCCACAGCAGTTCCTGGTAGTTTCCTGCAGACCCACGGTTCCTGGAGCTTCGGCAAGGACGACGTCTGAAGGGGTCTGCACCACACAGGGTTGAAGCCGGCAGCAGCGACAGTGAATACAAGGTGCGCTCCTTAAAAACAGGAGATTTTTTCAGATGGCTATCCGGACCACTTCAGCAGTGTGCAGTGTTTTCGATCACGAAGAGGATCCTCTGGCAGTAGAAGATGAGCTGGTTATCCCCACCAGGCTCCAGGAACGAAGACTCAGGACTGGATCTTCTCTGGTCGTCGAAGGGTAGATGGCTTATGACTGCAGCAGGGCTTCACCGGGACGGGATAGTTGCAGCAGCCGTCTTCTTCTCCGCTTCTCTTCGGTTGCTTGTAGTTCCAGTGGCGGCTCTGACTTCTAGCCCAAGAGTCCTGCCTTTTATGCGAAAATCCCCCATTCACAAAGCCTGGCTGTCAATCACGCAGCAGGGGGGTTGTCCAGCCTGGACAACCACCTCAGCCAACCATGGCAAAGTGCGACTTGGGTTTCCTAGGATACCCTGTGCAGGGGGTGACTACACCCCTCCCTCACATTCAGCCCACCTTCACACCCTGATGCCAAAGGAGGCCTTCTGGACAGAAGCCCGCCAAAGGTCGGCAAACAAAGAAGGCAAACCTGGTTTGCTGCGCAAAGTAAAACATAAGAAGGACTTAAACAAAAAGAAATGGCGATAAAACCCAACTGGAGCCAAAATAAAAAGTATAGGGTCAAGCGGGTTTAAGTTCAAGGCTAATACAATACCTAAAACAGTACCACATTTATGTAGTATAATCGCTGTAGAAAAGTTAAGGTACATACCACTGCCACCAGCTAAGTCTTATTGTTAAGAGAGCAAAATAAAGCTCTGAGGCGCAGACAAAAAGGAGTAGGAATTGACCCCTTCCAATACTTCCATGTGCGATGGGGTGTATTGGGTCTGCAGTTTAAATGACTACATAAAGTTAATGGCAACTTAACATGTTTCTGGGGGACAGTAATCAGCCCCAGAAAAATGGAGTCGGTGGGAAGTCTTAGAGACAACCCTGTGTTACTGCACGGAAGGTGCTGTGTAAAACAAAAAGTTGGGCTCATGGAGTGGTGTGGCTCCAGAGTGCAAGCTCACACAAACAGTAGAAATACACATGGCAAAACACATGTAAGAGTGGGAAAAAGGTTCACACTCTTACCAGGTGGAAAAAATAAACCCCAGAAATCCAGCAAAGCTGCTGAGGGACTCACTAGGTAAGGGATATTGGCCATATATGAGAATTCTCCCTAACACTTCCTCTGAAGGGGAATGCCAGATTCCCCATTATGCCCTCTGAGTCAGGCGACTTGCAGGTCCTTGTCCTGGCGACAGCTCCGGGGCCACTTCACTGCTCCGCCTACTACTCCGCCCGTCACATAGACAACCTTCTAGTTATGACCGGTGGCAGTGGGCGTGTTCTACCAACCTTTGTGCTATTTTTTACCTTAGACTGAAATCAATCAATTGCACCGCAAGCAACTACAAACTATGCAGTGGCCTTTGAAAAGTATCAGGTTGGTAGTCCCTCAAGTACGCGCTGTGCATCAAAGAGTCAACGTTCCAATGATATTCCAAGATTCAACACTTTTATTTTAGTCTATCCAATAACAAAAAGGTCTTAGTCAAAGCAAAGCATAAGCAAATTAAACAAATGCCAAAAACCAAAATTGTCAGAGGCAATATAGACTGTCAAACGAAGGTGCCAAATTTGCAGAGACCTATACATTTGGTGATGCATACATTTCTAGACATTCGTCCAAACAAAAAAAATAGACTACTTTTACAGATGCTATAAAGAGTTACTGAAGACCAATTTTAAATGTAGTGGTGCCAACATGTGTTTCTACCAGTGCGGTCTTCCTCAGGGCACACAACAATATTCCTAGGTTGGTTCACAACATTATCCTATCCTACTACTCGATATAATTTACATGAAACAAACTATATGATGCAAAAGAAAAACGAGAAAGTTGTTGGATAGGGAGACCAGGTTAGAGAAAAGACACAAGTTGCTGTTATTGAATGTCCGTTCTCATGTTATGCATTCACATTAATTCATGTGTATGGCATGTGCAGTACCCACTTCTTATATATTAGTTGTAAAGCAAATCATTCTTTACATTACTGAATTTCATCATGCGGCGCAGACCATAAGTCCACATAATATCGAGGATGTGCCTGCTAGAGGGCTGTGATACACCATGTGCAAAGTTGCAGAGTAATGAGATTTCTAAATATATGCTTGCCAAGTTTTCCCATCACTTAGTACCCCATTGGGTTTAAATTGCGCATTGCAAGAATCTGTATTGGTTTTTGTTGATACTATTGCAGCTGTACCTAACCAGGGGACCATTTCACAGTACCCATATATCATAGTTTAATGAGTCCAAGAACCTTGCAAATGATGTAATTTCGTACTTGTCCATTTATTCTAAATAACGCAAACCAAAGAGTTCCATACAGCTTCTGATTTGAGAAGTTTTTCCTGTAACCAGAGACTGTCAACACTGGTCCTATTGGGGCAAGATTGCATTCTTTTGAGAATTGATGGCTCTACTTACTCATTGTGCAGTTTAGTTTACGATATGTATGTTATACTGTTATGACATATTCGTATGTAAGCAGAATTTCTTCTTACCATTAATTGGTGATGACTTGGGCATATATCATATTTGATGCATCCAAATCTCTCTGTATTTAATGTATAATCAATGGGTGGCCCACAGTATACATATCCTTTGAAAAGTATTTATAACTTATCTTGTGTGTTGGGTAAGTGATAGAAGTATTTTAAGACATTCTTCGTGTAAATAATTATATATTTTATGGCATATATTTAACGCGCTTGTACACAAGTGTTTCAGAGCCCGATAATATTTAATACAATTAAGATAAGATTTTTATAAAAATGTATTGGCGTTTCTTTGGACTACTGTACGAACTACTGTACTTTCCCACAGTCTTGCCCTTTCCACCTCCAGGGTCATAATCAAGGTCTACTGCAATGGTACCATCATGGTACAGGGTCCTCAATCCAACCTTCTACTCTGTGATATGCTCCTCCCCTGCCTTATCAACTCCCTCCTCCTTCTGCACCTGCTCCATCTCCGGCTCCCTTGGCAGCTGTGCCCACCTTGGCTCCCTTGCCACCTCCTAACCACCCTTCCTCCTATGCCACAGCCTCCTTGCCCCCACCCCACACATTGACAACCAAATCAGCTTCCGCCTCTTGGGTGAGCCAGCCACTCACTAACACTGTATCTGGTGCTCCCTTTGCCCCCTGTGGGCTGCACTAGTTCCCTTTTCAACCATTACTGTCCTGGCTCCCTCGCTGGTCTTTGCTCCTGTGCTCCCGTCTACCTCTGCCCCTCAGGTACTTGCGTCGCTTTTGGGGGTATGGGGGGGGCTCTGTCTCCTGCCCCCCCCCCCCCAGTAAGTCTTTCACAGATGGCAATCTGCTTCACATTGCCACGCTTAACACTCGCTCAGCTGTCAAACAATTGTCGGACATCGGCAGCCTCCTTGAACTCCTGGATCTTGAGGTTCTTGCCCCCACTGAAACCTGGTTTAAGGATAGCTCTGTCATGAGTTTTGACACACTTCTCCCAAAGGACTACAAGATACACTCTTTTCACAGACCAGGTGGGGGAGTATCACTGATCGTCCCCGAGTGGATCATTGTGTCAGTCATGCCAACTCATCCTTTGAGTGCCTGGTCTGCAGACTCTCCCGCTCTCCTAGCTCTTCAATTCTGCTGGCCACCTTCTATCGGCCACCTGGTCAGCCCTCCCTCTTCCTTTCGGAATGGGCTGATTTGGCCTTCTCAACTCCTCCTATTGGGTGACCTAAACATCCATCTTGCTCGCCCGATTCCTCAGAACCTTTCTGCAACATTTGCGACATCCTACCCTCTGGTCCAACGCTGGCCACACCTTGGATGCTCTCATCTCAAATGACATTCCTTGATCTATCCCTCTCACTACTGCTCTCCTGGACTGAGCACGCTCTCCTCTCTTCTCGCTTGAAACTCTTAGCCTCTTGCAGCTGTAAGCCCGGCACTGCCTCCTGTCTAGGTTATACGACCCATGTAAAGAGTCTCCGTAGCAGCCTTTGCCTCCACCTACTCTGCTCCTTCCATTCCTGCGGCTTGCTTCCACCCGGAGACAGCCCGCTCTAGCTTTAACCTCTGTTTCCAACGCTTTTGATATTCTTGCCCATGTCATGAGGGTACGACTGAAGCCTACCAAAAAGTGCAACTCTTGGTATGACTCCAAACCGGCTGCTCTTAAACGCAAGTGCAGGGCAGCCAAATGGAAATGGGATTCCTTGTGTGCACCCTCTGACAAACTGGTCTACCTCCTCCTCCAAAGGCAGTATAGACTCTGCATCCGCTCCAAGAAAAGAGTCTTTATTCAAGTCTGCATCTCCGCTGCATCCAGTAATACGGTGGAACTTTTCAAAGTCTGCATGGAACTAGCCAAGCCTACTGCAGCCTCCTCCACCATGGCACACACCCAGGTCCTTTGCTCTGGCGTGGCTGCACACTTTACCTCAAAAATAGAGGATATCCTATCCTCTCCTCCTCATCACCTTATGCACAAACATCTCTTGAACCACCCTTGGCCACCTCCACCTCTCTTCTCCTCTCTCCCCTGTCACACCTGAGGTCACTAGACAAGACCAGTCTACGAAAGCCTCCTCCAAAAAGGTGTACCCCTGTCCCTTCAAAACAATCAATGATAACATGGACTCTCTCGCCCCAGCCTTGGCCGACCTCTGAAACCTCTCCTTCGGCACTGCAGTTTTCTGCACTGCTCTTAAGCACTCCCTTGTGCACCCTCTCCTCAAAAAACCTCCTGCTGACCCTTTCATTTGAATGGATTGTGTCCTCCCACGTATTCCTCATTTTATGATCATATCCCAGCTTCAGCTGTTTCAAATTATTTTTTCACAAGGGGGCATTGTGTTCGAGACCGCGGAGTGCAAGTCCCTCGAGGGCTGGCGTTGACGTCAGCCGCTGTATGAATGGCTCGAGCAGCGCCCGTTACCTCAGTTCCGTTTTACCAACATAACTGCTTCGTGTTACGAACGGCGCATCAAGAAGTTCTTCGATGTCTTCGTCTTCAACTCGCTCCACACCCAAGACAGTGTTCAAAAAAATGTCTGAAGTGTGGCAGGAAGATATCTATAACCGACCCCCATCGGAATTGCCTCTGGTGCCTCGGCCCAGACCATCGGGTTGATGAGTGCGGGTCCTGTCAGGCCATGTCAAATAAGGCTCTTAGGGAACGGAGAGGTAAGCTGGCGGTGGGGGAGGAGAAATATAAGTCTTCGAAAAGGCAAAAGGATTCGGATGAATCCGATAGAAAATCTCGTCATGAGTCGAGGTCGAGATCGGAAAGTCGCTCGAGGAAATCTTCGACGAAAAAGTCAAAGCAACGTCATAGGTCTTCTTCCTCCTCATCCTCTTCTGAGAGGAGAGTAACTTACCCTTCAAAGCACAATTCACCAGAAAAATGGGAGGCCTTCAGGGCTTCGATGCTGAAAATATTAGAGAAAGCGAGCCAGACCCCTTCGAAGTTGCCGCGTGGTGATCATGCTTCTAGTCACTCTAAAAGTGACATAGGAAAATCAAGATCCAAACACGCAAGGGTTGAGAGTATCTTTCAAGGTAAAGTTCCTTGACTCCTCGCACTAAGTCTATGCCTCCAGGGCATAAATCGGGGCTAATGGAATCGACGTCGAACTGAAAACCAAAACTCGACGACCACAGCGTCGATACCAATGACTAAAGTGACTTTGACACCTTTAGCTGTATCGACGCCTCCTTCGACACCATTGAAGCCAGCGTATACCATATCAACGTCTTTGACGCCTTTATCAGGCCTTCTTTGATACCAAGACCCAAGTCGACGCCATTATCCATGCCTAGGCAAATTCCACCATCTTTGCCTGAAAAGGCTTTCCACCCACAACCAAGACAGGATTTTTTTAGATCCATGTCTTCTATATATGAAGAACATTCCTCTAAAAAGGATGTCATTCCAGCTGGAGTTAGATCTGGAGCCAGGGAAGTTCCTGAAGAACTAGTGGACCCACAGTCTAAAATAACAGACCTTTATGACTGTCTCCAAAATGCAAGTGGCTTAGACACTTCACCTGAAGTGGATTTTGAAAGGCCAGATCCTACAGATCTTGCTGATCCCAGTTATAGAAATCTTATGGGAATGATCATTGATTTTATGGGTTGGAATGCAGCTTCCCCGGATCTTGACCAGGATGACATGACTGACATCCTTAGTGAGGGTCCTTTAAAAGATCCTGTTCTCCCATTCCACAAAGCACTACAAAAAAGAGTAATGGCAAATTGGAATACTCCAGATTCGATTGCAGCAGTAAATAAGAAACTGGTACCAAAATATAGACCAGCCTTGTCAGATCCAGAATATTTATCCAAACGTCCATCTCCTGAAAGTCTAGTGGTGCAAGCTGCAACCTCCACTAGGCAATCAGCTTACCCATCAATGCTATCGGACAGGGATGATAAAAAAGTTGACGCTTGGGCCCAGAAAGCTTTTACTTCGGGCAGCATGGCCCTGAAATCGACTGTCACTTGCACATTGGCATGATTTACTTATACCCTGTGGGACTGCATGTCAGCGGCTGAACGCATCCCGGAAGGTGAGGAACGGTATGGTTTCCTGGCTATAGTGAAGGATGGTAAAAAGGCTATGGAGGAATGCCTTCATTCAGGATTGAACACTGCTGATAGTATAAGCAGGTCCATGGCATCTAGCAGTCTTGCTCAGATTTGCACGGCTAAGGAAATCTGGCTTTGCACCTGATATGCAGTCTAGATTACTTAATATTCCTTTTGACGGCTTGAGGTTGTTCGGCAGCATGGTGGACGAGAGCTTGGAGAAGCTGCAGACCTCGAAAGCGGCAGCGAAATCACTCAGCGCCGCAATAAGACCACCTCAGCAACACTCTTACACAGGCTCATCTTCCTGGAAGAGTCGCCCTTTTCACTTCTATTCCTCTTTTCGAAAAGGGAGAGGGCAGGCCAGTCAGAGAGGCCAACAGAGTAAACCCTTTTGTGGTGGAAAATCGAGAGGTGCTAGATCAGCCACAGCAGCGGCTACTACCTCCTCAGCCACTGCTGCATAGCCAATTTGAGGTTTTAACCCACAAAACCCGGGTGGGAGGCAGAATCACTCAGTAACTGGATGAATGGCGGGGCATTACATCAGATGCCTGGGCACTAGAGATAGGGACCCATGGTTACTGTCTTCTTTTTCATCAAAGACCTCAAAATCATCCACCAGGAGCCAACTCAGTAAAGACTCCATTCTCTCTACTTGTGGTGTCTCCCAGTGATCTAACCTATCCCCCTGGTTTTTCAATGGCTACATATACCCCCCCCCCCCCCCCCCGGCATGTATGATGGCTACCTTCACCTCCAACTTTCAGTGTTATGCAGATGACGCGCAGCTCTCCTTCAGGTTACCCTCGGCCTCTTCCTCACTTTTACCCGACTGTCCGCATTTCAGTCGTGGTGTGCTGCAAACGGCCTCTGACTCAATGCCAGTAAGACAGTGTGTCCTCATCATGAACTTCTGCTCCCGCCTTCCCTCCTTCTCTGTGGCTGGCCTCCCTTGGCCCTGCACCTCCACCTACCAATGAGGCAAAAAAACCTGGGGGTCCTCTTGGACTCCTTTCTCATTCTCGTCTCACATCCCGGACATCTCTAAAGTCTCACATCCCGGACATCTCTAAAAAGTCCCACTACCAACTGCACCTTCAGAGGTATTCTACCTTTTCTCACTTTTCCCCCAGTGGCTCATCGTCTCCAGAGCCCAGGTCCTCTCTAGGCTGGACTACTGCAACAACCTTTCTCAACCTGCCCTCGTCTACCCTCTGTCCTCTTCAGCTCATCCAGAACAGAACCGCAAGACCAGGGACTGCATCTCTCTGGCTTTGAAATCCCTTCACTGGCTCCCTGTGGCTGCAAGGATTAAGTTCAAGACCCTTTGCATTGTCCACAAGGCTTTCTGCAGCCTGGGCCCACTCTATCTGCAATGCTTTCTTCCTAAATACTCGCCTTACTGAGCCCTCCGCTGCTCTTCCTCCAACTCTCTGCAAGTGAGCCACTTCTCTGAGCAGAGACTTGGGGGAAGATATTTGTCCTCTGCCGGTGCCTCCCTCTGGGACAGCCTCCCTGCCTCTTTCTTGAGCCGGAGCTCCTTATTCTGGAAGCTCCTAAAGACTTTGCTCTTCGCCTCCACCTTCTTTCTCCCTCTCCCCTGCTTACCACCACTCTGCTGTCTCGCGCCCTCTTTTCTCCATTTCTGCTCATTCTTGCTCAGTCTGTACCTTCAGAGCCTCACAGGTCTCAAGTGTTCCTCGACAGTCTACTGCACTTGCCCCATGCCTTGCACTTGCTGCAGCACTACTGCACTTAGGTTACGACCCATGAGAGTGATATCTCTCTGCACTTTTCCCTATTGCCCCCCACCCAAACCCCTATGCACTTGCTTTTCTGTCACCTGCATAATCTGAATGTACCATGCTGAGTAAGATAGTTTCTTCTCCTCCCTTTTTCTTCCCCATCCATGCATGGTTGTGCTTTGATACTTGTGTATACGTGCATAATAATTGATCAACTGGGTTCAGTGTAGTTAACTACAGCTCACCTTTCCCTCTAATTAGCCTGACTGCTCTGGCACTCTTCCAAAGTTCCCGAGTAGTACAGACTGATACTAAGAGTTGGGGAACTGTATACCATTGCAATAGTTTCATGAAGTCTTACCTGAAGTGGACTTTAGGACAACTCCTCTAACAGTATCCCTACCTCAACAAAATGAAAAAAAGGCAAAGAGGAAGATGGTCTTGAACAGACCAACTCCTAAACATGAGTCGTCTTCCAGAGTTCTGAAGTTCCCTTGTTTTTTTGTAGGACTTTGTCGTAATGGGAACGGATGAGATCTACCACCAACTCGTTGCTTGTAGAAGTGACTGACCCTGGGGCAGTTGGTGGAGCAGAGAGCTTCAGTTGGAAGGTATTTCCGAAGGGAGAGTTGAAGATATTGCGGCTCCAGGCCCCAGAAGGCCTTGTGGACAATGCAAAGGTTCTTGAATTTAATACTTGCAGCCACTGGGAGCCAGTGAAGAGATTTCAGGGCTGGAGAGATATGGTCCCTGGGCTTGAGGCCAAGGACAAGTAGCATGAGATGTCTTAGCACTGCTTTTCCCACCTGAGAATCAGACCTAGAGTGTGTATCTAGGCAGTAGTGTTGTGTAAAGGTGTGTACAAAACTCCAGGTTGCTGCTTTATAAATGGACTCAAGAGGAACATGTGCAATGAATGCTATGGGAGCCCCTGTGCCCCGAGCAGAGTGTTTCTCTCTTGCCAAGAGAGACCTGCCCTTCATACCTAGAGCACAGTGTGATGCAAAGACACTGGCGCTCGGCACTCCTCCAGCTGCACACGACCAGCAGGACACCTTGCTGTACACAGATAAGGAGGACCCTCACCACCGTCATTGGCCAAGGCCTTCCATGCGCGGCTCGCTGGATTGGCCAAATATTTGGGGCTCCCTCGGCCTGAGGTGGAACAACCAGCATAGGTCCTCACTCTACGCCCCATGGCTAGAACGGGGATTCCGATGCAAAAAGAGATGGTGGTACTTGCCAAAAAGGGATGGCTTAAACCCTGTTCGGCACAGCCTACCAACAGGTGCCTCAACGCCAAGTTTAGGCAGATGGAGAGGTAACCCCTCTTGCTGTCGGCACACCCTCAGCCACACTTCCCTGTGATAGCAGCAGCTTCGCTCTACTCCAAGCCACAATAGTCTTCAGCTACATCAGCCTCTGCACTTCTGGGGTAGGAGGTGATGATCCTGGAAGCATACAGGAAGACCAAGTATTCCAACGCTTCCCTTCCTCTTTGTCAGTCTAATGCTGACACTATGCTCGCTGCTGTCCATCCGAGGCTTTTTTGGGAAATCTTCAACTTGCTTCCGGAACTTCCGGTACAGCGCCAGGCACACTTCAAGGCGGGGCTGGCAGAGGCCAAAATTGTAGTGCAAGATATTGAGTCTGCTACAGACACGAGAAGGATGGCTTGGCTATAGGCGACCAAGTTCACCCCGGACGTCCAGAAATGCATGCTGGACCTTCCCTTTGAGGGTGGCGACCTGATCCATTTTACTACTGGCAAGGAACTGTATAAGACGAAGAACCGTTCAGAATGCCAAATCCTTATCCACCCTCACTAAAGCCACTCCTAAGGCATACAGCCAGACACACCAGCGGTCAGACAAGGGTCGGACCTTCAGCAGTTTCCGGTGCTTCCAGGAGCCACTGGCCAGGCAACCAGACAGGTCTCAAAGCCACCACTGGCACAAGAATCACAAGACTGCACACAAGGGCTTTTTTCAGTCCCGCTCTTCAGCCTCAGACTGAAAAAAGGCATGACCAGCCTTTCCAGGTTCATGTGTCTCCGGTGGGGGGCAGGCTTGCCCTTCACTCCCAATGCTGGCGCACAAGGTTTGCTGACCCCCGGATCCTCTCAGTATTGTCCACAGCCTACCTATCCCTCCTTCGCCTCTCTCTGCCTCTCCAGATTGGGACAGCAACTTTATTGGCGGAAATTTAGTTGTTCGTAGAGAGTCGGGCAGTGGAAGAAGTTCCTGCCTCCCAGCAGCGTCTGGGCTTCTGTTCACGGATCTTCGTCATACACCAGAAGAACCAGTCGGGCCTGAGAGTTGTGTTGAACTTGTCCACCGTGAACCTTTCCCGTCTTCAAAAGTTAAAGATGGTTACCCCAGCGCTTATAGCGGAGACACTGTGTATGGGAGACTGGATGTGCTCACTGGATCTGAAGGATGCATATCTACACATCCCGATCTGGCAGCCCCATCAGTCCTTTTTGAGGTTCAGGATCATGGACTTTCATTTCCAATACAAGGTTCTACCCTTTGGCCTCAATTCAGCCCCCAGGGTATTTACAAGACTAATGAACACAGTGGCAGCCCTTCTTAGGGACCAAGGTCACCACGTCTATCCATACCTAGATGACTGGCTTGTCAGGGCAGGGTCCCTCGAGGCAGTCCACCACACCTCCACCGCCCTCATGAATATTCTACACAAGTTGGGATTTTCCATTAGTCTCAAGATTTCACAGCTGGAGCCTACTCTGAATCTAACGTTCCTGGGACTCATCTTGGATATGAGCTCAGAATTTTTTCCTGCAGAGGACAAGATCACAATCATCAAGAGGGCCACAGGGCATTTTCTCAGCAGAGCACTGACCTTGGCATGGTGGAATAAACACCTCCTGGGCATCATGGCTGCATGTCTCCTGGGAGTGCCATACACAACGCTCAAAATGAGGTGCTTGCAGCTGCACTTCGCTGCCTTCTGGAGCCAGGAGATGGGCTCCCAGTCGGAGCTGGTCAGCATCCCACTTCATCTCCACCAGGACATAGTCTGATGGAGCACCGACTACAACTTGCGGATAGGCAGAACTTTCAGCAACCAGCTCCACTGGTTACCATCACCACGGACTCATCCCTAGAGGGTTGGGGAGCTACCTTGGACAGCCACAGTGTCCATGGGGTATGGTCCCGTCAGGAGCAGGCGGCCCACATCAACTGGCTCGAGTTGATGGCCATCTGGCTCGCTCTCAAAGCCTTCCTACCGATCAGTGGCAAGTCGATCCTCATTCAAACGGACAGCTCCACCAGCATGTATTACATCAACAAGCAGGGTGGCACCAGGTCCCCTCTCCTAGAGCAGTCAGCCTTTGGGAGTGGGTTCTGGTAAACATGCACTTGGCAGCAATTCACCTCTCTGGGGTGTCGAACCAGGAGTCGGGTAGGCTGAGCAGGCTTGGTGCAGACAACTACGAATGGCAGTTGGACGAACAGGTCCTTCAGGGGATCTTCCACACAACAGATGGGGTCATCCTCAGGTGTATCTCTTTGCCACCTGGTACAACAGGAGGTGCCCCCAGTTTGCGTCCTGGCTGGGACAGGTCTGGGGCTCTCTGGGCGACGCGATGCAGATTCAATGGAACAACCTGAACGTGTATGCCTTCCCTTCCACTCACTCCCCTGGTGCACAGGGTAATCTGCAAGATTTGGGAACCTCCTTATCCTGATGGCCAACAAGGCCATGGTTCTCAGAACTTCTCAGCCTGTCGGAGCACCTTCCGCTGAACCCAGCTCACCTACTCTCACCGCAGGGCGGCTCAGTCAACCAACCCCCCCCCCCCCTACAAGCCCCAGATGTTAGCCCTTGCAGCATGGTTCCTGAAAAGGTCACACTAAGGCATCTATCACAGGCTAACCTAGACATTATCCAAGGCGCTAGGAGTGATTCTACCGGGAACCAGTACAAAAGCAAGTGGATTAGGTTTTGCCACTGGGCGAAATCGAAGGAGGTTGATCCATCAACCTGCAAGTTGGACAACGTGCTATCCTATTCTTTTCGACACACCTCACACACTCGGGGGTGCAGGTGGACACATGTCGCACCCATCTGGCGGCAATTGGAGCCTACCGGAACTCGGAGGAGGAAGTATTTTCATCCTCTAGTCCACTGGTTAAGACACACCTGGTGGGCCTCACCAGGCTTTACCCGCCTATCAAGAATCCATACCTTTGTGTCGGACCTCAATGTGGTCTTGGGTGCCCTGGCGCATTAAACCATTAGAAACTATGGCGTCCGTCGACATCAAGCTAGTTGCCAATAAGACCGCTCTCCTGGTGGGCCTTACATCTGCACACAGGGTCAGTGAAATCCAGGCACTGGTGGCTTCAGAGCCTTATTCTGCTTTTCATAAGGACAAGATGGTGCTTAGAACTCACCCCGCATTCTTACCTGAGGTAGTCTCCTCTCTTCAGCTAAACAAAGAGATAGTATTACCTACTTTTTCACGGACCCTGGGGACGATGCTCGGAGTACTGCACTGTCTAGACGTCTGGCGTGCTATAAAATTCTACTTGGACAGAACCAGGGGCTTCCGCAAATCAGATGCTCTTTTTGTCATCTTCGTTGGGTCAAAGCCTGGCTATCTGGCTTCCAAGGCCTCCATAGCAAGTTGGATGGTTACGGTCCTCAAGGAGGCCTACGAGGGGCAACTCAAACCTCTTCATGCAAATATGCATGCCCACACTCTGAGTTAAGGCCACAGTGGTTGCTTTTCAGAGGCACATCCCATGGCGGGTCCTCAGCAAGGCAGCTACATGGGCTACGCCCTCCGCTTTCTACAAGCACTACTGCTTGGATGCCAGCTCCAGGTCATTTGGTCAAACTGTTAAGGAAGTGTTTTCCTATGATGGGTAGCTCTCCACCCTGGGGCATTCAGTTGTAATCGCCCATACAGTATTGAGGAAAGTGGATGGGACGTAGGAGTAATTGTTACTCACTGTAGTGACTAATATACTCCTAGTCTATAGTCCCCTTTCCTCCATACGTCCCACCATCCTCCCACCTAATAAATCTGGTGTCATTAGGCACTGGTAATATTTTTGACACGTCAATGGGGACTGAGGAGCGGCGCCGGTGGGCGGAGTCAGGGGAGCGCATGCTCCCAGAGCTGTGCCCCAGCACGCCTGCAAATTTAAAGGGGGAATTTGATTTTGCTGGTGAAAAACGTTCCGTCTCCTGTCCCTAGCGAGGGACGCCCATACATACACTACTGTGAGTACTTATAATTTTTTCGTTTTTGGGTCCCAGTCCCCTTTATACTACTTTCTCGGATACAGGTCCCAGACTTCTTTGCATTGGTGTCTTATTCTTGGGTCCCTGACTCATTTACGGAAGTGTCTCTTGAGGTTCCTGGGCAGCCCCCGTACTTTCTGTGTGTGCTCCAGTTCGCTCACCTTGCTCTCGGGTTTCTGTGCATCTTCTGACATTTCTTCTTTGTTTCCTTTTTTTTTTTTGTGGAACTTTCTTTATTAATTTTACAACAATGAAATAGTGAGACATTACAAGACCCTTTATCCCCCATTGCCCCCCTCGGAACGATCTCCGCTTAATGTCGGGTTCAGTTTCATATCCTTTCTAGTGGTGGTGTTCGGCACTCATGGCTGCTATTGAAGTGTCCGGTTGCTCGCAACAGTTTTGTGTTGGAGGTCAAGACTGCGAGATCGAGTCGTCATCTGCTTTTAACAGGTATGCAATATAGAGGCCCCAGATATCGGGGGGGGGGGGGGGCGTGCGTTGAGTGGCAGAGTTCGTAGGTAGTTCGTTTCGGTGTCTTGACAGGTGACATCTTGGAGCCATTGCTTTTAGTTTTGGTGGCGGGCCTTTGCCCTAGTTGCAAGCTATTCGTCTGCGTGCCAGGACCAAAAGTAGGTTCGCCAGTTTTCTGGTATGTTCCGGTAGTTGGTTGGTTAGACCTAGCATGGTCAGTGTTGGGTCAGGTTCTAGTTGCACTCCAATTATAGCTGAGATTTTCACTAGGACTGCTGTCCAGCACGCTCCTATTTCGGGGCACGACCATGCCAGGTGGACAAAGTCGGCTTCCGGGTGCCCACAGCGAGGGCAGGAGGCGGATATTGTCCTCTGGGCGTGAAGCCTTGCTGGAGTGTGGTAGACCTGATGGACAAAGTTGAATTTGTTTGTACCTTGTGTTTATTGCAACTTTTTTTGAGTCATAGTATGTATGCCCAGGCTTCGTCGAGTATCGTAGTGTTCAGAGCTCTTTCCCATCTTGTTCGGGCTTTTAAGCAGCGAGTGAGTTTTTCTGTTAACAAGGCCTTGTAGATATTTGACACCAGGCGGCCATCACCTTGGGCTTGAATCACTCTGTGGAGCAGTGGCCAGGTCGGTGGTTGGAGCGGGAACGTGGCAAAGCTAGACTGCATGGCGTGTCGGGTTCGGTAGTACATGAAAACGTCGAGGGCGTTGGTTCCACCTTTGTCTCGAGCTTCCTGAATCGAGAGGAACGAACCGTTCGGAAACAGGTCGCCTAGTGAGTGGATTTGCAGTTTCTTGGTCCAGAGCTGGAAAACCTTTTCAGATGTTATGGATATCCCTGGGATACTTCTCACCGGAAGGAGGGGGAATATGTGGTTTGGATTCCGTTCCTTTTGGCGATTTTTTTTCCAAATTGTGTGTCATGACCATTGTGTTCATCGGCGTTCAGGGCGTTGGTGGTTCGTGAAGTATGACTGCGCGGAGAAGATAGGGTGTTGTTAGAGCTCTTTGGATTTGCACATGTGGCCGGATGAAGTGTGTTGCATACCAATGGCTCAGGAACTGTGCTTGCGCTGCCCGGTAGTAAATTTCTATATCGGGTAAAGCCAGTCCGCCTTGTGTTATGGGCAGGATCATAGTGCTGTGTGCTATTCGGGCAACCTTGCCAGCCCAGATAAGGTCGAGGAGGATGGATTTGATTCGCCGTAAGAATTTTTGCGTGAGTAGTAGAGGGATGTTTGTAAAGAGATAAAGTAGTTTAGGGAGGATCACCATTTTCGTTAGGGACACTCTGCCCCAAAGTGTGAGGGGAAGCGTTTTCCATCTGTTCACTTTCGTTTGGATAGTGTCAAGTGTCTTCTCATAGTTGTCTTGCATGATGTCAGTGCTGGCTCTGGACATGAGGATCCCCAGATATCGGACCTTCAAGTGTTGCCAGTGGAAGCCGAAGTCATCCTGAAATTCTTTGGTTGATTCTGTGAGAGGGAAAATGATCGATTTTGCATTATTGATTTTTAGTCCTGAAAAGTTGCCAAATTTAAGGACTGCTCGCATCACCAGATTCAGGTTGTCATACGGGTCGCGAAGGAAGAGCGCTATGTCGTCGGCATAGAGTGAAACCACCATTTTGTGTGGGCCGAAGGCGAGATATCTATGCAGATGATAAAGCCTTAGGTCGGAGCAAGGGGTTCCATGACCAGGGCGAAGAGCAATGCTGACAGTGGGCAGCCCTGTCTGGTCTCTCTGCGTAAAAGGATTTCGGAGGAAGATTTGTTGCTGAGTTTGATTTTAGATGTCGGGTATTTGTAGAGAAGGCCTATCATTTGGATGAATCGTTTGCAGAGGCCCATTCGTTCTAATATTGCAAATAGGAAGGGCCATTCCACAGAATCAAACGCCTTCTCGGCGTTGAGAAGTACTGCCACGGCTTGGTTTTCTGGGTTGAGGGCCTCCATCGCTCCAAACATTCTTCTGAGGCCGAATGATGTATTTCTACCTGGAACAAATCCTGCTTGATCCGCCAGAACCATTGCGGGCATGTGTGGCATCAACCTCCTGGTCAGGATCTTTGCAAACATTTTGTTGCCAGATTAATTAGTGATATGGGCCTGTAGGAGGAGCAATCGTCCTTGGGTTTACCTGTTTTGTGTAGGAGAATGATATTCGCTGTGTAAAGAGTTGGTGGAAGCTGGTCCTTGGCTATGGCTTCTTCGAAGACTTGGAGCAGGAGCGGGGCAAGAATGTCTGCGAAGTATTTGTAAAATTCACCTGTTAGGCCGTCTGGTCCTGGGGCTTTGGTGCAAGGTAATTCTTTAATGACTTCTAGGATCTCTGCTGAGGTGATGGGTGCGTTCAATGGCTCGCGTAGCTCGGCGCTCTTCCAATATAGTTCGGTTGTATTGAGGTATTCTGTTATTTCGGCGGGCTCCCTGGAATAATTGGAGTTATATAAGTTTTGGTGAAACTTGCAAAATGTTTCCAGTATGTCGTCTTCAGAGTATACGAGGGTTCCCGACGTGTCCCGCACTGCCTCGACTGTCGTGGGTTTTCGTTCCGCGGTGATTAGTCTTGCAAGTAGCGCACCGGGTAGTTGCCCCTCGCCATACTGGCGGCTTTTGTGGTGGCTTGCTAGGAATTTGGCTTCTGTCTGCTAGTGATCTGCAGGATTCCAATTCTGCCTTGAGAGCGGCTAGCGAGCCGGGAGTATTTGTAACTATAGCTGATTGCTCAAGTATTTTGAGGCGATTTTCGCATGTTTTTAGCTCTTCCCTTAGCCTCTTTAGGATTCCATTTTGTTTTGCTAGGCACACTCCTCTGATAAAACATTTCAGTGTCTCCCAGAGTGTTCCCGGCGAAGCTACCGTGCCTTGGTTTGTCTCAAGAAATGCGTTCAGTTCGGAACGCAGTTCTTCGGCAAAGAGTTGATCTTGGAGGGCTCTGGGCTTGAATCTCCATTGGGCCCTGGTGAAGTCGCTCTGAGATGTCGTGCACACTAAGGTGACCGCTGAGTGGTCTGAGATGGACCTGGGTAGGATTTGGCATTCACCCCATTGGAGTCTGCTATGTGCCAACACTAAGATGTAATCAAGTCTCAAGCTGGATTTGTGTACCCAGGAATAAAAGGTGAACTCTTGAGAGTCACGGTGTTTGCTTCTCCATATATCGATGAGATTGTGTGCTTTGCATATTTCGGTTATTTGCATACTCGACTTGGAGCGAGGAGCGGTTGTTTTGTGTGTTTTATCTGTATGAGGAGCGAGTGGGGTGTTCAGATCGCCGCCCCATATTATTGTGGCTTCCCTGTTTGATGCGATGTGAGTCTGGACCCAGTCGAAATTGTTGGAACCGTCGATGTTGGGGCCGTAGGAGTTGATCATGATTATTTCTTCCCCGTCTATGGTTCCTTGAACGAGCAGTGTTCTCCCTTCGGAGTCGCTCTGCGTCCAAATTAGTCTGAAGTTTGTTGATTTGCTGATGAGTATGGCAATCCCCCCCCCCCCCCCCCCCTTGCATATGATGAAAACGAGGCGAAGTATCTGTGGCATCCCCACGTTTTCGCCCAGTGATTTTCTGAGTTCGGTCGTAGATGCGTCTCTTGTATGAGAGCCACATCAACGTTGTGGCGTTGGAGGTAGTGTAGTAGTTTCCTGGTTTTAGAGGGCTGGTTGCCTGCTTTAATGTTCCATGTAGCTAGTTTGAATTTTGCTTAGAGTTGCTGCGTTGTTTCTGCTGCTCTGTCACTGTTTGGTTTTGAGTGTTCAAGGCTGCTGTTTTAGAGTGTATGTTGATCCGACAAGGATATTCGTAAGTCCAGGGTGGAGACATTGTTCTCGGTCGGGTTCGGGTGGGGCTGGTTTTGGCCCCAGTCGGTGCACGTCTAAAACTCTTGGCTTGTTTCTTCTTGGGACACTTTCCCCAACTTGTGTCCCATCTCCCCTTATTCCCTCCCCGTCGGGCAACCCCCAACCCGCCCGAATGTGACCCCCCCCATCCCTCCCCCCCTCTCCCCAAGTAACATTGTGAACAGTGCTGTGCACGGGGCGCTGGTGCCCTCCAAGAACACCTATGCCGAGGTGTGTATAACTGGCTTTTGCTCATTTCCCGATCTCCTAAATCGAGCTGAATGTGGAGTGCTTTTCAGGGCGGATCGCCCCCATTCCTCAATCTCTCGTGGTCTAGGCATTTCACGTAATGGGCGACATCCGATATTATCGAGAAAGATGTTGGCTTCTTCTGATGACGAGAAGAATTGCGTTTTTTCAGATTGGAGGATGCGTAATTTAGCTGGGAAAAGCATTGAATATTGAATTTGCTCCTCTCGGAGGCGGCGTTTAACTCCACCAAAGGCTCTTCGGGACGCTTGCACCGCTGGTGAAAAATCGGGGAATATTTGGATTTTGTCACCATCGAATTGAATGTCACCTTTGTCCCAGGCCAACCTGAGTATTATATCGCAGTCTCTGAAATTCAGTAGTTTGGCAATTAAGGGGCGAGGTGCCGATCCTGGAATTGGGCGGATGGTTGGGATCCTATGAGCTCTTTCAACCACAAACAGTGGCGAGAAGGTGGTTGTTCCAAAGATATCTTTGCATAATCGTTCCACGAAGTCTTCCATTTTTGCAGGATTTTGTTATATATGATATGATAAGATAAGGCATTTGTAACGCGCCTATACACAAGTGTTTCAAGGCGCGACGAGGCAGGGGGGGGGGGGGAAACAAGGGGAGACAGACAACGATCTTACTAGGCCAGGTGTCATTCAGATCGCGTAAGTGCAAGGGTAGAGGGGAAGGGAAAAGTGCATGGGGGAAAGGGAGAGGGGAAAGTGCAGTACAGGGTTATTAGCATACAGCATACAGGATAAATAACAAGGGCCAGCTGGTGGCAAGTGCGAGGTAAGTGCAGACAAGTGCTGGGAATGGGGGCTGTATGGATACAGACACAGTCCCGTAGTGCAGGGGTTGCCGTGGAGGCATTGCAGGGGAGAGTGGCTGGGCCGAGAACGGTGAATGGCCCAGTTGCAGATTCAGTGCAGTTTCAGTAGTATTAGCAGGGGAGAGGGGGAGAGAAAACGGAGGCAAAGAGGAAGGTTTTGAGGTGCTTCCGGAACCGGAGGTGGTTCTCCTCAAGTTTCAGGGAGGTAGGAAGGCTGTTCCAGAGGGAGGCCCCTGCAGTGGAAAGAGATCTGCCCCAAACTCGTTTGGAGAAGCGGCTGACCCTGAGGGAGTTGGAGGCGGATGAGCGAAGAGCTCGAGAAGGAAGATATTTAGGAAGAGAGAGTTGAAGGTATTTTGGCCCAAGGCCCCAGACGGCCTTGTGGACAATGCAGAGGGTTTTGAATTTGATCCTTGCAGTCACTGGGAGCCAGTGTAGTGATTTCAGTCCTGGAGAGATACGGTCCCTGGGCTTGAGGCCAAGGACAAGTCTTGCAGTCCTGTTCTGGATGAGTTGCAAAGGGCGGAGAGTAGAGGCGGGCAGATTAAGATAGAGGCTGTTAAAGTAGTCCAGCTTAGAGAGAACCAGGGCTCTAGAGACAGTGAGCTTCTGGGGGAAGGAGAGGAAAGGAAGGATACCTCTGAGGAGGTGTAGCTGGTAGTGTGACTTCTTAGATACGTCGGATATGTGAGGAGAGAAGGAGAGTGTGGAGTCGAAGATGACCCCAAGGTTTTTTGCCTTGCAGGTAGGAGCAGGAAGAGGGCCCAGAGAGGCCGGCCAGAGAGCAGCAGGGAAGGAGGGAGTGGGAGTGCCGATGAGTAGAATCTCAGTCTTACTGGCATTAAGGCAGAGGTCGTTGGCGGCACACCATTCCTGGATAGCAGAAAGACAGTCAGAGATGAGGGAAGGAGAAGAGGAGGCCGAGGGTAGCCTGAAAATGAGTTGAGTATCATCCGCATAGCACTGAAAGTAGGGGCAGAGAGCGGCGATGTGGTGGGCGAGAAGTGCCAGATACTGGTTGAACAGCCAGGGAGAGAGGTTAGATCCCTGGGGGACACCACAGGTAGAGAAGAAGATGTCAGAGAGGAAAGACCCCAGTTGGACCTGGGAGGGTCGATTTGAGAGGAAAGAGGTCAGCCACGTCAGAGCCTGACCAGTGATACCGAGGTTATCACGGAGACGGTTGAGCAGGATGGTATGGTTGACAGTATCAAAGGCAAAGTGCTCTCTGATCCCCACCAGTCTAATGTTGCGGCGACTGCGCCCTTCCAAGTCTTCATTTTTGGCGACAATTTCTTTTACTTGGCGTTCTAATGAGGACACTTTGGAGGACAGGGACGTGGAGTTGTCTTCCAGATCGGAGACCCTCTGTTCAACGGTGTCAAGCCTCTCGCCGTGTTTATCAAGGCAGTGTTGTATTAAGTCGACTTTGGATGAGAGGGTGTCAATTTTGGCATCGAGCTTGCCTATGCCTGTTTTGAGATCGAGCAGTATTTCTCGTATGTCGAGAGATTGGGGGGGGCATTGGCTCGATTTCTTGTTCCATGCTTGGTGATGGCGCTATCTCTCGATTCGACTGCTTGGGAGTTTTAGCTATGGCCCCGGTTTCAAACATCAATTTTCGCAGCGATTTGTCCGTTTTGCCCATGCTGGTATGGATTCCCGACTTTGTTGGGTGTGGCGGGAAAGGGCCCACTCGTCTGGCTTGGGTGACAGTTGTGTGGCGCTGTGGTCGACGTGTCCCGTTGTCGGGTTACAGAATAACAGCAGAGGCCCTCCTCGAGGTCGCCGCTGCTGAGGAGTTGTCGCAGCGCGGCGTGGGCCCCAGCAAAGAGTTTTCCCGCTATGTCCTTTGGTCGCTTGACCGCGCTCGGGGCCTCCGGCGGCAGGGCGTTTTGGAGATGGTGGGGCCCGGGCCGTGTAGATCTAGAAGGCTGGAGAGTTTGTGAGTTTTAAAGCACTTTCACGGCCGGGCCCGGACGGCCTGGGTGGGGCAGCCGCGTAGGCCTCCCGCCTGATCGTTTGCTAGAGATGGTCTGTGGTTGGGGCCGTTAGCAGTTCAAGGAGTCTGAGGTCTGCGGAATGCCTCTCCCACGGGTTCGGGCAAGAGACCTGGGGCGGGGCGGCCGGGGGGGCGTCTCTCCTACCTAGTGATGATGGTGTGTTCAGATGCATTCCCTCACTCTCCAGCTGGGTCTGGAGGGCTCTGTAGGCTGGATGCAAGCGTCAGCCCCCCGACCAGCCGGAAGGGCGATGGCACAGGTGGGCCGGGCAGGTTCTCAGCCGCCCCTGCCAATCTTGGTCCGTGGATTTCGGGCCTGTCGCGGGCGCCACCTCCAAGGGGCCCGGGCGCCGCTCACCCCGCCTGGCAGCCCGCTCCTTGATTGAATCCGGGGACGGTCGCTCGGGTGAGGATGATGCTGGAGGGTCGGACACCCTGCAGCTGAGGCACTCGTCCCTGTCGCTGTTGTGTTGACCAGGATAATGGCGGACGGCGATGAAGTTGGTATCTGCCAGCCGTTAGAGACATGGGGTGTGTGATCGAGGCAGATGGGGGGGGGGGGGGATTCAGGGGAGAATAAAGCTATTTTATCAGGATCTTTCTCGGGATCGGTGCGGAGCTCTCTAGTGAGCAGCCATCTTGGGCGGCTCTCTAGCGCCCTCTGTATTTCTTCTTTGTTTCTTGTTTGCGCGTTTCCATTTGCGGGTCCCCAGCACTTACTGGAAGCCGCTGGGCTGTGCGTACCGGTCATGCTGTTTTCTGCGCTAGAAAACTCTTCCGGCATTCGGTTCCTCTGTCCTTTCTGGAGTAGGTAGGGACACCGTAACTTCCCCAGGTACGTCCCAGTCAGCAGCTGCAGGACCAGCTTCTGCGGTAAGATTCTTTAACCAGTAGGTCCTTCTGTGCAGGGATTGACACTCTCTTTAGTCCTCCTTCCCTTTTTCTGTTCCTCTGACTTACCGATTGCCCTTGTTGTGTAGATTGCTGATCTGTGTTCGGCAGGGTATTCTTTATTACTCTGCACCTCTTCTTTGTCCTGGCACTGAGGTTCTCTTCAATTGGGTTATTAGTTATCATCTTAGTCCCAGTTTCTCCGTATGAGTAACATAGGTAGTTCATATGCTTCCTCGTCACCGTATTTTTTAGGAAGGTAAGATCTTCTGTACAGTGGTACATGCAACCGTACAGAGGTACATGCAAGTGTGTAGGATTATGTGACTCTCTATGGGGTAGGAGGATGAGGGAGGTGGGGGCGGGGGGTTTATGTTTGGGGCATAGCGTATTCTTCCCGGGGAGCTGTCCATAGTCCCATAAGGTGGATCTCTCCCCATGAGATCCACCCACTGAGTACCACTCCCAGAGGGACTATCTGGCATTGACTTCATCTCCCCGGCCTCATAGGACGGGGCTTCCTGCAGGGAAGAAGGGACGATATCCAAGGATTTGTTACAGTACACACTGACCCGAATTCAGATTCATAAAACTGCCTCCCCAGGGTAATTGGGAAAAGTGGTGGCCATCTGCTCACTCCTCTGGTCTAGGTCCTCATGTGCAAAGTAATTCTCTGGGTTCAGTTTGTGTCTGGTAGTGGCCATTCTGATCTCCTGAAGCAAAAGTTTATCCAGGAATTGTCCAGCTGCTCTGATAACTTTGAACAACGACCAATGCCATGAAGGGTGCTGATGCCTGCCACCGACCCCAACCCTGCGGGCGAGGTGAGTTGACATGGTGATTCAACTGGGATCAGACTGGCTTGAATCTTGCAGCATTAAAACATAGCCTCAGGGCAGGCCCCACTTTCAAGTAGAGAGCAGCTACTTCATGCAATGAGTTTCCTGAGCTACAAGGCCAGGATCTGTCCAGTGTGTCGTACAGGGGAGACGGTGCCTGGTGCAGAGATGATGCCCTTTCACTGGATGGTGAACCCCCAGGATTTTTCAGGGACTCTTCCAAAGTGCAACGATGGCAGAACAGCCGTGCGGGGCATGAGACTGCTTAGGCCAACTTTTCTGAAGGAGGAAAGCACTTGCTAAAGGTTTCCCTGGTTGCTGAAGATGGTCCACTGATTCTCTGGTGGTTGGCTTTGGCAGTGGTTGTCCCCTCAGGAGCAGTTCTTGGACTCTTCTTTTCAGTATCTTTCTACAGATCTTGGTTCCAGTGGGGGACGTCCATAATGGCTCCAAACCCCCTCTTATCCAGAGTTTGGGCTGAGGGCTACTAACCCTAACAATGGGGAAGTATTTGTACCATTTACACAGATAGTGGCTATCCCATTGTGGACATCCTACTGCTGCACATCTACCCAGCATCAGTATTTACCGGCAAAAGTGTGGGTCGGAATCAGACTGCCCATCCCAGTTCCAGGCACACTAAGCACTGTCCAGAAATCTAAGGCTGTATCCTGCAAAAGTGCATTACCTTATTTGAGAGATTCTGCCCGAAGGCAGGACTGCCAATAAAAGGCTGCACAAAATACAGGCTTTGAACCACAAAAAGCAGCCCTTTTGAATACATGGTACTGAAAATGGCATTGCAGTAAAAAAGGTGATGCACATTAGTGTACTGGAAAGAAGGGTAAAACACTGTTCACGGTCTACAGCCTGTTCTGCGCACATGTAAAATGTACCACAAATGTTACTAGACAAAAAGAAAAGTGGGCACAGAATCCCTGTAATATTTTACAGAAGGGGGTTTTACAAATTGAAAACACTGACTGAAGTAAATGGGAGTAGCCTTGGAGACTAAAATAGACCTCATACCTGTAATGAATCGTGGGATTCAGTCACTTCTCCCTAGGGGAGAGCCTTTCCTTGTGAGGCTTGGTAGATGAGCCTGCTACACGCAATAGCCTCCCTAGGGGTAGACGCTAGCAGGACCTCACCAGGAGATCCTCCCCCCTTTTTGGGGACAGACTCCCGGTTCAAAGAGGAACTTCCTATGTTACTCACTACTCATTTACAACACAAGCCTAGAAGAACAAGCTACTGTTATTGTGATATAAGACCACTAGTTCACTATGAAGAAACTTGTATTGCCAATACTAAGAAGAGTGCGCCAGGAATACAGAACACTCTAGCAACAGAGAGAAAAGACTCTGATGCTCTGCTGGGGAAGGCCAAGCTACAACTCAGAGTAGGAGCTGTAGAAGGAAAGGAAGCCTGGGAGTTTCAATCCTGTGCTCATGTGAAAGCTGAGAGAAGCCGACAAGTGCAGGCGAAGACAGCTTGCTTGTGACACAAGAATTGATAGAAGCCAGAGAAACTCTGGAAAGGGACCCCCAATGAAGAAGCTGAACATGGAGTGTTGGCATGACAGATGCAGTGGACTGTCCCTGAACAACACCGAGACCACAGACCCTTCCGCATTGCGGTCTAGGTGCAGAGAGAAAGAGCGAGGAGAGAAGAGCGAAGCCAACCTCACAGCATGAGAAGTTTCCTGTCCTGCAGACCGACCCAGTGACTCTATCCCCAAGCAACGGAGGTAACTGGGACAGTGGGAGACCCGGTAAGGTAACTAATCTAATTGATTATGTGAATCATGCGTGTCCCAGTAAAAGTGAAGAGTGGAACCCAAGTGAGAATCATTACTGGAACCTTCCTACTTGTCCCCGTAATAGAGAAGATTGGAAGCAAAGTAAGAAACCTTTTGGAATCAATAAAGGAAGGTTGCAAAACTGAAAAATGTCTCCAACACTTAGAATATAATGTATTTGCAATTGCAAAGTTGCGATTCATTTAACCTGTGTTTTCAAACCATTGTATTGTGGGTTGAAAAGGTTTAAAGTTAGGCCTTGGTGAAGCCCATCTCACAGCCATTCTATGCGGCAGTTCATCCCTGCCACCCCTCTTTCATTTTGCAGACTCCAAGAATATAGTACTCTAAGTTGGCTGATTTATGCATGTAAATAAAAGGTCCCAACTGTGCAAGCAACCTTCAACCTCTAAGAAAGTGCAATTATGGTGTGCAATTATGGTGTGCATGCATTGCAACCTAATGCTATGAGACCTTTCTAATTCTACTTTGCTGGATGAAGAAAAGTGCTTTAAAAGGTTTGTTTATTTATTTGTTTGGTAATGCACACCAGACCCTTAGGTAGACAGGCGCAACAGAAATAAGCAATCTTAAAAGCTTAGTTACAGTGCAAAAATCAATACATAGAGCAGGTGATTCCAATAGGAACAAAATATGAGATACATCAAGTACATAGCAATAGTCTTGGTAAGTCAAGGAAGCATTAACATGAGTATCTGTATATGCGCACATACATATACACATGTATATACAACCTTACATGTCTACGTCATTGTATATTCATGGTGCATACAAGTATGACAAAGCAGACAATCATGCGAGCATGGTTAACCAAGGTACAGTGTGATTTGGCAGAAGCAAAGGTCATGTAAGGGCCGGAGATGGAGTGTAAATCGTCAGGTGTCATTAGTGTGTAACCAATTGAGTATGTTATGTCTGAATTTAGTGTAGGGTTGTTCTAGTCGAAGGTCAGCTGGTAATTTCTTCCAACATTGTGCCGCTTTAACAGGGAAGCTGGTTCCTCCCGCTGTCGAGCGTTTGAACCTGGAAATCTTCAACATAGATGAGTTGGCAGATCTCGTGGGATGGGTAGCAGTTCTCCTAGTAATTATGCCCATTAGATATGGAGATGCTAGGTTATTCAGGCATTTGGAAGTGAGGGATGCTGTTTTGAGGAGAATTCTGTCCGTTATTTTCAGCCAGTTAGCCTCTTTCCTGAATTCAGTAATATGCTCTCTGTAAGGGATGTTCAATACTGCCCTCAGGGCGTTATTCTGCAGTCTTTGAATTTTATCTAATATATTTAGTGGCTCCCGAGTACAGGGCATTACAGTAATGTAATATTGACATAAGAGCATTGGCTAGTGTGGTGCAGCTAGCTCTCGAGCGGTATGTTCTGGAAGCTCTGATGAGTTTGCAAGTATAAGTTGTGGATGAGGCGAGGGAGTTGACTTGTTTTTTGAGAGTGAGGGAGGAGTCCAAGTAGAATCCTAAAGTTTTAACTACAGACATCACCTTGTTAGGGTTGTTATCAATGTTGAACCTAGGATTAGTAACTGGTTTTTTGTCATGAGGGTGTATATCTTGTTCACCAAGGCTGAGTCTGCCTCGAAGTTGCCTGAAAGGGGTATGAGGATCTGAGTAGTGTCTGCATAGTTAGTGTAGGTGACACCCAGTCTGTCCAACTTGTCGAACAAAGGCTTGGTGAAGATATTATACATAGTAGGGGAGACGCAGGAGCCTTGTGGGACCCCGCAGGTTATTTTGATAGGGTCGGCCGAGGCTGAATTAGAGAAGACTCTCATGGTCCGGTTAGCTAAGAAGGATTGAACCCAAGCTATAGCATCTTTGGTGAAGTTGGTGGCAGATTGGAGGTGGTTGCATAACACTGCATGATCCACCAGGTCGAACGCTGCCGACAATTCCAGTCGAAGTAGCAAGGCTATTTTTCCATTATCCTTTAGTTCTTCAATTTGTGTCTTACGGTCTAACAGTGCTGTTTCAGTGCCATGGAGAGGGCGGAAGCCCGATTGTCGTGAGCCAAGTAGGTGGTTGGTTTCCAGATAGTCCTAGATTTGTATGTAAGCAGCTCTATCTAGAATTTAAAGTAGAAATGGCACAGTGGTGATGGGTCTGTAATTGGTGGGGATAGTAGGGTCCAGTGTTTGTTTTTTAAGAAACGGGAGGACCCATGATTCTTTAAGATTGGCTGGTACTGTATTGGTTTTGAATGAGGAGTTTATCAGCTTAGAGATAAAGGGGGCTAGGTCTCTAGCTGCATCCTTTATTATCTGTGCTGGGCACGTATCGCCTTTACAATTAAGTTTGAGGGAAAGTATTATTTTTTCTGTATCAATTATGGAGATGGTCTTGAATCTAAAGGGTGTGGTTGTCTTAGTCACCGAGGGTTGACTGGTTTGTTGGTCAGTGAATGGTAATGAGGCCTTTTTTGTTTTGTTGCAATTTTACATTGTAGGGACGAGATTTTATTCGATAAGAGCATTTTGTATGTTAGTACACCATGCTTTATCCTTTGAGGCATTGTCTACCGGTTGGATTGGGGATTCTAGTTCACGGAGGATGGAGAATAATTCTTTAGTGTTAGATTTAGCTTTCTCAATCCTGTCATTGAAGGTGTTCTTTTTAGCTTTGGTTATTTCTTTTTTGTACTTTTTGCAAATTCCGTTAGATTATTTTTGTTATTTTCAGAGTGGGAGTGACGCCAAATAGACTGGAGTTTCCTTATTTGTGATCTTAGGGATTTGAGTTGGGGAGTGAAACAGGCATTCATGTGCGCTACTTGCCTAGCTTCGCGCAGTTTGACTGGAGCAATCATGTCCAGTGCCTTAGTCATAGCATTATTGAAGGTATTTACCAATGCGTCTTGGTTGTTGCTTTCCATTCCAGAGATGGCAGGAAGGAGAAGAGGGGTACGTTTTTCAGCAGTAATATCCTTCTTACGTCTGGTAGGCAGAGCCGGTGCCATGTTATTAGACTTCGGGCTGAGGAGGTCTAATGCTGCAGAGAAATTTATTAAGTGATGTGTCCAAGATTGTGGGACAATATCGGTAATGTTGATGTTGCAGTTTAGTTCGGATACCCGGTCAAGGGTCCTTCCTTTTGATGTGCGTTGGGGAAAGGACCTTTTTGCGTAAGACTGTAGTCATTTAGTAAGGCTGCAATAGATTCAGTATGTTTGTTGTCGGTATCATTAAAGCCTAGATTGAAATCTCCCAATAGTAATGTTTGCGAGTGATCTTTAGTGTTGTCGGTTCGAAGACTGGTTAGGTCGTCTCCAAAGGTGCCTAGTGGCCCAGAGGGTCTATATATCAGATGGATGGTTAGAGTGCGATAGTTGGAGAGGGGCAATTTGGCGGTGAGTACTTCACAGGATGTAAGGGGAGCTGAGGTGGCAAGTCTAATAGGGTGGGTTGTTTTGAAGATGATGGCTAGGCCACCATCTCTGGCATTAGGTCGGTCCACTCTAATGATTTGGTAGTTTTCAGGTACTGCTAGCATGAGAGTTGGTCCTGAGGTCTCATGTAGCCAAGTCTCGGTTATGGCCAATAGATCGAGATTGTCATTGTTCAAGATGTCTGCTATTTCAGTAGCATGGGCTACCACTGATATGGAGCTAATGAGGGACCCTGTTAGCATTAAGGTACTGTCAGGGTTGGCAGTTAGCAAAGTTTTGTGTGAGAGGGTATTTCGGGAAGTGTGATTTTTGGAAGGAGTTCGGTCAATGGCATTGGTGGTTTGCATTAGTGAAGAAGAGGGGTTCTTAGACCGGGTAATAGTTTGATTATTAGCATTGTTAGGGAGGTTTCTATAAGGTTCATAGATGGGAGACAATCTAGACCTGATTGAGCCATTTTCAAAGTGCTTCCCGGACATGGGATTGAGTGGTTTTCAATGTACACGCATTGCATTTTCTTCTTTTGCAGTTGTTCTGTGTACACGGTTATTTAATAACAAACCTGTAGAAATTTTGTCGCATGCAGACTATTGCCAGAATTGGCCATCCTGGAACAAAATCTGTATTCTCGCAAAGTGGAAACAGCCGTGAAGCCACTCCAATTCTCGCTTTACAGACACAGATATCGGCACCACAATCAAGGTAAGGACCGATTATAAAATCGCTTATGTGACAGCATTCTGCTATTTTGCATAGAAGTTTCAAACCATTTGTTTTGCTTGCCATACTGATCCAGTTCAATGTGTTGCTTGTTTGAGTTCACTTTGATCAAGTTAATTCGTCAGTTTCGAATCCTGCCATCAGTTGAGGTAATGTTACTGCATTTATAAAACCTGGATTTGTCTTCAACTGTTAATTTCTGATTGGTAAGCTGTTTCCAACAATTTTGTAAGCTGATTAAGTTGTCCCAGAGATTTATTTGTAAACCATTGCCTTCCTGTTTTGTACTCTTGTACAATGTCTATCCATGCCATAGGGAGGGAATTGCAATCTTGTAAACAGTTCCCAAACTTGAACCACTGCTAGAAAATGAGTCCAACGGTGCAACCATATTTTGTGTCCTCAGTTATGCTTCCTAATTGTCTAGCCAATCCATTCAACGACTAGTACTGATTGTCATTGTCTTACTCCAGTACTTTAGTAGAAGCCTTTCCTTATTTATTTTTAAATACATTTGTAGCACAAATTAGCTGCAGAAGACTAGATTGTTTGTGGTTCCTGCAAATTTCCAACTCCCAAAATACTCTGTGCCAATTTCCTCCATCTACATGCACTTAACTTATTTTCTGTAAGCTGATTCCTCTCAAGAGCTCCTTTATGTGCTACGCTCCATAAGTGTGCATGTCCCTCGTGACTATAAGCTTTGCTTATTGTTCAGATGGATTTTGACGACCAACCCTGGTTAAGCCATCCTAGCCTGTGAGCACGACAATTGATACTTCAGTCTAGCCAAATTCAATCGTGGGAATGTAAGCTGGGCCGAAAGGCAGTCTTCAGGGGGCATTGGGGGTGGGGGGGGAAGGGGGGGTTGTAGTGTACAGGACCAGTAAACCAAAAATGAAAACAATCCGGTATAAGAGCCACACCAGTGTATAAATATACAAATTCATTAGGCCTTAAACACAAAACGGTTAAAACTCGAGCATATATTATTCCACACACTTCAACCAGTCGTTAACATCGAAGGCCTTGCAGGAGTGTAAGAAGAAGTTTTCTGTCGGTAAGGTGTCCAAGCTCCGGAAGTCGAAATCCACTGGGCTTTCGACTGACGATTCGAGGGGCGACTCTCCGCATCGTTGGCGTAAGTCCAGGGGGTCTCGGTCCCGGAGTGGGTCCCGCCATTCCTCTGCCTCTTCGAGGCACTCACGGAAGTGCCGCCACTGGTCGCCTTCCCCGTCCTCGTCTGAGGACTCCGCCTGTCGGCGGGTTGCTTGTCCCAACAAGCATTACACTCCTGCGGAATGGGATTTATTTCGTAAGGAGATGATGGCGATTTTTCAGTCCCAGGGCTCCGTTCTGTCCGTGCCATCGAAAGACGCCGGCAGGGAACGTGCTAGAGACGCTGATCGCACGACTGCGGGCTCGAGCGGTCATCGCAATCACCGGGCACCTTAGAGTTCCCGGTCGGACAAGGTGGCTTGCTCTGGCCATGCCTGCTCCAGGTCCCGGTCCTCAATGCCCTCGAGACCGCCGGAGACTGTGAGGTCTTCGAAGAAGACATCGAGGCCGTCTGAGGACTCTCTCGAGGCTCCGCCTCCGAGGAAGCCGTCAACGCCATCACCGCCCGGGCTGTCGAACACGCTCGGGGCTCTGCCCTCGAGGCCTGTGTCGATGCCTTCGGCGCCACGCTCGACGTCGATTCTGTCAATGCCTTAAGAGGAGGCTTTATCGGAGGTACCCCGGAGACCAGTGGAAGCTCAGAGAAAGGCCCTGCAGTAGTCAGTAAGGCCTATTTGAGCCTTTTTCTGTGCCCTCATCCAGGGATTTATTCCAGCCTCTGGATTACATCTGAGGTGGATGAGGGGTCTGATGAAGGTATGGTTCCTGACAAACTCATGTCTGTTCAGTCTGGACAGCTCTCCGGAGGTTGAGTTCGGTAGGCCTGAGCCTGGCACGCATGCCGAGTCCTCGTACCGGCGCCTTATGTCGAGGGTGGCAGAATACTTGGGGTGGTCAGCACCACCAGCGGATTTTCTGCAGGATGACCTGACGGATATCCTTGACCAAGGTCCACCAACTGACCCGGTTCCGCCATTCCATATGGCCTTGGAAAGAAGGGTGGCAGTGGCTTGGATTGCTCCGGAGAGTCTCCCGGCAGTGAGCAATTCTTCAGTGAGCTAGTAGCGACCCCAGCTATTTGACTACGTACCCCACTCCAGAGGGTTTGGTGGTACAGGCAGCTACGGCCCCGGCAAAAACCGGGTGTCGTATCCTACCATCCCTCCTGATAGGGACGACAAACGTTTTGATGGGTGGGCGAAGAAAGTGTTTATTTCAGGGGGTATGGCTTTACAGGCAGCCAACTCCGTGTGTGCCTTAGCACGTTTCACTCATACTCTGTGGAATTGTCTCTTTGGCGGCTGAACATATTCCCGAAGGGGAGGAACGGGATGGCTTTCTTGCTCTTGTTCAGGATGGCAAGGAAGCCATGTGTGAATCCGTTCAGTCGGGTCTGGACATGGCAGATTGAGTCAGCCGGTCCATGGCGGCGAGCACCGTAATGCGCAGATTTGCATAGTTGCGGAAGTCTGGGTTTGCTCCTGATCAAGCCTGACTTCTCAACATGCCCTTTGATGGTGAACATCTTTTTGGCATCAAGGCTGACGAGAGCCTTGAGAGGTTGCAGACCTCCAAAGCTGCAGCGAAGTCGTTGAGCGCTGCAGTTCGCCAACCTCTGCCTTCTCGTCCTGGGACAGCAATCGAGGGGAGGTTCCTTTCGATACTACTCTTCCTTTGGTAGATCGAGGGGAGCTGCAAGTCAAAGGGGCCACCGTAGGAGTACCAGAGGTGGAAAACAAGGTACTTGAGGTGCCAAGGCCGCTCGGGCAGTTGCCTCTTTACCCTCGGGCAATGCTGCAGCCGCTTCAGCTCAGTCATGAGGCCATGTCCCATGGTTCGCCGGTTGGGGGAAGGCTGGCGTAGCATCTTGTAGAATGGCGTGCCATTACTTCAGATGTGCGGGTTCTGGAGATCATCGCCCAAGGCTACTGTCTTCCTTTCCGGCAGAGGCCTCACGACAATCCACCAGGGAATCTTCCTTTGAAGTGTCCGGATCCGCTCCTTGCGCAGGAAATCAAATCCCTGCTGGAGAAAGGCACCATAGAACTGGTGCCTGTAGCGGAGAGGAACAAGGGATGGTATACCCCTTATTTTTTGATTTCGAAGAAAGACGGAGGATTGAGACCCATCATGGTTTGAACAAGCTCCTCAGGAAGGACAAGTTCAAGGTGGTTACTCTCTCTCACGTCCTCCAGGCCCTTCAACTTCAGGACTGGTTGGTGTCTCTCGACCTTAAGGACGCTTACTTTAATGTGCCGATCCATCCCAAGCATAAGAAGTACCTGAGGTTCGCGGTTGGCGACTCGCACTTTCAGTTTCGCGTCCTGCCGTTCGGTTTGACCTCCGCCCGAGGGTTTTCACCAAGCTCATGGTGGTGGAGGCAGCGTATCTCAGGAAAGGGGGGTTTCGCGTCTACCCCTACCTGGACGATTGGTTGATAAGGGTGCGCTCTCCCGAGCAAGTCCTGGATCATCTGTCAGTCACCTGCCACTCCGAACACAAGCTGGGCTTCTCCCTCAATTTAAAGAAGTCCCACTTGACGCCAACTCAGCGCCTCCAGTACATCGGAGCAGTGCTCGACACGTCCCTGAGGCAGTGGTTCCCTTCCCAGGTGAGGGCTCATCACATTCTGCAGATGGTGCACAAGTTTCAACATGCCCAGAGTCTCCCGGCGTTCGAGTTCTTGAGGTTGCTCGGCCTCATGGCATCCTGCATTCTTCTGGTGCCAAAGGCCAGGTTGCGGATGAGATCTCTGGAATGGGCTCCCAAGATGCAGTGGTCACAGTCCTCCGGCAGGATGTCGGACCCCGTTCAGGTTCCGCCCTCGGTCGCCCAGGACCTTCTGTGGTGGGCCGTCAAAGGCAATCTGATGAAGGGGGCTCCATTTTGGCTACCCTGGCCGGAGGTGACTATCGTGACGGACGCATCCCTCACGGGATGGGGAGCTCATGCCAACAAGTTGACAGTCAGCGGTCGTTGGTCTCTATTGGAGTCCAGACTCCATATCAATCTGTTGGAGCTTAGGGCCGTCAGGCTTGCCCTGAAGGCTTTTCTGCTGACTGTGCGAGGGAAGAATGTCCTTATTCTAACGGACAACACAGTGGCCATGCACTACCTCAACAAAAAGGGGGTGGGGGGGCAGGGTCACTTCTTCTGTGCAGGGAGGTGATGCAGCTCTGGTTCTGGGCCATCCAGCAAGAAATTTCGATCTCAGCAGTTCATCTGGCCGGACATGAAAATGAGACAGCGGACGCTCTGAGCAGGCAGAGCGCGATCTCTCACAAGTGCGAGCTGGCTCAGGAGATTCTCCTGGGGATTTTTGCCCTTTGGGGGACCCCACAAGTGGATCTCTTCACCTCCAGTGCCAACCGGAATTGCGAAAGGTTCTGCTCGCGGGAATTTCCTCTAAGAGGAGCCTTAGGGTACGCGTTCGTGGTGGAGTGGTCCTGCCCACTGCTGTAAGCGTTTCCTCCAGTCCCTGTCATCCTGCAATTGCTGCGGAGGTTTGGTTCCCAGATGATCCTCATTGCTCCGGCACGGACCCGTAGAACGTGGTAACCGGACCTTCTCGACTTGTGCATCTGCCCTCCACGCTGTCTTCCCTACCGAGACGATCTGCTCTCACGGGAAGGGGGGGGGGGTTCAGGTTGTCCATCCAGAGGTCAGATCCCTCAACCTTCACGCTTGGATTCTGAAAGGTTGAGGTATAAGGATTGGGACCTCCCTTAAAACGTGATGGAGGTGTTGCTTTCGGCCAGAAGGCCTGCAACAAAGTCCCTGTGCCGTTGGAGAAAGTTCTGTGACTGGTGCAGGGTTAAGAATGTGGATCCTTTTTCATGCGACAATCCTGTGGTTATGTCTTTTTTTTTGCTTTCGTTAGCCCACAAGGGCCTGCAAGTGGGCACCATTAAAGGTTACCTGGCAGCGCTGTCCATGTTTAAGTGCTTGTCTGAGGAGTGTTCTTATTTCAAAATTCCTTTAATTTCTCAGTTTCTGAAAGGGCTCACTAATGTGTTTCCACCGTCACCTTTCCAGGTGCCCGGTTGGGATTTGAACCTTGTTCTAAACATTTGAGCCTTTACATTCTTGTCCTTTGAGACTGTTAACCCTTAAAACTGTATTTTTAGTTGCGGTTACTTCCGCTCGCAGAGTGAGTGAGTTGCAGGCACTTTCTGTTAAGCCACCCTTCATGGTGTTTCATAAGGACAGGGTTGTCCTTAGGGTTCGTCCTTCCTTTCTTCCGAAAGTGGTGTTAGAATTTCATTTAAGCCAGAAGGTCATTCTTCCGGCATATTATCCTCCTCTGCATCCTGGTAAGGACGAGGAGAGGCTCCATAGGTTGGATCCTAGGAGAGCTTTAAGCTTCTACATTTCACGCATGTCCCGGGTCAGAGTTGACGATCAGCTCTTTATAGGTTACGCTGGAAGGCCTTTGGGACAAGCTGTTACTAAGCAGACTTTGTCTAGATGGATTACCTTGGCAATTTCTTAATGTTACCGCTTGGTGGGTAAGGACCCTCTGGTAGGCTTACGGGCCCATTCTACTAGGGGTATGGCTGCCTCTAGTGCCCTGCAGAGGGGTGTTCCTATTCGTAATATCTGTGAAGCAGCCACATGGGCTTCAGTCCATACCTTTGTGTGACACTGCTCCCTAGATTCTATCCATGGACAGGATCTGGCCTTTGGCAAGGCGATCCTTTACTCTGCAATTTAATTGGGCATTCTAAATGGGCATTCTAAATGTCTATATTCTAAATTCTTTTCCCTCCTCCTTGCATTGGTACTGCTTTGGGAGTCTGTCATAGATATGGAATACGTTGGAGGACCCAATCCCCTCGAAGAACAAGTTACTCTCTTAACTGGTAACGTTCTTTCGATGGGATGGTCCGACGACTTATTCCATATCGCTCCCTACCTGCCCAGCTAAAGACTTTCTTATGCGATTGCAGCTTACGTTTCCGCAAGGCTTTGTAGTCATACTGGCAGAAGATTGGTGCCACACGTTCTGGGGGAAAAAACTACAACTGAGGCTACGGGCGTTGTGTCCTACTTATAACATCCGATGACGTCGACTCGACGGAGGTCCTCGAGGACTGCGTATCGAAGTCATTGACGCATGATGCAGGCGCCGAACATTTTCCGAATCAGCACAGCTGTGGTGATTA